>NC_061108.1:51530509-51553009 GCF_015104395.2 Macrobrachium nipponense | reverse complement strand
TTCTAAGCCAAAATCAGACTAATTACTGAGCTAAGCTCTCGGTTACTTCATCTTGAAAGCTCTCTGTTGTCCTTCTCTTTGTAAACAAAGCATGGTACTTGCACTCATCCTCTAGCAAATAAGAGACTAATTTACTGCTTAGAAACAATCAATTGAAGGTTAAAGCATACGTCTGCATTAATTCTCAATATTTGACCCATTTGTTTGGTTCCAGAGTGAAGATACAAATCTAACTCTGTAATATCTTTAGTTTTACAAGAAAGTGAAGGATATCATCAGAAGGATCCCAGACTCCCTCTTCCCCAACATTGAGTGCTGGCTAGATGCACATAGAGATCAGAGATAATTGCCTACATGGAACTCCACCAATTCCTGATTACAGTGCTCTCCTTGCCGATCCCCCGTCATTCTAGGAAAGCTCATGGTCTCAACAACCACACTGAGACCATATCTTCAAAGGTGTCCTGGCATGAGCATGAGTCCATCCTCATATAGCCACAACTTGATGCCGATGGAAAGCCACAGAAGGTCGACCTTGTCAGGGAGTCTCCCTCCTAACTTTGCCAAAATTATGCCCATATCAAACCTACTGAAGAAGGTGGACAAGTTGCTGGAAGTCTGCAAGGCTTAATAGACTGCCCAACCCCACTGTGAGGCCAAGGACGACCACAACGATGACGACAAACTACCCAACGCTGCACACAGGCAACCACACTACAGGCATGCCCCCTCACACTCATACTTTACATCTATCACCTGGCAAAACAACCAGGAACTATGCGCCCAGGTTGGAACTGGAGTAAAAATGAGCAGGGCAGCCGCCCAAAAGAAGTGAAATTGACTGTCACAACACAACCAGGAACCTGTTCCACCAAATTCTATGTCACTGACAATGGTTCCTGCAAGAATTTCTTGATTGACACAAGTACTATCCACACTATCAGCACCAAGAACATAGGAGATTGTGTGGAACACTCACATTTTGTGATCAAAACATATTTTTTCATTCTTAATTTAATTTAAAGCTATTCAAATATCTATGATTTGGTACCATATCAGCACCTCGAATGGTATCCATCTAGCTACAGAAGCAATCACATTTTTTTAACTGCGTTAAATATTCAAAATTGCCTGTATGTTGTAAAGTTCCCATGTGGCATATAAGCAAGCATGTGACTTTTTTTTAATTTATTTTATTTATTTTTTTTTTTTTTTGGCCATTTTGAGGAGAGCCCCATTAGCTCCCCATTTCACTACTGTACCAATGTTCAACTGGCGAGTGCAACAGCCAATCATGGACCAACCTCAGTTATGCTCTTGTGCACCACCGGCATCACCTGACTCATAACCACCATGCCTACTACTGTAACCACATTTCCATCCACAAGCTGTAGCGAAAGCAGATCAAATCTTGAAAATAAACCAGTATGTTTAGAGCATCCTGAGTATGAGTCAACCTGAACAAGAGGGCCTGGTAAACGAAACAAGTTATTACTGGAAGAATATCGTTGATACACATGGAAAAATATATGGTACACATTAAATTTTACTGTACATTTCACGTTACTTAAACCACTCATTTACGAGGAACTTCTAATAGGCAATAACTTTTGTTTCTTGCAGCAAATGATCCCAGTAATCAAAAACTTTTATGAGAAAAGTCGAGAACAACTATTAAACGAAAATAAACCGTAGAAAAACTAAATATTTCCACAAAATCAAGACATTAAAGTATAAAAAAGTCGTCATCCTTCCAGAAAAACACTAACGAAACCTTGTGGAGTCGCCAATTACTTCAAGAGCAAAAGGCGCCAGGTAAACGCCCAACACAAAGCTCTTGACCATAAGATAACTGAAATCGCCGGGTACGAATCGTTCCGAAAAGGGCAAGCCGGAAAGCAACTCGAGTTTTACATTTGTTCAAGAAAGGAAACTAGTCAGAAGTTCAAATACAGTGAACTGATATTTTGTTAACTGGAACTATACCAGTTATCTGTACAAAAGGTTTGCCAATACCAGTACACAAACACCGATAAAATTCATTGTTTTACCTAAAGACGGTCATCCAATCAATCTATCAATAGGATAACCAGGAGTGTACGTGAAATAAATGAAAACAGAACAGGATTCAAGACTAAAACATCTATTAAGCCGTTCCTTGGAACTAAAGCACGTTCAAAATTTTCTGGAAGTGGCAAATAAGCACGTGGCATCATATAAAACTACAATTTACTTAAAAATCTATCAAGAGTTGGATCATTTTGGCTATGCTTGAAACCATACCAAAAGAAAAGTTATCTTATAAATAGAAAGATGAAAATACATTACATAAAAAGGTGATTTATAGCCGTATTAGGTCAGAAACGTGAAGAACACCATTATTATCTTTAGTCCCAACATTATAATTTTACAAGCGTAGTTCAAAAATTTTGTCTTGATCATAACGGAAAACACGGGTATTTGACTGGTGAATATATCAGCAATACGAAAGTAAAAATATAATTTATCCTCAAAAGATTGCCGAAAACTCTATTGGAGAGAATTGTAAAGTAATGTTAATATAAACTACGGGGCGAAGCTCGTGATATCCTATTTCAGTGTACCACTTAACTAAAAAGCCATTCCTCTCTCGAGCACAGTGCATGCAAATGCTCAGTTCCTTCAGTTATCCTCAAGAAAGATGGAACACTAAATTTCAAATATCTTTCCATGAGACGTTCAGTTTATTTTACGCATAACATTCTGCAATGTCTACCTTTCCGCAGTCCTTTTCCTCCTTTCACATCATATTCCCCTGAAACCAAAATCATTCTTTCCTCCCACAGTCCCGCTTCCCCTCAGGCGACATCCACAGAGGGGAAGAGGGGAGAGAGATCTACAAACGTTTTATGGAGGGGAGATGTCTAACAAACGTTTAAGCGCTGTTATTGTGTTATCATAGTTGCTAGGTCATCCATTTTTCCAGCCTTACTGTAACATTGACAAATAAATTGAAAAACATGTGAGGTGTCAGCTCTTTCGGAGAAGCATTGCTATTTAGGCCATTGTATGGTTTATGATAATATCACGAAACATGAGTTAAATCGTGCGCACCCATCAACTGCCAAGAAAACAAGTCAATACCACAAACACATTTTCAAATGACATTTGTGGATGCAAAACTCTCCTTTCGTAACTCATATAACATACCACCATACTCTCCATACTTGGGATGAAAACAGATGGTAGAAATGAACCTTTCATCTTTAATAGATTCAATTAAAAAATATTAATTGTATAAATAAGTCATTTCTGAGCGCATCTGGTCGAAAAGATATCACGTGCATAAATTCTAATAATTCTTTAAATCGCTGCAGCATAAATGTGAGCATGAGGGTGGCATACATTCAGCTGTGAATACCTACGAGGTATCAAAATGAAAGAAACAGTAAAAACTACGACTAGGTAAGAGGCTGACCAAGGAACCAACCACTTCTTGAAATAGTAGTAACTAGACGGTGTGGCATTGGATCAGTCTCTCAGCACAATCTTTTTTTTTATCATTATTATTATTAAAAAATTATCATTGTTTTTTGTTGAGCAGACAAAGATGATTCTCACATCATGGCTTATTTACTATATTAGCTATTTATTTTACTTTTTCTATTTTTATTTGTTTTCTTTGTTATATCTATTTTATAGTTTATCCCTTTCCCATACTGAGCTTTTTTGCCTATTGAAGGCCTGGGGTTTGTTCAATTCTGCTCCGATCTTTTTTTCTTCTTCTTCTTCATCCATTTACACAAAACATTGTGTCACATTCTCTGAACAATTACTTCTCTCCCTTTACGTCAGACCACACCATATAGCTGCTAAATATGTTCATCAATATCATCGTCCTCTTCACAAGTGAGTGACGAGGAGCTACAAAAAGGGATTTCAGAACCAGACTTCGTCAGGAAAATACAATCTCCGGGAACGAGGCAGCTCCTGTCGACGCTACCAATGGTGAGACCGTGTATTCATCCAGATTAGTTATTTTTCTTGATGAAATATTAGTCCATATTATCTAAACTTCTGGAATAGGCTTCTTAGGATACTCTTGAGACTTTATCATCAATTTCACTGATTTGCGCATTTTGGACAAATTTCGAGCTAAGCTTTGCGTGGTCGATGACCTCGGGTTGGCACTGTCAAAAATTGTAAATGTTGGATGCACCTGCTCCAACTCCAGTTTATACTTGAATGTTTCTTAATAGGAATTAAAAGTTTTTAGAGTTAACATGCAAAATAAATAAGGCTCTGAGTATTCATGAAAATGTTTTCCTTAGTATTAAGTTTGTCAATTTGTATATGAATATGGTTAAGCTTTTATTTTTCTCACGTTTATCTTTTTTTAGTTAACTGGTCAAAACTGTAAGTTTCCTGTGGTTGGCAATGCAAAGATGCATGGGCAACATATTCAAGTGATACTTGGCAACACTTACGCAAGGGTTCCCCAGTCTGTCATTTGCTGGTCAAACCGTGACTCGTCGTGATATTCCTGCATGAAAAAGGTCTTGTATATCATTTTATCTTTGTAAATAACTGGACCGATCCACTGCCTCTTAGCTGACATGTGCTTTTCATTTTTTCTAGTCACTATCTCAATAATTGGGATCTCACCTACAACCTTCTTTTTTGAAATACTTGGCTTCAGCCTTCCCCCAACTTCCCTTCTCTCTGAAACCCAGTTGTCAGTGATGTTTGGCTAAAGTCCGTTGGTATAATACGGTTTTAATTGTTCCAGAGTTTTGCCTTAAATTGTCCATAGCATTTTCTCACTATTCTTCGCAGTCTGCCACAGGTTTGGTCCCACCAGGAACCTGCAGGCCTGCTTGGTTTACCCTTTGTCTTTGGGATATATTTATCAGCATTATCCAATGTAGTTGAGGTCCAGTAATCATATGCATCTAGAGTCTACTTCCTGCTATAATTGAAAGCTTCCCTCATACTTCACCCAATCCGCTTCATTCTCCTTCCACTTTATAGGAGATTCAGAGGGTATATTTCTAGCATATTTTAAATATATGGGGGAGTGATCACTTCCGTGAAAAAAATTCATCTACAGACCAGTTGAAGTCCAAGTGGACTGCAGGTGAACAAATGGACAGCTTTTGTGATTCTACTTGCACAATTGTTTTGAAGTGAGCAGGGCCATGGTAAACCCCACGTAAGCATGAACAGGTAAATTAATAATAATTGGGCCCTTTTTTGGGTATGGAGTACACCCCGATATCCATGTTTTCGTCATTTGCTGACTTCCATAGGGTACAGAAAGATAATTATATATGCTCTATAAAGCAATAGTTGTTGATTTCTTAGTAAAATAGAACTTGCTGAACAACATTAAAATTTGCATTCCCCAAAAAAAGATGTCATGGGTTATAATATATCACTGAAAGACCTTTGCTGTCCCAGTGCTTGGCTTGTAGTCTAAATTCTATAATCCAATCCAATCCTATGCAATTGTCTATTTATTACAATGATCGTCACTGTCACATTAGGAAAAATATCAGAGTTACGACAAATGCCAAAACTTTCTTCACTTTGTTAATTGATTTTTAATCATATACTTTTTCAAAGGAGAAATGGTGATAGAAAGTAATTTCTCGGATCACTTGTAGAAATTCTTTTCTTCAAGGATTCTAGCACTCGACCTCTTGGAATAAATCCTATATACTACTATTACCACTACTACAAAGTGTAAAACAAGGAGTATTGGTTGTATTTCATTGTCGCCAGAGGTGGAGACTTTCACGAATAGCCAATTATCCATCGATAATTCCCTTTACTTCAGAAGTAGCTGTTTCTGAATCTGAGCAGGACTGAGATCTTTTCCCATGGCTGTGAGGTTGATAATGGCTTAAACGGGTCATCTAGTAAATTGAATCTGTTGGAAATCTGTTTTATTTCTATAGGAGAGGATGTTCTACTTTGTTTTGGCTTCGGGGGGGACTGACAACTGTCATAATTTTTATTGAGATTTGCTTTAGATTTTTTTTCTCTTTGGGCTTAACAGTTGAGCTCAACTCTGAAACAGCATATGCTTTCAAATCAGTTAGTGGTTCATCAATCACAGCTTGTACTACTTCAGATCGAAGTTCATTACTTACTAGAGAAACTGTAATACTCTGGGAAGGTGTGTAATTTTTAATGATGGGTTTATCAGGCAGATGGAATGCATTATTTCCCTTAACAATGAAAGCAAATGAGGATTCAGCATTTTTGTTAGCCCCGTAAACCAAGCATCTGGCTTATCCTATGCTAATCAAGTTATTATGAGCAGTGTTAACAACTTCTTGTTGGAAAATATATTGTGGAGAGCCCCTCCAATTGGGAGAATGATTGCCAGCACAGTGGAGACAATATCTATCAGCTTGCAGATATCTTTTACATGTTCCCCAGGGCATACAAAAGACTCCTGGTTTTGTACAAGAGTTTGATACATGGCCATATTCGAAGCATTTGTCATGCAAAGCTGTTTAACATAAACAATTTGGATGAGGATGAGAGAGACTACATACCCAGCAAGTTTGCTGTTGATAGCCAAAAACAAACTTCGTACCAGTGTGCAAATATCTACAGAGAAAGATTGGTGCCATTCCTAAAGGTAATATAAAAAGATATGGTAAAGGAGTCTTCATCAAAACAAAAAATGACATTCAAATTAAGATGCTTTCAAAATTCCAACCAACTGAAGATGGAACTATTTTAGATGTATCCCCTCATCGGTCATTTAACATTAAACGGGGTATAGTATATCAGAGATTTATATGAATTTGAAGAGGAGGAAATATTAGATATGTGTCATGCATATGTCGTTAAAGTTGGAAAATTGAAAGGCACTCAGCATGCCATTGAATTGACTTGATTTTAAATGGCTTAATCCAAACCCGAGAGTGGTCTATATCAATAAATTCCGGTAAATAGGTGCATGTGAAAGTCAATTCAATGGCATGTTGAGTGCCTTTCAATTCTCTAACTTTAACGACATATGCAACGGTCATGGCGGCTTATAATGGGTTGGAGGGGACGATGTCACAAGTTCTTGAAACGATAAAATGAGAGAGAATTAGGAGAAGGGTTTAGCAAAGAAGATGCATTTAACACGGATATTTAGAGAAGATACGGTTATGCACGAGACCCGTTAACTTTGAGGTAATGGTGGGATGAAATATTTTAGATGATTTATTCCTAATGTGACCAAACTGTGGAAAGATGTTCCTTATCGTGAAGTTAAAATGTTAGATGTTCAGTATTTCAGTTGCTCTCCGTGTAGAATTCTTATGAACAGCTGACTGAAATTTGGCATATCAAGAGAGTAGTTCAAGTAGAAATTAAACCATTGCATTACATAAATGTGTACCAGTATTTAGAATATACATACTTCCTTGAAACACCTTACATTAATAAAACAATGACCGACATTTCTAACAGGGGAGATACCTGTTTATTTGTTTGTATGGTGTTTTTACGTTGCATGGAGCCAGTGGTTATTCAGCAAACGACGAAGTCAAAATTTTCGCTCGTTTACTAACATAATTCTCTTACTTGAAAGTCTAGGCCACCAGTTTTAGATAACGCTCGTAAAACCTCCTTTATTTCTGACAGAATTGAATAAAGAATTTTATCAATACGAATATTTGAACAATTCGTGTAATGCCTCAAATCAGAATTTTACAATTCGAAATTACTTTGATCATCTAAGACATGAAGTGGCTACAATGCTATGGGTAATTGAAATTCCTGCATTCGCGAGGAACAGGATGACCTTGTGAGCATTTTGAACAATTACTGAAAAATATAACATAAATAAAATTAAAACCAGGAATATGGAGCCAGATACATAACATTAAGAAAAGTAGTGCTCCTCTCTCTCTCTCTCAAGGACGATTGGTTTACCTGTTAAGACGTAGCACCCCCGCCAGAGGAATGTGGCACTACAGTGCCTTCTTTGTCTGCTGCCTCCCCTCACTCCCACCTGAGAGGAGACTTAACGCCTATCCCCCCAAACCTCTTCATTTCAACCCCATTTCCTACCTGAAGCACCCTCAGTCCTTTCACCCACAACCTCCAACCCATCCCCTCCCCTTATGCCAACCTCCAACACACCCCTAACCACACACTTCTCAGGGGGACTAACAACAAAGTCAGGGATCCCAGGTGTTATATGAATGGCCAGTTCTGTTGAGAAGAAGAAAAAGGAGAGAGAGAGAGAGAGAGAGAGAGAGAGAGAGAGAGAGAGAGACCTTAAGGCATCACGAGAGGGCTATCCCCTCGCCTCCCCCAATAGCTAATCCTTGCTCACCCCCCCCCCCACCCCCACCCCCCGTCGTTACGCCCTTCAAACACTCATGAGAGGCTCGAGTCATTTTGAGATGACTATCGCAGACTTCAAATGCTTAAGAGTTCTTTTTCTTATACATAAATTATTGTGATCTAAGCACAGAAATATTCTTCATATCAGGCAAAACAAAAAAATATTCGTTTCTGAGATGTTTTATATATATACTGTGTGTTTATGTAGATAAATAAATGTATAAATAAACTTTATATATATGTATACATATATATATATATATATATATATATATATATATATATATATATATACCATATATATGTGTGTGTGTGTGTGTATATTAATATATATGTAGTGTGTGTGGGGTTGTGTGTTTTAACGAGACTTCTCCTTCAGATTATTTCCCATTTCTAAAGGGAGTAGGTCTACTAGGTCTACAGCACTACTTCCCCTACATTCGGACATCGTAATATGTGCAAAAATCTAAAATAAATTCTCACTCTCTCTCTCTCTCTCTCTCTCTCTCTCTCATATACATATGTGTGGAAATTATATATAGTATATATATATATATATATATATATATATATATATATATATATATATATATATATATATATATATATATATATATAATATACATATATTACCTAACCAATCCAGCACTGCCCGGGAAATCTCTGATTAACCAGTAAACTCCTCTCTCTCTCTCGTCAGTCTCTCTCGCCTCTTCTCTCCTCTCTCAGTCATATACATAATGTTGTGGAATTATATAATAGGTATATAAATTATATATATTAATATATATTATATATATAATAATTATATATATTTATATATTATAATTAGTATAATATATATATATCTATGTATATATATTATATTATTATTATATATTATATATAATTATACTATAAAATTCACTAAACCAATCCAGCACTGCCGACGGAAATCTTCGATTACAAAAGAATACAAAAAAAACAAACAAACTCCGCAGTAAAAACTCTCTCTCTCTATTCCTCCCTTCTTCATCTTCTTCATTCCCTCTCGTCCCTCTCAACTCACTCCCCCTCCTCTCTCTCTCCCTCTCTCACCCTCCTTTCTCTCTCTCTCTTACAAATCATCCAGTCTCCTTTCTTCCCCTCTCGCTCCTCTCTCCTCCTCCTCCTCTCTTCCCTCTTCCTTCTCATCCTCTCCCTCTCCCTCTCCTCTCTCGTCTTCCTTCTCTCCCCTCCATCATCTTCCCCTCCAAACCCCCCTCCGAATCCTCCAGGTCTCCCTATCGTCGTTCTCATCTCTCCCTCAAAATCTCTTCACAAAGTCAGATTTCATCTCATCTCTCAATCTTCCATCCTCGTCCAAATCTTTTCTTCTCTCCCATCTCCTCTCTCATTCATACACCTGTTAAGAAGATAGTTGCTTTCTTCAGGCCATCCACCCCCTTTCTACTGGGGCTGAAGTTGGACTTAAAAGGGCTTCAAGAGTATGACTATTCATCTTAGCAAGCTCAGAAACTATGGATTGGACACTCAATATCTGTCGTTTTGGTTATTCTTCTCAGCAACCACGAAAAATAAGGATCAGATACTAATATCTGTTGTTTTCGGCAATTCTTTACATTTCCCTCCGTGATGTCTTAACCCCGAAGTGTTCATTTCCAGATGCTAAGTCGTATGTATACCAAGTCTGGTTGAAATGGCTCAAGTGCGTTTCAAAGTGTATGTGAAACACACACACCCATTCATATATATATATATATATATATATATATATATATAATGTATATATATATATGTGTGTGTGGTGTGTGTGTGTGTGTGTGTGTAACTAAAATCCATTAAACTGATCCATGATTGACTGGAAGCATCGGTTTTGTCATCTCTACGTAATAATAGCAATTAAACTGACTACTTCGAGTGTCAGCAGAAAGGTGAAACTGCGTAGTATATTAGGAAACGATGAAACCGTTTGAAATAAGAAATGAAATCAAGGAGATAAAGTGGAAGGGGTATAATTAAAAGCCATCAGTCATAAAGAGTTATCGCATACTATGCTATTTTCCTTCAGGATAAAATAAAAAGATGAAATATAAACTTCGTAACAGGCAGGAGAGCTGAGAATCATGGTGGTAATGTGAAGAGAATAGTAATGTAAATAAGGTGTATATATCAAGACATGAAAGGTCTCATAGTAATGACAGGATGATACAAATGTAAAAACACACACACACACACACACAAACAAGGCAAATAGGGTTAAGAACAAAATTACAGCAACCAAGAAAAGCTACAAAAGTAAACACTACATCAAATGGAGTGCAACAAGAACAGTGCCCCTCTTCATTCAATGGCCTTACCTGCTGCGACCTGACAGCATCTTTCCCCTTAGCCCCTCGGCCACGCGACCCTCCTCCCTGCCGGCTTCTCTGCCCACGAGGAGGTGGGGGAAGAGGGGGGCGGTACAGCAAGCCAGCGGCCAAGGTGCCACCCCTAAACACCGTGCCACTTGAACCTGTTCAATTTCACCTTGATTTATGGAGGAATGTTCAAAGGAAGGACTGTAAGCAAAGAGAGCACGCGACCATTTCCTTTGAAACTTGAAAGCAAAGTATGTTCGGGGCGATTTCTCAATACGGAAAGGCACCATGATCTGAGAAAAGGTATTTCCGACAGATAAACGCCGAGAGATCAAGAGGTAGATTATGACAAATATTCTCATCTAACTCAGCTTAACCACTTAATGACTCACTCTCTCTCTCTCTCTCTCTCTCTCTCTCTCTCTCTCTCTCACACACACACATACAAAGTTAATTTTTATATATTGCTTTCACCTTAAATTTAAACAACTGTGCTCTGTTTAACCATTCTAGAACCGACCATTCCGTTTCTGTGTATGGCTAAGTCAAACAGCTCCAAACAATCTCAGCTCCCCTTATTTTTAAATATCACAAGTGCTAATATTTAAGAGGAGGTGATTAAATTGTTCGTAACAGGTAATCATTGGAAGGTAGATCTAGGGTACTTATCCGCGGCGGACTAGACTATGGCAGTTGCGGTTTTTCTATGCAGTTTTACCTACTGAACAAGAATTTTAAGTAATATTGATTCGGACGGCTGTAATTACCCCCCCCCCCCAACCCCCCCCCCCCCCCCCCCCGCGAAAGTACTAAACACGGTGAAATACATTGGACGCCCCAATCTCTAGTGGATGTCGTATCCGCGGTTACGTTCCTTGCAGTCCGTGCGGACTGCTTCTGTAGAAATAACCACTGGAAAAATTCTCACAAAGAATGGAATTCAGCACAAATCGCGTTCATATAAAATAAAAACGTTCAAAACGCTCGTGAGTTAAGTACCTTAACAACGAAATGAGACCAGGCTGTGCCATTATTTACCATGTAAATATGTGCATTTTTCTACAAACGATAAGAAGATAATGCTACCAATAGATGGAAGCACGCATACTATTTTCCTAGACACTATACCTACTCATTGCAATTCTCGTCTTAGTAAAATCTACGAAGGATTCTATTTTCTAAAAAGTTGTCCGTAATCTATTCGGACAACGTTAGCAATAAATGCATTATATCAGGTGATCGATGCTACATCTTCATTCTCCGTCAACGAAGTTGCATTCGTGTTTATGAAGAGGCACTCTCAATTTAGTCATTTGCTACAACTAGAGTAATGTATAAAACCCCTCGAGGAAACTTTGCAATATCTCTCCTCATGAGAAATATCCTTCGAAAAACAGTAACATCAGGCATGAAACTGCCTACATAAACATAGTCAACACTTTACTGCAACCATTGACGGCTCATGGCTATCATTCGTAGGGGTGCTGTTTATTACATAATTTTTTTTTAATTCCTTGATATAAAGCTACTATATTTTGAATTTTACTCATTGTTTTACCATTTACTGCAACTCGCCAGTGAGTTGATTATTCTGCATTACATATCATCAGTATCGTCACTAACTTGATCACTGTCACTAATAGTACATACTGATTAAGCTTTGAGGAATTTCAAAACACACCTTCCCCATCCAACAGCTGGACTAACACTGCTGGAGAGGGCACACTATCACCCTGCTTGTAGCAAAATGAGAACTGCTGAGCACCGAAGTTCCACGTATTGTTTCAATTCATTTAGTTTTTTTATTTACTGATAATGTATACTTAATTTCTCATCTCTATATATATTCATAATTTTGTGCATATATATGAAATCTATGGGGTGCAGCAGTTCCACAGTGACTACTGACGAGCCGCCACTGACTGCAACACTGCGGTCATGACTTTTCTTGGAACATTCATCTTACAGATAAAAAAAAGACAACAGATAGATATGAAGCCACTCTTTAAAAATCAAACACCCTCGTTACTTAGGCATAGCCTAAAGGTCCATAACAGGTCTAAAATAAAATCCTTTCACACCTTACAAAACTTTCGCGCCTTGGCCCGCCATAAGGCCGTCTCGTCTACGCTATTGGTGGGCACCTGTGGTTTTGGAGCATGGTAACGGCAAGTAACTACGTGCAAAATGATAAGTGTGGACGCGAACAACTGTACCATCCCTGACAGAGGCAGTTCATAAGCGAGCTATATACTCGAGCGTGGGCACCAGTGTGCTGCGTACCCAGCAGTATGCCAGATGCACAGAAACGTCTGTATTGAACTAGACAGTTAATCTCCATGCCAGACGTTCCGGTGTATGGTTAATGCTCTGAGAAATTAGTAGAATGTTGATAGTTATGAGCATGCAGTCCCTGTGTACCTACCGTATCATTCCACAGGGTTGACAATGTTATCTGGCGCACTAAATCCACACTTGGAACAGTCCAGAAGAACTGAACATTTTGCGTAACCAATACAATAAGGAATTAAGATGATTGTGTCATTCAAGAAGTCAGGCGCTGGCACTGATGACATATATGAACCAAGTTATGGTGCTTCAAATAACTAATACCTCAGTTACGGAGAAATTCAGAGATAGAAAGTGCATCATCTCTAGATACTCCAGAAACAGTGAGTGCATACCCGATGTCGTTAAAGATGTACAGTTAGGAATATGAATGTAAACTTGCACATCTTTTTCCCTCCTATATATTTATAAGGATGCAACTTTAATTAGAATAAGATATTTAACGTTTGCAAATGCCATGCTTTTATTAACTTTTATATATATATATATATATATATTATATATACATACTATATATATAATATATACATATATATATATATATGTTATAATAATCACATATATAATCATAATATATATATATAATAAAAGGAGCCCAGAAAAACGCCAAAATATAGAAAGAAAGAACTATATTTCAGAGACTGCTGTCTCTCTCTTCAACCAACACTTAAGAGAATTAAAGAAGAATTATCAGTGGGAGTGACCTAAATTGGCTTAACTGTGGATGGATCTCTTGGCATAAATACCACCTTTTCTGTAACTTTCCCTTTTATTAGATGGAATTCTGTTGTAACAGAACATTTTTACTAGTCTATTATATATATATATATATATATATATATATATATATATATAGATCTATATATATATAGAGAGAGAGAGATCTTATATATATATATATATATATATATATATATATATATATATATATATATTTGAGATATTACAATTAATATAAGAAAATGTGTTATTTAACCACGAAGCCACAATACATTTCGCATATCTTAATGAGAGCTGTACTGTAATACAAAAGTACTACATTATAACACATAGCTACACCAGCAAACGAAAATAAAGGTAGCAGTAATGAAAGATATGGTTAATAACATATCGATACACAATGTACGGGTCTACGTATAACGTTAGTTTCAGCAACGATGTAAGCTCGATATATAACATATAAAAAAAATTTTCACCAATACGGGCTGCAGCTGGATAGGGGAGAACGTAAGGAGGGGATTGGGGGGGTGGGGGGAGGGGTGGATGGCGGGCGGTCAGTACAGTGTGAACTAGCAAAGTGCTGTTCGGTCGGTAGTCTCTGCCTGCCAGGCTTCACCACCATCCCTCGAAACTGCTAAAGTTGCTTAACTCCAGCACCATAGGTGGCCACTGATAGTGTAAACGGGCCTTTAGGATAGGGCGTGCGATGGCCATACCCCAGATTTATGTAAACCAACAACTAAAAAATTAATAAATTAATAAAAATACAGCTTTAAAGAAGATACCTCCAACAATATACTAGAGAAAGCTAAATGCATTCATTGTTCTGTTCTTTTAATCGCAAAACTGTTAACCCGAAGGGTTAATAGTTATGGATTTGTAAAGGCCATATATTGTATATGATAGTCCAGGGAAAAGTTCAGTAAAAGCAATTTCACTAACTATATAAATGATTGACTGACGCCTTTCCTATTTGTTCATCTTTCTTTCCACCAATACTATGCATACGTAAACCGACACTCACAATTTTGAGCCCTAAATAATTTTAGTCAGCACTGAAAAATGTTCTATTTGATGTTTTCAATACATTTTTCATTGTGAGGTCATGTCGATCATTTTACAGTTTTTTGGGGCAAAAAAATGAAACAAAAACATAAAACAAAGAAATAATGGGACAAATTACTAGAAAGGAAGAACGCAGGTTCAAACTATACTACAAAAAGTAAATGAGCAACTTGGAGACGAGCATATGATAATGCGTGGGACAGAAGATAATATACAGAAGGAATTAGTAAGAAAGCAAACTCATAACGACAAAATTTATGTAAAAAGACCACAGTAAAACTATTAATGTTTTTTTGGGGGCAATAATGTAAGATACGTTGGTCCCGATAAACTGATGGTATCCTAATGAAGTTACTAATGACCCTGACGCTAATAAACATGGCATTTAACAATAATTCCCAAATAAATGAAGTCATTATTAAGCCCGGTTCTAATCATGTTTATTATAACTGGGAAAAGGACCAGAGCTCCAAGAAATTTTGTCACGATCAAGATCCTGGGAGTCTAGACACACATGCAAGGACAAATCCGGGAGCGTAGACACGCACGCAGGGACAAATCCGGGAGCGTAGACACGCACGCAGGGACAAATCCGGGAGCGTAGACACGCACGCAGGGACAAATCCGGGAGCGTAGACACGCCACGAAGGGACAAATCCGGGAGCGTAGCACGCACGCGGAGACAAATCCCGGGAGCGTAGACACGCCACGAAGGAACAAATCCGGGAGCGGTAGACACGCACGAAGGGACATCCGGGAGCGGTGAGACACGCACGAAAGGAACAAATCCGGAGCGTAGGCACGCACGAAGGAACAAATCCGGGAGCGTAGACAAACGCACGAAGGAAAAAAACAAAATCGGGAGCGTAGACACGCACGAAGGGACAAATCCAGGAGCGTAGGCACCGCACGCAGGGACAAATATCCGGGAGCGTAGACACGCACGAATGGAACAAATCCGGGAGCGTAGACACGCACACGAAGGAACAAATCCGGGAGCGTAGACACGCACGAAGGAACAAATCCGAGCGTAGACGCACGCAGGGACAAATCCGGGAGCGTAGACACGCACGCAGGGACAAATCCGGGAGCGTAGACACGCACGCAGGGACAAATCCGGGAGCGTAGACACGCACGCAGGGACAAATCCGGGAGTGTAGACACACACGCAAGGACAAATGCAGAGCAACAATATGGAGATAAAAGTTAGATTTACACACCATGCCTATTTTTTGCTAAATTTGGGTACGTTTGACAGATTCTACAAAAAGATAGCTTGGAGTCAGGTAAATACGAGAATTGTCAGATACTCAGAATAACACAGCAGTGTTACAATTGCTAACAGATCATGGAGTGGAGACATTGCACAACACTAGTTAACCAGTGAAATCCTCTGTTGGAGTCATACTCTTTACCCTCTAATTACATAATTTACTGGATTGTTTCTCTACACTTATCGAGCACCACTACAACAACTCCATAGTCCATACACTACCTAATGAAAATCCTCCAATGTAGCTTTAGCAGATAGATGTTCCTTCGAGCACAGGGTCTTATGCTTTCTTTTTGCTTCCTTGTATCTCATCACTGCATCCAGGACCGCTATTCCACTTTCTCCTCGTCTAATGGGTAACAAGTGGTTTATAAACCTTACCTTATTACTTTTCAAATAAACCAGAGCCTACGTAGCAATACCTACCACCACGGAACTATGATTTCCTAGAAACCGACAAGGAACATATCACCACAAGCCAAGGAATGTCGACTTCGGATTAATGTATATACTACGATACCCTACTGCATTTCAGGGCCGTGTCTAAATGATTTTCGTCAATAAAATCTTACCAAAGCATCGGATATGGATCGTATTTTGGAAATAGCTTTTTGAAGCCACAGCCTAATTGGCAAAAATATGCAGTGAGGTCTAAGTCTAATGTTGATAATTCAGGCACTTATCAGAGTAAATCAAAAAAATTTAAAGGGAAACTTAGCTAAATCTAGCAGGCTCGTACATAGAGCCTAGTATAACGTCATTACTGAAGACCCTCCCACTCATTGATACTGTAGTATGACGTACTTTACTAGACACCCCGCCCATATAGTACTTTATGAATGAAGACTCAAATGTTGGTAGTAGTAGTAACAGTAGCATATGGAATTCTTATATTGTTTCACACATTCAAACTCCCAAGTAGAGTACAATAAGGGAACGGGCATCAAATGAGAATATTAATTTTGTAATACAATTCCATGCCGCAATTCACGTTTCTATTAACTTGAAATATGCACCATGTCTTTTACACACACTGTGAAAACCAATGTTACCCTGGAGTTTCAAGGATACGTAAAGTATCGTTCTGATACCCGCGAAATTTGCCAAACAGTCTTAGGGTCTATGTGGATAAAGACCAGTATTTAGCCAATGAATAAAAATGCATTATTTAACATACTTTGTTTTTCCTATACACACGGCCACATAAAGTATTGATAATGATATTATTAAACATAACAATAATAATTACATTAATATTCATTTCAGTTATTATCATTATTCATGTTATTAATATTATATTCATCATTATTGTTATTATTCATACATCGATATCAGGGAAGAGAATGATAGAATATACATAAATACATATGCTGTATACATACACAAATAGATAGATACGGTACATACATAAATGCACATACACATAATACATAGATGAAATTATATATATATATATATATATATATATGTATGTATGTATGTATGTATGTATGTATGTATGTGTGTGTGTATAGGGAGGTCAGTGGAATAGGTAAGTTGTTAAAAATGGTCGTTGAAACTAGTCAGTGAGATAGTTGTTTAGTCAAGCAACTTCAGCCATTGTTTATTCTTGGTCTGAAAAGTTAAAAAGGCTTTGATATAAACAAAATATTTGTAAATATCTTTTTCACACTCTTCATTCGAATATTACCCTATAAAGGTCACCTTTGTCCTCTTGTCTAAATCTTTTGGTGCTTGTGCGTCGCCTTTAACCACTTGCCCGTTAATATTTAGCATATGACGTATACGATTCTTTTCTTTGTTGCGTAGTGCGAAAACATGCGACACGAAAGTAATCTTGCAGCCCTGAGGACAATTTGCTAACCTGACTTTAACCAATGACGATCGGCGGCTGCCTTTGCCCTGTTGTCGGCGGTGTTTACTGCTATGCAAGGTTACCAGGTACATCGGGGCAAAATATCGTACCAGCCACCTCTAAATGATCGTATTTTCATTTCAATATGATTGTATTTCCCCAATTCCAAGTCTCGTATAACTGATAGTCCAAAGGAAAACAGAAATTGCGTTATAATTGCTATGTATTCCTATAGTCAATGTAAAACTGTACAATGAAACAGTAATATTGCCATATGTATATTTACCAAATTCCCTTGCTATGATATTGTCATATGTATATATACTAAATTCTTATTCATGACTGTGGTATCACCATTTGAAACCGTAATATTATCGTCAGGTCAACAATGATTTGCTTAAACTGTCCTTTAATACTTATTGTAAAAGAGGGTTAAATATTTGTGATTCATCTATCGTTATCAAACTACTGGAAACCCTGCTATTACGTCTGATGTCATAGTTTACGTCACAACTAGCCTCCCTCTGGGTCCTTCCTAAATTTAGCCAAGTTTCCCTTTAAATTTCTTTGATTTACTCTGGTAATGCTTTAATTATCCACATTAGACATCACTGATATTTTTGCCAATCAGGCCGTGGCTTCAAATAACTATTTCCAAAATATGATCCATACACGATGCTTTGCTAAGATTTTATCGACGAAAATCGATTAGACTCGGCCCTGAAATAAACAGTTCCAATCATACTGCTCAACACCCTAAGAACAACGCTGTTGAACATTCCAAACTTCTGTCTGGTTTCTGCTTCCTTGCCTTTAAACTTGGACCAACGACCACAGGTCAAGAACTTGCACTCGTCATCTATTCATATACAGCCGTTATTTTTGACAGCAAGGGTAGAATAAATAATGATAATAACAATAATAGTAATACCGTTGTTATTGTTGGCATTGTTATCACAGTAATTTAATTCGGTAATGTGATATGTAACAAGTGATCAAATAAAGCTCCATGGCTCTAACTTCCAAAATTCTTCTCTAATTTAGGGGCAAGGAGAAAATCCTGAGGGCTCATAAATCCATCCTCATTATAAAGAAATCACTTTCCATTGAAGAGAAAACGATTTCTAAGAACAGTAGGAGACGTCATTGAACCTTTGAGGAATTTTACCTTTAAGAAAAATAAAAAGAAAAAAATTGCAAAAAGTTCCAAGGAGAGGAATCCAATTCCCTATCGTTTCCTAATCCAATCCAAGTCGCATTTAGCATCACACCTGACTTCCCTCCCCTCAGCCAATTACAGACTTTCTCTTCTATCCCCACCTCCCCCCCCCCCCCCCCGCTCTCCCACTCTCTCTATCTCTCTCTCTCTCTACCCTCTCTCTCTCTCTCTCTTTCGTGTACCTGCAGTTCTTTGACTATCTCAGCATATCTTCTTTCATGCCAAGTCTAGTTTGTGTCGTAAGCGTTTCCATGGTTGAAGGTTTAAATTTAGATCAAATAAAATATTTCTTTTCTTCTACGAAAGCATAATCACTCGCTCACTTACACACACGTACACTATATGTGTGTAATATATATATATATATATATATATATATATATATATATGTATGTATGTATATATGTATATATATATACATATACATATATATATATATATATATATATATATATATATATGTGTGTGTGTGTGTGTGTGTGTGTGTGTGTGTGTGTGTGTGTTAAATATATATGGAAGTATTTGTAATATGTAAACGCTCGCCGTGTACGGCGATTTTGCAGGTGTCTTAAGTGTTCATTCAACGTTCAGCATACAGGTTTTTGTCATTTGGGGGGTGTGTGAGGGGAAGCTCAGAATTGTTGTCCTTCTGGTTGGAGACCACTGAACATTGTTCAGACCCCTGGATACAGTGTCACGTGTCGAAGAATGGAAATTTCCATCATTATAGCAAGGAATCTTTTGGCCCGGTTATAACTGGACTCGTGGGTGTGTAAACAGAAATATCCGTTCATGCGGTTGTTACAAAATCGCTAAAGTGCGAATGCTCTGGTGAAGAATCTCTCATTCCTTTTCACCAAATGTGTTTGGGACACAAGGGAACTGAAAACCCCTCTGTGGAGAGGAAGTGTTGGACTTACACTTACTGACTTTTAAAAGTGTTACCATTATTGTTTAGCGATTTACCTTGGATGCCTTTGTTTATCAGTATTTTCTCCCATGTTTGAAATGTGATCACACCATTTTTTTTTTCATTTTCAATAAGGGCCATTTGTTCTTTGACAGAATGTTTCACTGGACCCATGATTAATTGGGAAGATATGCTCCTGTATAAATGAGCATTTACGTAAAATGGCCGATGTGGGAAGAGGTCATTCATAATGGAACTAATGACAGGTTGGTTTAGAGACTTTGTGGGAACGGAATACTTAATGTACTTTCGTCAAATATCCAGTAGTGGTTATAATAAGTAATGTAGTTATAAAAATATTCATGTTTACAAATACATAAACAACATACATACAAAAGAAATAAATAAAAAATGCACAAATTATTTATAATCACATGTACGTGTATAAATATATATATTTATACACGTATGTATATATATATATATATATATATATATATACTACTACATACATATATAATATATATATATATATTATATATATATATATATATATATATACACACATAAAAAATATATGACACATATAGGTAAAAGCATTACATGCAATAAAATGTTCAGACTAAACATAGAAGAACTATTATTTAGCTGCTTGTAAGGCTTGCACGCAGAGTACATCTGGAATGAAAATGGCGGATGACAGTATGGAAAATCAGAAGATACGAATGAAAAGCAATAAAATAGCAGCGAAGGTGTAGACTCTTCTAGTACAGAATGGAAGGGTACAGTAGTTTGGACATGCAGCGAGAATAAAGCATTAATGAAAATTCATAGCAATGAAGCTTTACTGCTTTACCAAAAAATAAAGCACAAAGATATTTCAGTAAGGATGACGTTCTTCTATGAGTCTTCTGTACAAGTACGTGAGGCAACAGAAAAGCCGAATCCTTTCACCATCAAGGCTGAAATGCTTATTTGAAAGTGGAGACGTGCGTGAAAGCATCTACGTACAGATTGACATTTATTGAAACACCCAACCCACTCGCTACATGAATGAAAGGGCGGAACAACGAGCAGCTATAAAACAGCTTGGTCCACATAAAACCAAGACCCAAACAAAAATGAGGCAAGAATGACATTCCAACCAGGACGGTCGAAACAAGAACAATGAGTATTCACAGACCGACAACAAAAACAGATTTAAACGCGCGCCTGAACATCAGCGAACACCCAGTGATCAAAGGTATGAGTCTTTTCAAGAGAGAACACAGGGCCACATTCAGAGGCCCATTCCGTCACATTTGAAACATTTACGCGTGAAACAATGTAGCGTTTTAGGAGACTCTTTGCCACCTTAATAATGATCCATAAACCGATATGTCCTCAGGTGTTGCTGCCGAGACGAGAAGGGAAGTCGGAGGGGGAAGGGGAGGGAGGGATGAGGAAAGGAAGAACGAAAACGAGTGGAATGTTGGGGAGAAGGTGAGGGCACCAAAAGAGTATTTGTCAAAAGAGGAAAGAAAGAATGAAACCATAATGCGATGGAGAAGGTCATTCTTACTCAACCCTTAATCAAATAAGTATAATCGTAACGCCGACGATCATTTCAACGATGATCAGGATGACCATGTTTGACTTTCACGTAATGACGATATTAATCACTACATTAAATATTCGAATGAAAACATCTTATAATTATGACTGTCCCTTGAGGGAAATAATATGTTGACATACCAAAGTTGCATTTCGTGGTATTGTGTGTGTGTGTGTGTGTGTGTGTGTGTAAAGTCACCATTTTATAGATTATTATTTCTCTATTCGTATCTGTAAGAATTTTTTAATGATAATTGACACCCCCACCACTGCCTTATAACAGCAACAGCTCTGGTTCTAATAGGAAGCCCGACAAACTGGGAATATGGATAAATTCTTTACCTTGAAACCAATCAGTTCATACCTGGTGGGAAATAAATGTTTATTTTGTTGTGGCTGACAATAATATATTCAGCTACTCCCACCCGATCACGGGATCATCACCTTATGACCAGGCCATAAAAATTGGGAAATAGATCCGAGTCTGTGACAAATACTACTTCATTTATCTTTCAGTCGTATGTTAACTAGGTATTCTAGTCATCTTTCAGTCGCATGGTAACTAGGTATTCTAAATATTATCATATAACAATAATAGTTGGCAACAATTAATCCATTCTCCATCAACTGTTACTTGAACCCTTTGTGAGGGCTCCGTTATTACTACTAATATATTTCTTATATCTGATTCCCATCCTTCTTCTTATATGAAGCATTTTATCAAGCAATCCTAATTAAAACAGCATCATGTGTATTTTCTAATACTGCCAATCTAAATCTTGTGTCTCCGAAACTCTTTCTTTGTTATAAAACCAATGAGAAGGACAAAAAGCAAAG
>NC_061108.1:51523009-51528009 GCF_015104395.2 Macrobrachium nipponense | reverse complement strand
AACGAGTAATCCAGTCAGACCTGTCTAATCTACCGTACTTTCAGACGAGAATATTATGGATTATGCAATATTACAGCGCCGTACGTGAGCAGATGATAGCGTGGTTATAGTGGGATGGATTTGGAAGAGGATGGGAGGGAATGTGGGAGGGGGAAAGGAGGGAATAGGTGTGCTGAGAGGGGGAGAAGAGGGCCAGTGGAGGAAGGAAAGGAGCATAGTCCCAATGAGACGCGGTCGTGTGGTTGCCATGGTAACGGGTCGTCTGAGTTCCTACACTGTAACACATGCCGACACATTGCTCCAGGTAAAATAGAGCCACACCCAAAGTAGAAAACTTTCTCTCTCTCTCTCTCTCTCTCTCTCTCACACACACACACAGATATCCTAGTATGATTTTTTTTCTCTCTCTCCAAATGGTCACACATTTACGCAGGGTCATTTACAACAACAAACAAAAATAAATTATGTAGTTTATTTCAGTAAGCACATATAATTTGAATTATTTGAGTCTTGAACTTATAAATTCAACAGTTTATGAATTCTGTACAGCACATCACACTTATCAAGCACAAGGAAAGTTTAAATCCTTAAAAACTATATTGTGTTAAACCAAAAATTCTCATACCTTGCAAAATTTACAAGCTTTAATACAAAGTAATATGGAAAATGCAAATATTAGTTATTCACTACATAATCCAGGCGTCTCTTTAAAAACTTTTGTCTGCTGTATCAATATGCAGAAATTGTTAACTTTCATTCTCTTGCTACACAATCATCTCGTACGTACACAAAATTTCATCTGATTGTACGGTAATTTTATTAACCACCAACGTACGAAACATAAAATCCATTGTGTTGTTTTCATATTGGACATAAAAGAAAACTGCGTCAAAAGATTAAAAAATAAAAAAAAATAAAAAGTTCCTCTTTTTCTTTATTGTAGTGCAGATAATGTCAAAAGTTCCTTTTCAATACCGTATCACAATTCCTAAAGAACCTTTCAGTAGTATTCGCTTATGCCATTCAAGATTTTCACAACATAACTCAGACTATTCTTGGAATTTATAGAAGAAAAAACTTAGGTCTTTGGTCCCAAAAATTTCATGGATTGAAATTTCATTTCAATCATTAAAAGGGCCTAAATCTGAAGATAAAAAACATTGGTGAATGACTTCTGAAACCGTGTAGCTCCGAGTAATAAGCATGAACGGCACAAACAAGAATGCAATATTGTTTTCCCAACATTCTAAAATTCACATAATTAAAGTTAAACAAATTCCATAACAAAAGTTTTTTATTCTTTTTTAATTATCTACTACACTATTGCTGGGAAAATTACCAAAACTCGCACCAAGGCTTCAATAAATACACATGAATATCGTAGAGTTAAGATTGGATAAAGTGGATCCTCTAAAAATAGGCAATAAACATCATCCCCGAGAATTAAAATAGCAAGCCTATTTTCTTATGGGCCGTGTCAATAAAAAGCTGTAAGTTGAATAGTATATAGGTCCCAGGTGACCCAGAATATCCCGTCCGTTTTGTAACCGGATAATTCTTTACTTATCATTCACAAGGAAAACGATGCAAACCCACCCACAAACGATACAAAGTTCCTTCACCATAAACTAAAATTCAAATATGAATGTATGTAAGTATTTGTTTATATATATATATATATATATATATATATATATATATATATATATATTTATAAACAATACTAACATACATACATATTTGAATTTGAATATATATATATATATATATATATATATATATATATATATATATATATATATATATATATATTTAAATTCATATGTATGTAGTATTTGTTTATATATATATATATATATATATATATATATATATATATATATATATATATAAACAAATACTTACATACATACATATTTGAATTTTAGCTTTTGGTGAAGGAACTTTGTATCGTTTGTGGGTGGGTTTGCATCGTTTTCCTTGTGAATGATAAGTAAAGAATTATCCGGTTACAAAACGGACGGGATATTCTGGGTCACCTGGGACCTATATACTATTCAACCTACCGCCATTTATAGACACGGCCCATAAGAAAATAGGCTTGCTATTTTAATTCTCGGGATGCTGTTTATTGCCTATTCTTAGGAGGATCCACTTTATCCATTCTTAAACCCTACGATATATATATATATATATATATATATATATATATATATATATATATATATATGATATATATATATGGTATACATATATATAATATATATATATATAACTGTATGTATGTATACATAATATATATATATATATATATATATATAGTATATATAATATAAATGACGCTCGTTTAAATAATTGGAGAGAACTCCTAACTGGGAAAACGTAACCTAACTTTCATATTCCCCTTCTGTGACGTTTCTGAAGCTAGCTGAAAAATCAATTGTTAAGCACTACGCAAATTCAAACTCACGCTATTACAAAAATATAATTTTGATTTCCCAAAACAGCTAACATGAAAATGGAAAAAAATGAGTTTAAAAACATCCTCAAAAATCGTTAAGCTACCATTACTTTTCCAGAAAATCATATTTAAATAAGTACCCCCTCTTATCTCTTTCTGTCCGACTTTTCATAGTCTATCAATAAGACAATACAAGTCTAGAGAAATCCCATTTTTCTATATGGTGACTTCGAATCCATCTTTCCGACGGACCTCCAAGCACCTTCCCCTACGCCAATGTCTCTTGTGACCACTATGACAGTTTGTCGTCTAATTGCCCCGTTAATTCACATACTAGAGATTATATCTCATTTACTGTAACTGACGTACGTATGTACGCCCACCAACAGACTTATGGATCCACGCACGTTACTTAACACACGAATGTACACACGCTAGTCTGTTCCCATGTACTCGGTAACCTGTACTGTAACCTTCCCGTGGTTATCTCATTTCTCTGGAATGTATTCATGATCTCGTTTCTGCACACGGAGTGTTTTCTATTTGTTTTTTATCTCAGCATTATCGAGGAATCCAGTGTTTTGTCTCTAACCGGCAAGAGCTAAGGTTATCAACCACACTTATTTTAATCTATTTATTCCTCTGACCAGTGCCTTAAGATGGCTCGGTCACCTATATGTGCGCATCCCTGTCGCACATTACATTGGCTACTGGTATATACTAGTTCATAAATGTCTTTTAATTTGCCACATGATTTAGAGCTAATCCTGTTGCTGGGGTTCTACTCCGTCGGCTGCATCCAATTTTGATGGATCCTGCAACGCACATTGACCATCATTATCGCTACCATAACGGCAATCACTGGAACTGTGCAGCGTTCGTCGAAAAAGAATTCTTCCTTATCATTATCCTCTAGCTATGGAACTGTAACCGTCTCCAGTGTAGGCGGAACTTTAACTGTCTCATAGTCCCCATGTAAGTGTTTCATGAACACCTTTGTCAAAGAATTGTAGATCCCAGCTGAGCACACGAACCAACTCGAAACAACTCTGCATGAGCCATTATTAAGGGTCTGTGACCCCTATAGGTGTATCCTAACACCCTAGCTGCTGAACTGTAGATTCGACGTCTTCCGATGAAGGAATCTTAACCGCCACCTCGTTGCCAATTTGAAATATTTCGCGACTCCCATGCAAGTGCGTCCTGATTTGTCCCAGAATTTATCCTGAGACAACCCATCGATGATATCTCGTCCTTGCAATAGCGACCCGTGACGTTGTCGCCCGTGTGAAGATCCGACCTCTGGCGCAGTAGATCCTAAGTTGTTTTCATTGTCACCACTCGTGTGAGCTTCGGAATTCTCTAAAGTCATCGTGTGTCCATGTTTCGTCATTAATAGGTTCTAACAGACCCCTTGACAAGTCTACATGATCTTACAAAAATACAGTTTTGCTTTAACACACGAATCTGTCATGAACTAACATAACCAACCTCATAGTCAATTATTAAAGACTGAAATTCCTCACTAAAATAAATATGGTCTTTATTTACTGACCCCTTTTAAACTTACTGGAAGAATTTTTATCACTAACTGACCACTCATTATTAATCCCGTATCTGACAAATATACTGTCAAAAACCCCATAATGGTTATACAGCAAAACCCCTGTAGTGTTTATACAGCTAACCTCCATCAAACATAATGTTGAATTTCCCTTCTATCTTACATATCCCGAAGATAAATTTTACCTCCTCTCCATAATAGAGATCCTATGTAAAGGTACCATAAAAAATACCACTCAATCCCGATTACAAGTTTCCCTTGTAAAAAAAAAATAATTCAATTTTTCCATTACAAAATGTACAAGGAAAAAAATCAACTCTTTCCCCCGTTACAAATGTAGTTTGTATCGCCACACAAATTGCCACCGCAACACATTTGTATCATTCTTCCCCATGGAATGTCATCATCAACATTCCTGAAAGCAGTGCAAACCTCTGAGTAATCAACTTAGCCTTCCCCATAGGCATAAGAAAGGCACTGACTGTCCCCATAGGCATAACAAAGGCGCTGACTGGAGAAACCCCAAAATTCGGACAAAGCCGACACCAATCTCATTGATTTACACTCCATAAGGAACCCAGGTATGTCTGAGTTGCATTCATATTGCCAGTTCTTTCCTTCTGAGTCAAACAAACTCTCACACGTTTTCAATTTCAATTCCTATCTTCTCAAATGAACCTCCCTTCCATTCTACCTAGCAATCCCATGTTTCCCTTGTGACTTGCCCAAGATCAGTGAAGATCTTTATTGAGATATTCTATTTAAGCACTAGATTTCTCCCATCATTAGCAGCATTGTGTGTATTTAAGGATAAATTCCCTCCACAGTGCATTAGTCGTAAATATTGTGTGAGAAGTCTTTGTTTTATGTTGTGTAATTTGGAATTCAATTCCAGATTTCCAACTGCTGGCTCCATGCACCCCTGCCTCCTTGCCAGCGCTAAATTACCTTAGGAGATATCAAGTATGTAAACCA
>NC_061108.1:51435509-51518009 GCF_015104395.2 Macrobrachium nipponense | reverse complement strand
TAAGGGAAGGATCTCCCTATATGTTTAAAAAAGGAAGATGATGTGTGAATCAGTTATTTGTTAATAAACATTTGTGTGAGAAGTTTGAAAGTTAGAGGAAGAGTATGTGGTCCACTTGAAGCCCACAGAAGCTCAAGCTATAATCTACAGAAAGACAAATGAATGAGTGAGAGCAATTATTGCTCCACTACATAAAGGTAAAGGTGATAAGGGCAACTGTGCGATTTAAAGAGGAATAACAGAAGAGAAGAACTAATTAGAATATCTAATTAGAATATGTAGGCAGGAGAGTAGCTAGAACACTTAGTTTCAAAAGTTAGATAAGTACTTGATAAGTTATGAAAGTGGAGGAATGCAGAGACAAATAGATCACATCATAGTTAGAGGAGCCGACAAAAGCAATGTGACTAACTGCAAAGTGATCTTGGGAGAAGCATGTGTTAAACAGCATAAGTTGGTAGTGATGGATTTTAAAATGAGAGATAGGAAACCCAAGAAGAGAAAGAGAAGATCTAGGATTAAGATATAGGACCTTAAAAGGGGAAAGGGGAAGTAACTTAGGAGGACTGTGAGAGAAAGACGTCTGGAAGGAGGAACACAGAATTTGGACAGGGTAACAGAGTGGAAAATATCTGGGCAGACATGAGAGAAATATGTGCAGGGGAAGCAGAGGAACTGGTGGGAAGAACCGGCGAATATAGTGTCAAGAGGAGAAAAGTGGTGGTGGAATGGAGAGGTGCAAGTATCAATTAAAAGAAAATCAAAAGCATTCAAGGACTGGAAAGTATGACATGCACAGGGTGCAGAGGTAAGGTACTGAGAAGAGGAAAGAGAGGCAAGAAGGAGGGTAGGTATGGCTATTGGAAGGGCAGCAGAGCAGTTGAATGAAAGACTAGGAACAAGAGAAGGAGAATAGGGTATCTATAAAATTTCAAACTTAAGGAAAAGGCAGAGACAGGATGTGGGTAAATTAGCGATGGAAATATATTGTATAGGGATGAAGACATTAAGAAGAGATGGATAGAGTATTTTGAACAACTGTTAAATACTGAAAATGTGAGAGAGGAGAGGGTGGAGGAACCAGTGGTGGGGATACAGGATACAAAAGTGAAGAGAGCATTAAGGAAAATGAAGAATGGTAAATCACCAGGTCCATCAGAGTTTCAAATTAAAATTATCAAATTACTAGGTAAAGAGGGGAGAAATTGATGCTGGATTTATTAAAAGCTATATGGGAAGAGGAAGGAATGCCAAGGGATTGGAGGAGAGTCTAATGGTATATATATTCAAGCAGAAGGGAAATGTCATGGATTGTGGTAACTACAGGGGAATTAAACTAACAGAGCACGGATTGAAAGTTTTAGAGAGAATACTGCATGAGAGATTAAAAGAAGTTGTAAAGATCGGGAAACAGTAGTATGGGTTCATGAGAGGAAGAGGGAAGCTGGATGCCATCTTCATAGTAAGACAGCTACAGGAAAAGAGGCTAGAGGGAAGCCAGCAGCTCTATTGTGCATTTATAGACCTAGAAAAAGCATATGATACAATCCCTAGATTTTTTGGTGTGTAAGGAAAAGAAAAGTCCCAAAAGAGTTGGTTATGCTGTCGAGATGATATATAAAAGAACGACCACAAAAGTGATAACAGCATTTGGAGAAACAGAAAACTTTGAAGTTAGTGTTGGATTACACCAGGGGTAAGCATTAAGCTCATTTTTGTTTGTGCTGGTCATGGATGTGTTGAGTGAAGAGATCAGGAATGAAGAGCTGTGGGAGTTGTTGTGCGCCAATAATCTGGTGATTACAGCTGAAAATGAGGAGTAACTACAAGCTAAAAGTCAAGATATATAACACAGTGATAAGACCAGTGTTAATGTATGGAGCAGAAACATGGGCTCTAAGGAGAAAAGAGGAATTAAAGCTTGAGAGAACAGAGATGAGAATGCTGAGGTGGATTATGGGAATATCGCTGCTTGAGGGACTGAAAAATGATGAAATAAGAAGAAGGGCAGGCTTAATAAAGATTCCAGAGGTGATAAGAGAGTCACAATTGAGATGGTATGGGTATGTCTTGGGGATGGATGACGAGGAGAGAGTGAAGAGAGCTTGGGAGGAACCTGTTAGAGGAAGAAGATCGAGAGGGAGACAGAGAATTAGATGGTGAGTTAACGTGAAGTAAGATATGGAGAGAAGAGGTTTGGTGGAGGATGATGCCTTTGATAGAAGGCAGTGGCGAAGGTACATCAGGCAACTGACCCCATAATGTAGGGATTACGGTGGGACAGAAGAAGAGAGTGGCAGGTTTGGTGAAAAAAATGGGGTAAGAAACAAAGGTGTGTTATGTCTCTGTGAGCAATCAATATCATTATGGACAGAGTGATGTGAAAACTCAAGAGAAAGGACAACAATTACAAGTTCAACTATATGGGATAAGAAAATGAGTCATGGAGTTTTAAATTCTAAAATTTTATGGATGATAGTGTGCTGATTGAATAGAGAATATAGACACTGCAGGAACAAAGGAAGAGTGAACAATGAACTTGATATAGACGGTGGAAGAATGGAAGTAGTAATTTAATATAATGATTTGGAGAGTAAATATAACTACTGATAAGAGAAGAAAAGAAGAGGAGGGTCACAGAATAAATGAAGCAAGAAAACAAGCAGTGTGTGTGTAAAAGAGAGCAAAGAAATCAGAATGACCAATGCAAGCCAAGGTGAGAATGTTTTAACTGGTTGTTGAGCAAACTTTCATTAATGGAGGTAAGGTGTGGATGATGAATATAAATAAAAATAAACAGGTTAAAGCTGCTGAGATGAACAGTTTGCATGGTATACGCAGCGTAAGAAAAATTGATATGTTGAGAAATTTGGAGGTATGACAGTTCTGTCATGTACAAACAATGGCTGATGAAAAGGGGTTGGATAGATGGCGTGAAGGAGATACTAGTAAGAAAAGGCTTTAATGCAAAGGTAGCTCAATAGTGCACGCAATATAGGGATGAATGGCGAAGTGTGTTTAAGAGAGTTCAATGAGCCATCTTTGTAAGTGAAAAATGTGCCTAATAGTAGCAATGTTTTACTGCAAGCGAGTTCATTCATGATTCAGCAGTTAAAACATTAACATGGCAGGCAGTGACTTATGACTGGTCTTTTCAATGAAACCTGTCCTCTTACAGAAAACAGTGTAAACCTGATAAAAAGTACATGCATATAGGTACAAGTGTTTGTTTCACTGTATAAGGGGACAGTGACCGAAAAATCTTTTCAGAGTTGTAAGCGCATAATTTCACAAGTAAGGTGCATGGTAAAACAGATTAAAAAAGAACTGACAGAACAATAAAAAAGAAAGGTGCGGAGGTCAATTATTTCTTAAGATACAGTTGTTTGAGAGGTTTCAAAGTAAAGGGAAAGAGCTGCGTGAGCTACACATGAAGCTGAAAAGCTCGAGGCGAAATGAATAGAGACAAGACGAAGGATGTTATGGATAATGGTACAGAATATATGTTGCTGACAATGAATAAAACTTTTACAATGGAAGCAAAGCATTATAACAAGGAGATGGGAGAGTAACTTGATTCCTGTAAAAGTGGACCTCAAAAAAGCTGTTTTAGCTGAATATTCTTATGAAATGAGCAACTGAGAAAAGAAATTAAACAAAGTTGCAAATCAGTGCGACACAAAAATGAGTCATGAATGGCGTGTGGGATGGTGGCTATTTATACATGATAAATACTGCTTGAAGATCAGTGACAGAAAAATTAGTGGGAGTTAAGAGTAAATGTGAGCTATAGTAAAGTTACGAGGGCAAATGGAAACCAAGAAGATGGAGAAATGAATGATAATATGGATGGCGGAAGAAAGGAATCTGTGGACTTGTAGAAGTATTTGAGAGTCAATATAAAACATGGCAGTAGGACAAGAGAAGCAGCGAGTTATGGAACAGGTGTCAGGACACTGGAAATCAAATTTCACAGACTCATTTAACACCAAGACCTATTCTCCAGCAAGTGTTCCAGCGGATATGCCCACAGACTCGACGCCGGTGGGAACTAAAAAGGACCAAAACAATGACAGACTGATCTAATTCACTATAAGACAGCAGCCATTTCTAATCCCGCCAACGTCGTTATTCCACACCAGCATATTCCATATGACAACTCTTTTACTCTACCGACAGTCCACATTCATCGGTGATCAGGAATGAAGTATCGTCCATCAAAACATACTACTTTTTCATGTTAACAGTGCTTTTACGGGCCTTTTAAATTTCACACTACATACTACATACATATATACTATATAACAAATATGCAATGGTCATTAATCATAATGAAACAATACTAATCACATTATCTAAGCTTCTATTATTCACTACAATAAAGGAACATGTCATATTTTCCAAAGCTGAATCTATATAGCAACTGCAATGAAAACAATTCAAAGCTCCAAAGTTTATGTGCAGGGTGTTTCATTATAAGGTTACAGTAAAAAATGAAAGCAAGAATTCTGCACAAAGGACAGTATCTATATCACCTAAGTATTTTTATAATACGTCCCTTTCGAGTAACAGACATTTTAGGCAAGTTATTATTTTCATGGATACCTGCTGCTTAAACAGAATGATCTCCATGTGGCAATGCAGCATCTACATCACAACTCTTTAGAGCTTTGGCTGTCTACAGTAGTTTCCTGCGAAAGACTGAAATTTCTAATTCGTGCAGTATCTGTACAGATTAGAAAATTATAACCTTTCCAGTTTTTAACATTTACACTGAAAATTACATCATCCTTACTTTGAAAGACCTCTACAGCTACACCAAGAGGTCAGGACATGTGGGGAGCATTCTTTTTTAGTAAATACAACAGAAGATATTTTCAGCCCAAGGTTAGAAACAAATTCCTTAACAAATGGGGAAAAATTTTTAAGGAAATCACTGCTCCAATTTTCCATTAGTTGTCAGGCTGTTGCTGACGTTAATTTCCTACACTCAAATCCTCAGCCAATATACTATGCAATCAAACATCTATAATTTTGTTGAAAACCTGCAGGACCCCAATAAGAAAGTGTGAACAAGTCCATGAATTACATATGTCAGGTTCATCTCCTACAAAGGTTAGAGACCTGGAATGTGGTTTCCAGTTCACAACTGGATAAACCTCTATTACCGAGCACTTTTCCAAAGAGAAGACTTGACAGATCTGATAAGGTACTCCCGCTAACTTTTCCTCGATGGATCAAAATTCCACTTGGGAGATAAGTGACTAAAATGCTGTTGTAATTTTTTTGGCAGCAGCAACAAAAGTCTGTTATATCTGAATAAATTGCAGTGGCAAGCCAACATCTGGAAGTGAACCTGAAAATAGCAAAGATAGTCTACCTTGGTGGAAGACATCTATATACTGATTAAAGGTCCAGCATAGTGAAGTCTGGTTAGTGTAAAGGAAGAGGCATACCTTGTCCTTAAACCAGGAAAGGGGCTACAAGTTGATTACAGGCTTTTGAATCCTGTCTTTTACAAGATACATATTTTTTACAAACCGTTTTAGCCAATCATCTGATCTCAATGATCCACAAGGTATTTCTTAAGGTAGAACTATGAGTGTAATCACCATCATGTCTAAGGAAATAAAGCTGAAACTTGACTAAAAGCTTTGCTACATGACCTGATGGAACTACAAACAGGTGCTTACTGTTATAACTCGAAATTAATACAGTCCAAACATCTGCTAAGGAAATCATTCTCCATAAAAGGATCTAACTAACTAAAACCAATCCCTTAGGAAGGCAATTACCAAGCTTTAGGACACAAATTTTCCTATAGTAGATTCACATGAGCTGTGCATCTGATATCTAGGCCTGTCCCTTATGACGTTCCTGATTGGCCAGGGCTGGAAACTCTCAATCTTGCTCGAGAGTTCACATAAGGAGGGTATATGTTCCGACTCCCTTTCAAAAATTATAACTTTCATTACATCTCGGTTTTACCTGCAGAAGAGGAGTGTTTCCCAATTCCATCAATAAACATTCTAAGCCAGTGATTTAAGGATTATAATTATATCAGAATTATGAAGAAAATCGTTTTATAATAAAAAGGAATAATGAGAGGGATATAGGAGGACGGATTGTAGGAAAAAATCAATGGGATAAATGAATTTCCTCCATAAGGTATCAATATCTAAGTAACGATTTCTTCATACAGAGATATCCGCTATAGGGTATGAAGGGGTGATGGTGATAATGATAGTGACGATAATAAAGTCTTAATACTCTTTTCCCTCCTTAAGACTTCTTCTATCGTGGATTCGTGATCATGATGATGACTCATCGAGTGATCACGTGAGCAACACATGACTACACGAAGATAAGAGAGAGAGATTAATATTCTTCATCTATTTACTTGTTATTTTCATACTGATAGCTCTATCTATAATTTTTTTGGTAGCATTGTCTTCCATGACATTGAAGCTACGCAACTGTATGAAACACAAGACGATAAATGATGAATGCACTGCGATCTCATGTAAGGAATGAAAGAATATATTTCATATTCAGAATTTCATGCTTATTTCACAATAAATGTTTCAGCATTAAGTTTACTGAAATACACAATTCTTATATCATCATAATCCTTAAATAATTGGCTTGAAGACGTTTAGTGATGAAATTCAGAAACACTCCTTTTCGGCAGGTTAAACCGAGGTGTAATGACAGTTATAATTTTTGAAAGAGAGTCAGAACATACATCCTCCCTATGTGGACTCTTGAGCGAGACTGAGAGTTTCCAGCCCTGTGATTGGCTTATCAACAGCCAATCAGGAGCGTCGTAAGGGACAGGCCTAGACATCAGATGCACGGCTCATGTGAATCTACTATAGTACAAGCTCCTTGCTGCATACAATAATGCAGTTTAAAATTTGCTGTGGTCAACTTACAAGCAGTCTATCCGCCTGACAACTTTGCAAGATTAGGCCTATAATTGCAATAAAACTGAACTAACCAAACAATAATTCCAAAAATTTTAGGAGAAAAACAATTCTCAAAGCCGGCTAACTTGGGTGATGGATTTAAAGCAATACAACTAAGAACATTCTCTTTCTTGACATAACCTCCTTGAAAACCAATAATTTTACGGTGTGGAAAATAAGCAGCAGACCCAAACAGCTACTTGGGCCATGTTACCAAATACCAGAAGACATCAGCCATTCAGCTTACACAATCCTAGAAAGCATATCTGCAGGACTTTCCTTCTAGGGCAATGGTACCACTGACTGGGTTAAGTCAAAGACTGAATTCTGCCTACCCTATTATGCACAGACATTTTCCACCTACAAGGGTTTCCTTATATCCATGACAAGGCTACTTTGGAGTCAGTCCAACAATAATAAGGTATACATGTTAACTGAAGGGCAGATTTTGAAAATTCAGAAAGCCCAGCACAAGGTAAGGCCTTGATAAGGGCTACCTTGGATCAAGCAATAATTAAGGATACTTCATAAGAATCCTTAGGAGGGGTATCCTCAGATAAATGCAAGCCCCACACCCCTTTCCAGAAGCATCACAAAAACATAAAAAAACACATGAAGTTCCATCCCTAACAAGGAAAATCAAGGAAACCATGAAAAATAAAACTGGGATATCCTCCATGATGTAAAAACACCAATATCTTTTACTCATCTCTGAAACTGGAACACTCATCTGGTAATTCCTCATCTCAGTCAATTCCAAGCCTCCATACCTGGTGAAAGAGAATCTTTGCAAACATAACAAAGGGACTTATCAGTCCATGGGGGTCAAAAAGTCTAGCTATGAGATTAAGAACCGTTCACTTAGTGTACCATTTTCTACAATGAACAACCTCTTAAAAGACCTCCAAAGTAAAAGCATTCTTGTTTGGAAACCCACTGAACACCTAATATCTTAGTTGCAGGACCCTTAACTGGTGTACCAAACTTTTTTAAAACCTATTTATCAAATTCTTGCTATTGGAACTCCATTCAGGCTGAGAAATACAATCCTGGGATAAAATATCACAAGCCTCTTCAAGGTGGGCAAAATCTTCCTCATTACTATCAGTCCTTGATAACCAGTCATCAATATGCCAATAATCCTTCAATTCTTCAACCACCCCATCATTGAATGATTGATTAATTAGTTCTTGCTGGCGTTGCAAAGATGAGGTTATTGATGCAGTTCAACCACCCATGAACTAGAAAAACATCTGAGAAGATGTTTTGATCATCTTTAACACCATCTTGAATTTTCAAAGAAACTGATGAACATCCCTGGTGTTATTTTTAGATACAAATTTGTAAAAGTCCTTTGTAATGTCAGCAGTCAGACCATCTTCCATTGGCTAAAATGCATGAACATTTCCACCATATCTGGAATAAGAGAAGGATCAGATTCAAGGTGGTTATTTACACATAACATTATACCTTGCTGCTCATGCATCAGACACAGGCCTAATACTCTCTCAAACTACTGTGCAGTGTGGCATGTAATAAGTATGATATGGGCCGACACGTTTAGAAGAAGGAACTTAGTCAATAATTCCCTCCTTATCACAATTTATCATGACATTATGATACTGTTGCTGCAATTCAGGCTCACAACACACTAACCTAAAGTCAAGACTCTCTAATCTTTTCCTTTCAAGATCCTTGAAAACCTCTTGATAGCTACTCTCAACAAACTAGTGTCTCCTCAAATTTCTTCAAAAAAGAACAGTTGAAATTAACATCCACAATTGGTTCAACAACACTAATTCCCTCACACTCAAAAATACAAAAATTCTGTAATCCCAAATCGAAAATTCTTTCAACAAAATTCTCACATGATGGGGACAACCCAGGAGCCAGAGAGCAACAATCCAAACAGAGACTCTGGAACTACTATACCATCCGCCAGGTAAATTCCAATCAAGATTTCAACCAAAATCCAAATAATCAACCTCATAATTATTTCCAAAATGAAATGAGGAAAAGGACTTCAAAATTTCCTTTGCAACACAGGGTCTTAATACTAGAGCACAAAATCTTTATACTATTTCAACTACTATTAATGAATAACCATTATCCATTCAATCAAATAATTTTACACGTTTTCCATCATCAAATTAAATGTAAAATATATTTTGAGAGGAACCCCACTTTGGCTGAATTTTCATATCAAAGTTACTCAAATATAGGACCTGTCAGATCCTGAATCAAAAAGCAATGTAGTTTCAGAACTTAAACCCTATTCCCCATACAGCTCAATTGTGGCTATGTATAAAACAGTACATGTTGGATTTAAAAGGCTTGGATTACTCTGGAGGGCACTCCAAATGATATTCCTGACTAGCACTATTTTTACTAACACTAGTTGACACAATGACACTACTACAACGAGAAACTTCACTTAAATTACCCTTGTCCGGAGAATGAGATACATTATCATAATCAGATAGATTGATTGATTGATGTAAAAATGTACCATGGCGTCACAACAACTTAGGTCATCGACGTCGGAAATATACTGTTATGTAATAAAAATAGATAATAAAGAATAAGAATTGTTATCTTATGTATGCTAAGTTACAAGAATGATGCCATTTACACTTTACAATAAAAAGTTATAACTTTTGTAAACAAACCTAAAAATACCACTTCTCTGACATAATATTCTTTCCAAGTACCCTAGAGAGAAGGTATTCACCCTCCTAATTACGGCATTCTAAAAGGAAATGCTCTCTTATGTCCTGAAGACTGGGACACTCGACGAGCAAGTGTCGCAGTCAGAGAAACCAGGCAGTCATCACAGAATGGATGGGGATATCCAGCCATTAAATAACCATGTGTCTGGTGTGTGTGCCCAATTCTTAAGCGGCAAAGGGCTGTTTCCCATCTCCCCGACATTTTGCTGTAATTAAAAGGAATTGCTGATCTCGTAATTTCGAACATCTTTTGATTGCTTTCTACAAAATTTTCCCATATATTTTGCTATTTCTCTTGTTTTTTGTTTTTTTTGTATGTAAGGGAAAAAATCTTTAAAAGGTAACGCAATATTTCTTTGTGGACCATCATGAATTGCCCTTTTCGCTAGCTTATCAGCCTTTTCGTTTCCAGCTACTCCTGTGTGTACTGGTACCCAGCAGAAGTTTACGGTTTTCATTTTTCGGTTAACTATAAACAACTATTCTAAAATCTCTAAAATCAGAGGGTGTTTTGAATAAAAAAAATTCATGGCTTGAATCGCATTTAGAGAATCTGTGAAAATAGTAAAACTGCTGTCTTCACAAAGTAAAATTTCCTTAAGTGAAACTAAAATGGCATATAACTCAGCTGTAAAATGGAGCAATAATTAGGTAATGATCCATTGCCAACACCAGTATCAGAGTTGGAACCTTCAGCATATAAACAGATATCACTTTCATGCTGAGATACATGCTCTAAATAAGTAAGTCGCATCATTTCCTCTGATATATTCTTCTGGGTGAATTAAAGTATTTACAACATGTAATATAAGGTAGCTTCCAAGGTGAGATTACTGAAAACCTGAAAGACATAACACAAGTAATTATTATGTTTAACCTGGTCATGATTTCCCGTAATCTGATGGCAAATGGATGTGGTATTTTTTAATGATCTCTAAAATAAGGAAAATATCTTTCATTTCTGACTGAAATGCTAGCTCAAGAATTTGGAAGTCTCTGAAACCTAATCCAACTTCGCACCAGCAAAGTCTGGAAATTAAGATCTAGAGGAAGCTCTCCAGCATCCACCAACATATTTTCAATAGAAGATCTATAAGCTCCTGTAGAAATCCGAATGCCTGCATGATGAACAGAATAAAGAGCTTTTAATTCATACAAAGGGACAGATGTGAACACTTTGCAACCATAAGCTAACTTTGGTAAAATAATAGCTTTATATAATCTGAGGAGCTGTGTTCAGTCAGCATCCCATGAAGTACTCTTAATACATCTAGTGCCTTTACACATTTTGCTTTCAAGTTAGACATGTGGGAAGACCAAGTAAGCTTGTTGTCAAATATTAATCCAAGAAATTTGGTTTCTGTCTTACAAGGGATTCGTTGTCCATTTATAAATAAATCAGGATCGGGATGGGCTCCTCTTAGGCGACAAAAGTGTACTATTACAGTTTTGGTGATGGAAAATTTGAACCCTCTTTTCTCAGCCCATGTGACAATTTTGTTAATATTGAGTTGTAATTGTCGCTCTGCTACTGCCATCTTTGAGGATGCAAATGACCGGCAGAAGTCTCTTAGCAATGTCATTAATTGCTAACAAATAGGATGACACTCAAGAAACTAGCTTGAGGCACTCCTTCTTCTTGGTACTGAACAACCGACATTGTTACTCCAACTTGCACCATAAATGTTTGCGATATTAAAAAGAATTTAATAAAAAGTGGTAGTTCTCATCTCAAATCAAAATCGTACAAATCTTGTAAAATTCCATGCCTCCATGTAGTATCATAAGCTTTTTCCAAATCAAAAAAGACAGTAATATCATGCTGCTTACTTGCACAAGCTTCACAAATAGTTTTCCATTCTTACCAAAACATCTGTAGTAGAGTGCATATTTCGGAAACTACACTAAGCTTGGGAGAAATGGTTATTGAGTTCCAGATATCACACTAAACGAGTATTGACCATTTTTTTCCATAACTTTACAGAAACATGATGTTAAAGCAACAGGACGGTAACTGCTTGCTAACAGGCTATCTTTTCCTTGGCTTGGCAAATGGTAGAATCCTTGCTGATTCCCACACTAAAGGAAATAGGTGTTCTCTAAAAATTCTATTTATTCTACTAAGGATAAACAACTTGGTACATTCTGGAGAGTGTCTTATCATAGCATATGGGATATCATCGGGACCAGGAGCTGTGTCTTTGGAATTTTTCAGAGCAGATTCAAATTCTTTCATTGTAAATGGTATATTATATGATTCCTCTTTAGAAGGTGTAAAATCTACCGTTTTTTTGTTCCTCCCTCCTCGGTATTCTGCATATGGTTTGCCATCACATTTCTTTGAAACCTCTGCAAAATAACTGGCTAGCTTATCTGCAACAATCTGCAATCTGAGGATCAGCAACCTTGATATCATTGATTTTTAATACTGGTGGCTTTGATGGGATGTACTTACCTGGTATTTTCCTTACTTTCTTCCATATTAAAGTAAGAGGAATTTTGGCATTTACTGAGCTTAGGAATATTGTCCAAAAGCCTTTCCGGGATCACTTAATTTTGAGCCAAAACTGGACTCTTGCCTTCTGATACTGTACTTTGTAGTGATCGCATTTATGTCTTATAGCATGTTTTGACAATTCCCAGTGCTCTGTGTGTCTTACAGCATTCATTGTCCCACCATGGAACAGGTTTGTGCACTAGATTACCAGAAGTTCTTGGGATTGATTGAAGGCTTGCTACAAATAAAGTAGTGTTAATCATCTCAATAGCATCATCTAAAATTGGAAACTCTTCTGCAGTAGCATCAACGGAACTTTTTTCAGTAAAATTATGCCATTTGGCTTTTCTTATATTCCATTTTGGCAGTCTAGATACTGGAGGAATTTGGGCAAGACTAATATTAATTGGAAAGTGATCACTGGTATAATGATCATCCATTACCTCCCAACTAAAGTCAATGATTGAATTTTCACTACATATTGACAAATCGATTGCCGATAAAGTTCCAGTTTGTATGTGGAAATGGGTAGGTTCTCCAGTATTTAATATCCCTACATTTAGGTTATTAATTATTGAGGATATATGGTTTCCTCTTTGGTTGCTGACTATATCACCCCACATGGGGTCTCGAGCATTCATATCACCTAATATTAGAAACGGTGTTGGTAGCTGGTTAACCAGTGAAGTAAAGATATCACTAGGATAATCAGTGCCTGGTGGTAAATAAACACAGCATATGGTGTATTTTCGCTCTAAAAATATTTGTATAGCTACTGCTTGCAAGTTAGTTTGTATTTGAAAACTGGTATGTGGGATGTCACTGCGGATCATAAATAGTGCACCCCCATGGCTTCTGTTGTAAGGAATATTTTCTGAATGGTATGGAGAAAATTCCTTTGGGCAGGGAATGTTATGATTGCCCAGCATGCAAATCGGTACAATTAAGATAAGCAAGAAAATGGCTCCAATAGAGCTGCCACTCAGTCAACTCACCATTGAATTTTGGTATCTCTAGTCTAAGTAATCTTATACTTGTGGGTGAATTTTCATATTCGCCAGAATCACTTCCTAGGGACATCTGGTTATTCAACTTCTCACCCTTGGCCTTTTCAACTAAGTGCTAGGTCGCCTTCACTCCCCATTGCATCTCAACGAAATTGGAATACGGCATCGATGTCCTTGTCATGTTTACTAATATTATCAATCCCTGCTTCATAGCAGCTTTGGACATAATCCATAGTCACTGTTTTTGCATCAAATGCATCAAGTGCATCTTCTAGTTCAATACATGACTTACCCAACCAAGCCCTTACAACATTCTAGGAAAAGGTAACTCAGCTTTTCAAGAACTGCCATATTTTGGCAAAAACACTTTTTCCAGTGATTATACACTAGTGCAAATTAGTCCCGGGTCTAGGCACCATTAAATATTGCAACACACAGCTTTTTACTCAACGGATAGACAAATATGGGCCACAAAATAGGGGGGAGATACTGGAGATTGTTCATCCTTCCAAACAAAAATTTATCTCCAATTCAATTTCAAACAATAATGTATCACAGAGTGCAATAACAGTTTGAATGAGGGTAATGGTACAATATAAACTGAACTCTTTTGATACTTAAACGAAATATAATAATAAATCCTGATGGGATAATAATCACACCATTATTTGGGTTGAGGTTAATGTGTAATGAGACCTATCAAGGAACTTCTCCTCGTGTCAATTATTACCATCACTATTCTTTATTACAATCTTTTTGTACATTTGTAAAATACTGTTGTCATAAAGTTATTTTTTCTTGTCAAGCTTGTAATCACTATCTTAGCTTTCTATTCATCATTCTGCCCACACAAAAGTAAGCCTAAGCATAAAATCACAAATATATTTGTGTTGTTGCATAACATGTACAAAACATTGCCTTACAAGGCAAACTCACCCATAATTTTCTATTTGTCCAAGAGACAAATCAATGAGCCCATTTTCCATGTATGAGAAGGCTGGTTTTCCTTCCAGAAAGGGTGTCAACTGTGGTTAAGGTAGTATGGAGTATGTGGACTCTCAGACCTCATGTAAACAAGATATCCAATGCGTGTGACTGATTGTAACTCGCAATCCCTAGCTATTTAAAACAGAACCAGTTACAGTGTCTGGCGATGCTATTTGTCTCTAGTGAGCTGCATTCCCAATATCAAGTTTTATCATTCTTAGTGTCCACACTAACCTTATAACCTTTCACCTTCATACTCTTTGACTACTTCTCTCTTCCTTTATGTCTATGCATAATTCTAACAGGAACAAATGAAGATAATTTTCGAGTAAAAGCTCGACTCCCCTTACAAAAAGTGTTGATGGGATGACACTAGAATATTGGGTATTTCAGTGTTATCAAAAGTATATCAACAATTCGGTGACGAATAAGCCGCAGACATATGCCGCATTTAAAATGAGAAAAAGGGAAAGGACACTGAGGAAGCTGTGGAGGAACCGCATCCATAGGCCTAAAACAAAATATTCTTTCTTTTTTTCAAGGAATAAATAAAAAATTGTCATTGTTCACTAATGGAACAGCATAATCACTGTCTAAAAGTAATTATAAAGTCAATAAGTCATAATAACAATAACATTTAGAAGCTTTTAGAACTACTGAAGATATGTTGATGAAAAAATTATTATCACTGATTTTGCAATAGAAACAAAGGTATGGCAGAAGTTCAATACAGCATAAAAGTATTTGAATACCTAGTTAACTATTTGCCAGACAAGCATCATCACTAGACCTAGGTACAGAATTCAAACATCAACACTTGATGACCGAAAGTCAAATACTGTATTTTTTATATTCGTAGGGAGACGGCCTGAGGAAGAAACTGCAGAGACTCCATCTCCTACACAGTCGAGATATTTCATAGTCAAGCTTTCCAGAAGAATATTTTGAAGAGCAACAATTCCGAGCATGAGGTTAAGTGCAATAACAATTGGGAGACAACTATATCACTCCACATTCTGAGTGGAAGGAAAGAGAAATATGAGCAATAATCATGTAACTCCACAATGAGTGACTATTTTACAATAAAAAGGGATTGGTAATTCAACTAAATCTCGCAACATCACCATCAAAATCTCATTTGCGTTATCAGGTAATCTGTCTCCTTGAAATCACCTGGCAAATGAAAACCAGGTAGAAGTGAACTAGATGATGGTGGGGGGGGGGGGGGGGGGGGGGGGGGTCCAATCCCCATTTCCTTCCTCTCACATCCCCTACCCCCTTAAAGCGAGATATAGGCTCCCCCTCTTTCAATATGTATGCTAAACGGGCCACGCCTTCGTCAATGATTCTCTCTCTCTCTCTCTCTCTCTCTCTCTCTCTCTCTCTCTCTCTCTCTCTCTCTCTCTCCGCAGAGAATATAATTCCTTGATAACCTACCTATATAGAGTAAAATAAAAATCACGTGGCTAGGATAAAAAGAAGAAGAAAAAACGGTTCCTTGCAAAGAGTGAAACTGACTGAGCAGAGAACAAGATGACAATGGAGAGTGACAGAGTGAGCGAGATGGAAAATGGTAGCATTTAACAAAAAGGAATATGAAATGAAAACACCAGAAGGATCTAAAATGAGAAAAACTCACGGTGGGCATCGAGAACTGTCTTAATAAATAAAATATCTCCCGACATCTCGATAGAGACGCATTTTCATTAACTGCCACAAAAACTTGATATATTCTTGAATTAGCTTTTTAACCACAAACAAATGGAACCACGATGTTCTCTCTTTGCATAAGGAATTGTGCATCTGTAAATACCTGCACGTACGTTTATGCGCACAAAGATAAAAAATAAAAAAAAAAAAAAACTAACAGATAAGCAGGAAATGACTCTCCGTGTATGAATATGAAAAGAAGTAAAATAACCTCAAAAGTTTCCTTGGCGCATTCGAGCTTTCTATACAGAGTATAATAGATGCCACCGAAAACAGATTTATCTTTCGGTGGTCTCGGTATAATGTTATATGAGCAGCAGCCCATGAAATTTTAACCACGGCCCGATGGTGGCCTGTCCAATGTAGTTGCCAGGCGCACGATCATGTCTAACCTTAAATAAAATAAACATAACTGAGGCTAGAGGGCTGCAATTTGGTAAGTTTGATGAATGGAGGGTGGATGATCAACATACCAATTTGCAGCTCTCTACCCTCAACAGTTTTTAAGATCTAAAAAGGCAATGGGTAAGCAGATATTCTGGACTAACGAAATTCTCATAAACTTAAAAATTCCTCATTTTCAATTCACCCTCTTTAAAAACAAACGGCAGCGTATGTATACCTATAGTCGTAATGACCACAAAATCAACTGCAAATTCCGAACACCAGTGGGAAAACCATATTTGGTCAAAAAATGTAATACCTCCATATTGGAATCAAAATGTTATAATTTCAGCTGTATAAAAGCTTTCTCAGTGTACAGTATGAAATCCGACCAGTCAAGGTGATATTATATTATGACATTAAAAGCATTTGACGAGACCATCGAGTCACTTCCAAATTCATGAAAGGCGAAAATTTGAGCCAGATAAGCCACTATAGGGCGTCTCTTCCCATGACGTGCTTGAGAAGTCCAAAAGTTAGCTATAAAAAAACAAATCAAAATTTTGTTAACTGTTACATTGATGTATGAGAAACAGCCCACATAATCACCAATAAACGATAATTACTGGAAAACGTGGAGTTTTTCCTGAGAAGCATATGTGAAACAATGATAGCTTGGCAAAAAACAAAACAAAGATGTAAACTGAATCCTAACCCTCTCCAGACCTTATCATCATATAGTGAAGTTTTTATGAGCTAATTCTATTTTATGTATTGTCTTAAAGTACCTCATGTGGCTGTTTACAATTATGAATTAGCAATTCTGAAAATTACACAAATAACCTTAACTGCTTCATGCATAGCCACATTCTGAATTTTTATCACATTCATAATATGGCTACGTGCGGCAAACATACGACTTTGTTAACATGACAGAGGTGGGTGGATATCGATTCCAATCACTAACATGTAAGTTTGACAGTGATTTGTGAGGTCGGAATCGATATCAACTTATACCTCTCTTGTTGGACGAATCGGTAAAGAGGTCACTGAAGTCCTGATTTACCTCTGTGCGCTGGTTCGAATCCATGAGAGGGCAAAATTATTATCAACTAAAAAATTCTCCTTTGCTTAATATATACAAAAATATATTAAGTCCGAGGTAGAGCGAATTGGACATTAAAGGACATTTGTAGCTTAAGGCATGTAAATGAATCACGGTGATGTGATAAAAATTCATAGTATGGCTGTGGTGGCAAATGTACGACTTTGTTAACATGACAGAGGTGGGTGGATGTCAATTCTAATTACAAAAATCTGAGTTCAACAGTGATTTGCAAGGTCGGAATCTATATTAACTTGTCGGCCAAGTTGGTAAAGACGTCACTGAAGTCCTGATTTCTCCTCTTGTGTGCTGGTTCGAATCTACGAGAGGACGAAATTATCAACTAAAAAATTACTCTTCGGTTAACATATATGAAAATATATCAATTCCAAGGTAGAGTGAATTGGATATTAAAGGACATTTGTAGCTTGCATGTATGCGAATCACAGTGATGTGATAAAAATTCATATATATATATATATATATTATATATATATATATATATATATATATATAATATATATATATATATATGTGTGTGTGTGTGTGTGTGTGTGTGTGTGTGTGTGTGTGTGTGTGTGTGTGTATGTATGTATGTATATATGACTGGTAAAAATGTTGTTACAACAGAATTCCATCTAATAAAAGGAACCCATAAAACTACAAAGTATAGAAAGAAAGTACTATATTTCAGAGACTGCTGTCTCTCTCTCTTCAGGTAGGTAAAGAATGAGAAAAATTACAGAAAAGGCAGTAATACACCAAGAGATCCACCTACAGTTAAGCCATTTTAGGTTACTCCCACTGATAATTCCTCTTTAATCCTCTTGAGTGTTGGTTAAAGGAAGATTTTATCTATGACATCTGAATCTCAGGTGTGCTTTGAGATGTTAACTACCTGTCTTTGTTTAATCAAGGCTAACTCTATCATCTGGCTTTGTATTGACAGTTGCTGTTATAAATTACTTGTGACAAATTCCAGTTTATTCTGTGGTTACAGTTATTTATATGGTTGAAAATAGCTGAGTTCTGTTGTCCATATCTAACTGACCGTTTATGTTGTATTAATCTTTGGGAAGTTATTTTCCTGTAAAACCAATGTCAGATTGGTCACATTCCAGGCATACGATTTTGTATACTCCTGTGTGAATAGTGATGGTCCTTTGTTGGATGTTAATCAAGGATTTGGCTAAGGTATTTGGGTAGGTAAAGGCAAAAAGGTTAGATTTTCCACGAGTCTGGGTCACCGCCTTAATCCTGTCCAGGTGAGGAATTTATATTTTATTTTTGGGTGTCTCTCTGATCTTGTTTTGATGGGGTCGGTAGAAAATTGTGTTTGCTTTATGAATCACTTTCTCAATTACATATATGGCCTGGATACCTTAAAGACAGAACCTGCTTACAAATTAGTTCAAATTCTTTTTCCAGGAAATCTGGGGTACAAATTCATAAGGCTCTTAAGATTAGGTTGCTGGTTATGCCTATCTTGATAGGAATGTCATGATAGCTAAAGTAGTGAGTGTATGAAAGTGAGAACGTTAGTTTTCTGTATATGGTAAATTTGCATTCTGTTGTGTCTCCAATTATTAAAACAACCAAGAAAAGGAAATTTTTTGTCTGTTTCCCATTCAACTGTAAATTTGATACTGGGCACTAATGCATTTAATTTTGAAAAGGAATTTATTGAAATTGTATTGAAATTGCCCCTTCTATTATCCCAAAATTTTAGAATATCATCTACATATCTCATCCACAGCATGTTTTGGGGTGTTACTGCATTTATTACTGTAGTTTTAAAGTATTCCATGTATTGATTGCCTAAAACAGGACTTAAAGGACTACCCATACTACCCCCGAATTTTTTTTTATAGAATAAGCCCCTGAATGAAAATATTAGATACACATAATTCAACTTAAGTTATTATTTTGTAACGCACCAAAGGGAAATCATCTGAATAGGGGGTAATTTTTCCCTCAAAAACTATAGAATGTCCTGTACTGGTACTTTAGTGAATAGGGAATCTACATCAAGGTTTGAAAGTTTCATGTTGTGAATTTGTGACAAAAATCTTCCGAATGCTTAATGTGACTGTGAGAAAAATTGCCTAAAAAAGGGGAAAGGAGGCCATAACCATTTAGAAATTTTATAATTGAAAAGTCTGGTACATGAGATGATGGGTCTAAATGGAAGATTGTGTTTGTGTTTTGGGAAGGCCATAAAAGTAAGGTAGTTTTGGGTTAACGACTTTAAATTCCTCCAATAGTTCAATGCTCTTTTTGTCTTGGCCAATTAATTTTACTTACCTAAAAATTTCTGTGGGGATGTTTTGGAGGCTATTTTTCGTCAGTTTGTTTTAAGTGTTTGTCACTAAGAAAATGGTTGATTTTGTAGAGGTAGAAGTCTTTGTCCATGATTATGGTTTTGCTGTCATTGTTGGATCTACATATTACAACATCTAACTTTTTTAGCAAACGGATGGCTATCATAACCATAACCACAGAATAAACTGGAATTTGTCACGTATAATTTATAACAGCAACTGTCGATGCAAAAGTCAGATGATAGATTAAAAAACGACAGGTAATTAACATCTCAAAGGGCGCCTGGGATTCAGATGTCATAGATAAAATCTTCCTTCAACCAATGCTTGAGAGGATTAAAGAGGAATTATCAGTGGGAGTGACCTAAAATGGCTTAACTGTGGATGGATCTCTTGGTATAAAAACTGCCTCTTCTGTAAGTATTCTCATTCTTTACCTACCTGAAGAGAGCGACAGCACTCTCTAAAATATAGTACTTTCTTTCTATATTTTGGTGTTTTTATGGGCTCCTTTTATTTGATATATATATATATATATATATGCAATTCATAGAAAGAAAGAAAAAAACATTCCATTGGTCGGTAATACTGCATGGGCATAAAGAAACTGGTAACACTGCTTACAGGAATAAATAGGGTCAGAAAGGGTTTTACAGGGGATGGGAGGCTTGGGAAAGCGTTTCCACATGGGGAGGGTGGGGGAAGAGCAGTTGGCAATGCTGAGCAGGGAGGCAGAAATGTTAGTAACGCTGCTCACAAGAAACAACACACAGAAAATATGACTGAGGGGTAGTTCGCTGAGGAAGGAGTTTTCTGGGCATGAAGGGGGTGGGAAGGCTGTGTGGGACCACTGGGGAATGGTAGGCAGGTATCTGACATATTAAGAACTTTAGTTTTGCTTCATGTTAATCACATTTTATTAAAGGATGTTAGCTTTGTAATAAAATAATCATTCACAACATAAAGAGGGAGAGAGAGAGAGAGAGAGAGAAGCATCCAATACCATGCTTAGAAACTCTGCCAGATACAGACACACAAACACAAACACAAACCTACCTTCCCTTTCTCCCTAATAATTTTTAATTTATTATTTATTGGCGTTTTATCATGCAGTAATTTTCACGGCATAAAATTATGAAACTCCTAGATTAGCAGAAATGCATTTTTGCTTTTTCTCTAATTGACTACATCCGGAAAGTACCAATGCAATCAATAAAAAAAGCATTTTCCTTAGTCTGTTTCACATCAGTAACAAGTGTGAATGGTTTGTGAGTGTTTGCCATACATGATGCTTTTCCTGCAACAAGTAGCTTTCATTGCAGCGCCTACTTTCATGTGTTGTGCTGTGTATTATTTGTATGGCCACCTTTTGTCAACAAGGGCAAGGCAGGTAGTGACCCTTCAAAAGCCTTGAAATTATCAGGAGAATCAAGGCAAATTGGTCTATGGCATGCATCACTGAGGAGAACGGCATGGTTCAGTCAAGCTGAACAAGCTGAATAAGTATACGATCGACTTTGGAAGGAAGACATCCAAGAGTCAGGTCTGCTAGATCATGGTACGAGGTTGGCAAGATGACATTGAAAAGCCAACCTTGATCAGGAAAGGACTGCTGGCATGCACATTTGTGGTACTGAGTTGAAGGCTGAAGGTATGAAGTTCGTAGGCCTGCAAGGGGTTGCAGACTTTAAGTTGTCCAAAGGTTGGTTGTTTTGGTACAAGATTCAATATGGTCTTTCTAACAAGATGATTTATGATGAAGAGTTGGATGCTTCTGAGATGGGAATAGGGGAATTTCATCACATACTGCAAGACGTGATGAAAAGAAGACTTAGTTTTCAGGCAAACCTAAAACGTGGACAAAATTGATTCTTCTATCATTTTTTACCCACTAATACCTTGGCTAATGAGAAGAAAGCAATTCACCCTGCTGAAAGCTTTCCATCCAATGCATGTCTGTTGTGTTATATACAACTACTGCTGGTAGCCATTATTGCCAAGCAACCAATTGCCCTGCATGGGATGATGGATAGGCTCTCAATGATTTAATATCATTCAGCAAAGGTTGGTTCACCTCCAAGATCCTTTACAAAACCTTAGATAAAGCAAGGGTAACTAAGCTGTCCTATACTATTATGATAGGCAAGAGGACACACTTAGCCCCTTAGGTAATGTAGCAATCTATACTGCTGTAACTTCCAAGCCCCAGGGACAACGTTTTAACTCCTCTAGATCTGAAGGCCACTGAAAATAACTTAGGCTCTAGAAAGATGAGTGAGGCAACACCAGGAACTCATCATACAATTTGTGCTAAATAATTGAGACAAAAGTTCTGCCTTCTGTTTAGGGCAATATTTGTTTCAGCTGCAGTGCAAGTTGGGCTCTGTGTAAGATTAGACTAACAAACTTTAGAAATGTCCCTCTGTGGCTCATTGGTTAACCCCTTTAAACTATTTAAGATTAAAAAAGTAAGTCAAAACTGTTGTCAGTGTGCAGGGTTATTGTGAGTTATCAGTGAAAAAACAAGTGGTTATATAAGAAAATTTAATGTCAACTAGAAGCAAAACTGTATGCAGTAGCAGCTGATAGAACAGTGTACATAAACCACAGATAAACATGATAAAATTATTAAATAAGTTGCAACAGTTAAGAACCAGGGTGAGGGATGGTTTTGCAGTAATGGCTCACACGATGACGGAACCTGAAATAGTGCAACCAGTCAGACAGATAAACAGTAAAGTAGTTTTTCAACTACCTATGACAGACGGGACTAATGCCCTAATTCGACAACTAATGGCCAAAAGAAAGTTTTAGCAATGGAAATGTTCATAATTATGTAGAGAAAGCCACCTAACAGAACAGTATTCAAGCAGCACATTCAACGATTTACCAAAACCCAGGCAAGAAAATGGTAATGAGAGAGAGATATAAGCCAATACTCATGGTAAGGGAGGCCATTAATGGCTTATTGTGACCAGGTCTATGGTGACTACAAGTCTGGCACTCGAGGGGGAACAGATGAAAGGCGCTAAAGATGCCTTCTGTTGGCATATGCTAATGAGCATCCTTCCTCCCCTTGTGACTGGACGATCATTTGACGAGAGGGGGCCCTTGCAATATTAGATAATCTGGTGGAATAGCAAGCAAGAAGAAGAACCAAAGCCAATTTCCAACTGTTACTGGTGCCAGTCTGATCATCGGCAGAGCCAAGGGCATGGGACAGAATCTTAGAGAATGAAGCCATATGGAGCGGGCAGTATGTGGGGCAGGACTGAAAGCCAAGATGTATGTTGAGGGTGTGGGGGAAGAGGCCACTTCCGATCAGAGTGCCCCATTGAAAATGCTTTCTTGCAATCAGGTGAGCCACCTAGCTCAATCCTGTGTAAAAAAAAAAAACAAGGCAGGAATGAAAAGCGTTGCCCCCACCACGCCGAGAGGAAGGAGAGACAATTGGCAGCGCAGGGGTGGGGGTGGGCCCAGAAGCACCCCGAGCTACCTCCATACCCATGTGGTTATGGCACAGGAATGACAATATGACCTTGGAGGGTGAGAGGGGAGCAGTGCAGTTCCCCAACAGGTGGCAAAGAGCCCTCCACCCCTGTCCAGCGCCACTACCCAGGAGCTGAGAGTGTTGGGAGAGGAGGCAGTGCAGAAACCTCTCCCATTTTGGCCCCATGGGAAGGACCAGGATACCCATCCTAAGAGCATCCAGCATATCTATAGATGTCATCCAATCTCCCTGGCGAATGGATGACAGAATGGTCCGGTTTGTCTCCATCCTGAATTTTGTCTTTGGCACGAGGGCATTCAGCACACTGACATCTAGAACATCCAGCCCCGACGCTTTGAGAGACGAGATTTCTTCTGAGAGGCCTAAAGCCTTCTTTGAGCCTTTGGAGTAGACTGTTAATGCCACTGGAGAGTTGGATAAAGAGAGTATTTCTTTGACTATCCATGGCCCTGCCCCTCTGTCTCTCCCCTTCTTCCAAAAAAGTAGTAGTCTGGCCCCTACCGGAATTTGAAGGACTGGATCTTCACTTATGTCCAGAAGCTTTAGACAAAGATTTCTTGATAGATCTGAAGATGAACCTACTTCCAGATCGAAACCTAGAGAAGGATCTTTGTCAACTGCCACAAAAGGGCCGCTTATGAAAGGGAGAAATTGTCCTGGGCGGTTGTGTCGACACTTCCTTAGGATACCTGGAGGACTGGGACAGAAGATTCTGTGTACTCTCTTTCAAGAGATCTGAAGAAATCACAAGAACTATGTCTTGCACAAAAAGATGATGACAGTCCAATGGTGAAAAAGGAGGGCCGATTTCTGAGAAGAGGTCACACCCATACATGTGTAGGAACACCAAAGTTCCCTCTTTCAGTACACCCATAGTATATAAAGAAGCCAACTCTTGCAAGCTATCCCTAACTCATTTATCTATACAGGACAGTACCCCTAACCAGTCCTAGGAAAATTCATCAGTAAGGACCACTCATTCCTTAGCCTTACGACCGAGAGCTCCTACTATCCAATCGAGAAAACTAAGTATCTTGAACAGTTTGAAGATACTCCTGAGAATGTGCGCTAACTCCAAAGAAGCTTAACATGATCTTCACTGCATTAAAAGTGGACATCCTATATGAATTAACAAGACCAGAGAAGTCCCCCTGAGAGTAGGCAGAAACTCCCACAGAAGGAGCCTCCCCGGTGCTGTAAAAATGAAATTGTTAAGATACAATAAAGTTTTACACATACTTACCTGGCAGATATATACTTAGCTTATGTCTCTGACGTCCGACATAATTCAAAACTTGCGGCACACGCTACAGGTAGGTCAGGTGATCACCCCCTACCGCCGCTGGGTGGCGGTAATAGGAATCATTCCCGTTTTCTGACAGAATTTTTCTTCCCCCTATCTCCTGAGGGGAGGATGGGTGGGCCATTAAATGTATATATCTGCCAGGTAAGTATGTGTAAAACTTTATTGTATCTTAACAATTTCATTTTTACACATGCAACTTACCCGGCAGATATATACTTAGCTGATTGGCACCCTTGGAGGAGGGTAAGAGATAGTTACTCAATATGAATAGCAATTCAAAAAACAGGGAAAACAACTTTTGTTGTAGGTACTATAAATAAACTTAAATACCTTGATTCCTACCTCATTGGGCAGAAGACTTCATGAGTACTGTCTATGAGTCTGCTTGCCTCAAGAGTTCCAGTGAGGATGAGACCTGTCACTGAGAACTCTTCTGGATCATGTCAATGGGGGCTAGCCCGCTTACTCGACAGAGCCTTATTTGGATCGTACCAATGGGGCCTATCCCACTTACATGGTAGAGCCTTCACCTTTGTCGTATCAACGGGGACTAACCCTCTTACAAGACAGAGCCTAGGTCCAAAACATTACAAGGAGCATGAAAACAACCAATCTCGACCACCTGACCACACTACTTTGTTATACACTACGAATTGAAAGTGGTACTTTTCCCTGACCACTTTCAATCGACCATAAAAAACAACACCACAAGATTAAAATTCCTAATCTATCTAAACTAAGCTAGATTGGTTTCAGCCCCCTGTCCCAGCACCGAATCCGCAGACACGTAAGGTCCGTGAGAGAAGCACTTATCATAAGTTACACGTACATCTCTCAAATAGTTAGACGCAAACACAGAATTGCATCTCCAATATGTGGATCCAATTAAGTCGTTTATCGACATATTCTTGTGGAAAGCTAATGAGGTTGCTACGGCTCTGACCTCATGCGCTTTAACTCTCAACTGCGCGAGATATTCCTCTTCACAGGCAATATGTGCTTCTGTAATAATCTCTCTGATAAAGAATGCCTGTGCATTCTTTGACATCGTTCTTCTCGGATCTCTTACCGAGCACCAAAGGCTCTCTGAGTTTCCTCCCATTTGTTTTTTCCTCTCTAGATAGAACTTGAGGATCCTTACCGGACACAAGGTTCTCTCTATCTCTCTCCCTACCAGGGAAGTCAATCCTTTAACTTCAAACGTCTTTGGCCAAGGCTTAGAAGGATTCTCATTTTTTGCTAAAAATAGGGGGTTAAATGAACACACTGCAGAATCCTTCCTGAAGCCCACTGCGCCTTCTAAAGCCTGGAGTTCACTTATCCTTTTAGCTGATGCTAATGCAAAGAGGAAAATAGATTTTCTAGTCAAGTCTCTAAACGATGAGTTATTGGGAGGTTCACTGCCACTAACTCTTTCTCGTTGATGTGCCAGGACACCTGTTCCCCACTCCAGGTGCCTGACACTTCTCTCGGGCCCAACGTCGCCCCCCATCCCATCTCCGACGCGTCTGTAAACAACACTAGGGAGGGGTTCGGTAACTGCAGCGATAGTCCCTCGTTCAGTCTGCCTGGTTCTAACCACCAGCTGAGGCTTTCCTTTATACCTCTGGACAGAGGAAAAGATTCCCACAGATCCTGATTCTTCTGGTCCCAATTCTCCTTCAAGAAGAATTGAAGAGGTCTTATGTGAAGCCTCCCTAGAGAAACGAACTGTTCCAACGAGGAGAGGGTCCCCAGAGGACTCATCCATTCCCTCGCGGAACATTGTTCTTTCTCTAGGAAGGTCTTCACTTTTAGAATGCACCGTTCCTGTCTTTCTATGGACGGAAACACTTGAAAACCCCGAGAATCCATCAGAATCCCCAGATAGACAATGCTTTGCTGGGGATCCATCTGGGATTTCCCGAGGTTCACTAACAGTCCCAGTGACTGAGTCAAGTCCAACGTCGACCTTAGGTCCTCCAGACACTGATCCCTGGATTGCGAGCGAATTAACCAATCGTCGAGATACAGCGATATCCTTATTCCTTTTAAATGTAGCCAATGTGCTACGTTTTTCATCAATCCCGTGAAAACTTGGGGAGCTGTGGAAAGACCGAAACAAAGGGCGCGAAACTGAAATACTTGGCCCTGTATCATAAATCTTAGATACCTTCTGGACGAGGGATGGATGGGTACATGAAAGTAGGCATCTTGCAGATCCAATGACACCATCCAATCCCCTTGTCTTAGCGCTGAAAGAACTGACGACGTCGTCTCCATCGTGAACGTTGTTTTGATCACAAAGTGATTCAGAGCGCTTACGTCCAGCACTGGTCTCCACTCCCCCGAGGCTTTTGGTACCAGAAAGAGGCGATTGCAAAATCCTGGAGAATGAATGTCTAATACCTTTTCTATAGCCTTCTTTTCTAGCATCTGTTGCACCAGATGTAATAGTGCTTGGTTTTTTAAAGGATCTCTGTATCTTGCCGCTAACTCCCTTGGAGTGGTGGTTAAGGGCGGTTTTTCCCTGAAGGGGATCAGGTATCCTCTCTCGAGGATCGAGAGGGACCAGTTGTCCGCCCCTCTCTGAGCCCAGACTTTCGCGAACCTCAAAAGTCTGGCTCCTACTGGAGTCTGGAGGACTCCTGTCTCACTGCGGCTTTGAGAATGGTCTTCGAGAAGATCGTCCTCTCTTGAACGGCCTTCTACTCTTAGGTGCGGGTCTTGAGGTTGTTCTTCCTCGAAAGGGCTGTTGGAAAGACACTTTATTCGCTGTTCCCTCTCTCTTAGCCATCGGCACAGCAGGTTTAAGCCTCTTGGCGGACTGAGCAAGAAGATCCTGCATAGCTTTCTCCGACAGTGATCTAGAAATGTCCCTCACTGTCTCCTGAGGAAAAAGGTATTCCGAGAGTGGGGAAAAAAGCAAACAGGATCTCTGTAAGGGCGAAACAGACTTGGAGAGAAACGAGCTGTAAACTGATCTCTTTTTGAGCACTCCTGCTCCAAAGAGAGATGCTACTTCTGTGGATCCATCCATGACTGCCTTGTCCAAGCATGAAAGGACACTTGATAACACCTCCATAGTCACAAACTCCGGATCCTGCGCTCTTTTTGCTAGAGCTCCTAAGGCCCAATCCATGAAGTTGAAGACTTCTAGTGTGCGAAATAGACCCTTGAGTAAATGGTCCATCTCGCACATTCCCCAAGACGCTTTAGCTGAAAGTAGAGAGCGTCTTCTAGATGATTCTACTAGAGCAGAAAAATCCGCGTTTGCGGAAGCCGGAAGGCCTAACCCCATGGGTTCCTTCGTGTCGTACCAGACACCCGGCTTACCTGTCAATCTAGACGGAGGACACAAAAACACCGTCTTACCTGCCTCCTTCTTAACCAGGAGCCAGTTCTCCAGATTCTTGATGGCCTTTCTCATAGAGAGAGTTGGCCGCATCTTGACAAAAGAGGGGGATTTTGTCAACTTAGTACTCGATAACAGAGATCCCGGAGAAGGAGGATCAGCCGAACACAGCGAGTCCCCAAACTCCTGAAGAAGTAATGCAGAAAGTCTCTTATAATCAGAGACTCCTACTTCCTTCGTCTCTTCCTCCTCCGAGACTTCCTCCAAGGTTACATTCGGAGAGGGAGACTTCTTAGGTGAAGAAGTCCTGGCAGGTATGCGACTCTTATCCTTCAAGAGCTCGTCAGAAGAAGCCGCCAGTTCAATACCCGAGATATGTTTCCTCGGTAAAGAACAAAACTCCGCTTTTCTCCGCTCCCCAGGTTCTTGATACCTACTAGGGGAGGATCTAGAGCCTGCCTCATTAGGCTCTTGGCGCCTATCCGGAGAAACACTCGTTTCTATTCTCGAGCGCCTACTATGAGTAGGGCGCCAATCCAAAGTCAGGATCCTTTCAGGCTCTTGGCGCCTGTGAGGAGAGGCGCTTGCGCCTACTCTTCTGTGACTCTCAGGAGTAGGGCGCGCGTCTGAAAAAAGGCTCCTTTCAGGCTCCTGAATCTTACTAGGAGAGGCATCAGAGCCTACTCCTGATCTTCCAGGATTAGGGCGCAAATCCCTGGAAAGGCTCGTTTTAGGCTCTTGCTGCCTTTGAGGGGAAGAGCTTGTGCCTACTCTTGATCGTCTTACAGGAGTAGGGCGCAGATCCACGATTAGGCTCCTTTCAGGCTCTTGACGCCTGCTAGGAGAACGGTAAGCGTCCACTCTAGATACTCTTCCAGGAGTAGGGCGCGAACCCCTGTTAAGGTTCTTCGTAGAATCTTGGAACCTGCTAGGAGAGGCGCTTGACTCCCTTGAAGAAAGCCTATCATAAGGTCTCGAGTAACTTAACGAGATTCGATCATCCAGGAGTCCTATCGAACGTTGGCGCCTTCTAGAAAAGTCATCCTTAGAAGGAGAGCCTTTCTCGCTTCTATCCCTCTGAGCAGAGCGCTCTCGTTCCTTCCTTCCACTTGCAGAGGAGCTCCTACTCCTAGGAGATCGTTCGACAGATACGAACCGATCGCTGTCTTCTCGCAAGGGGACTTTCTCCTTACTCCTACAAGGAGAGGATCTAGCGCCTACTTCTTGGCGCTTTGTGCTATGACTCCTAGCCTCAGAGCTTCTGCGCGGAGAATACCATCTTCCCTGTCTCGACGAAGTTTCAAAGGAGTCGTCTACTCTCGGGGGAGAATAGGTTCTTACTGGAGAAGATCGCCTATTATACTCCTCCTTCCTAACCGACCTCTTAACTGGAAGAGAGGCGTCCTTCCTGCGAGAAGGTTCCTTGCGCCTACTAGTAGAAAGAGAGCCTACTAAAGAAGAGAGATTCGCTTGGAGGTCCAACAAGAATTTCTTAGTAGAGGACCGAATCCCTTCTGGTGAAGATTCCGGATACTTCATAGCCTTCTTAGGCGCAGGAGAATACTCCGGAAAAGGCTCCGGGCTGGAGTCAAGAGCGCCTTCTCCTGGAGGCTTCCAGGCTCTCTTGAGAGGGCGCGATTTGGAAGATGAGCTCCATCCTCGTTTAGGAGAGGATGAATCAGAGTCGAAAAAACACTTCCTTAAGAGGCTTTTCCTATAGCTCTCTACAGCAGCCTGGGACGAGTCTACAGGACCTGCTGAAGGGATGCCTGACCGTTGGGGATACTCTACATTCCCCTTGCGGCTTTCGACATTCCTCCTCCCTTGGGCATGGAAGTCTGAAAGAGGTCTAGGCCTAGGAGCGATGCGGAGTCGGTCAGACGCCCCCTCCACTGCACTGGGGACACTGCACTTATCACTAGACACTTCACCCTTACCTTGGTTTATATCTCGCAATTGCTGTTGCAAATCGCGGATTGAAGCTTCCACAGCGGCTCTCTCGGCAGACACATCTGCGGGTTCGCTGCGGGGGGAAGGAGCTGAAACCAAAAAGGAAGATGGCGAAGCTACTGCAGGGTTAGAAATACTATCCTGTTCCGCAGAACAGGATCTACTTGAACTTCTAGCTGAAGCTTTTCTAATCCTATCCTTTTCTAACTTTTTAACATACGAAGTTAGTTCTTTCCATTGTAATTCAGTTAAGCTCTCACATACATCACATGTATCCTTAACCGAACAATCCCTCCCCCTACATTTTACACAAACAGTGTGAGGGTCCAAAGTAGCCTTAGGCAACCTCACCTTGCATCCCTCATTTACACATACTCTAAACAGAGTTCCAGGTGTTAAATCGGACATATTAACCAACTAAATCCAAAACACAGCGTATGCCAAAAACCAAAGATCAAATACTTCCCAAATAATCCTCGGCGAAGCAAGCAAGAAATTCTAAGCAGGAGCTACCAACAAAGTTGTTGTCAGCACCGGCGACAGAAAAATTCTGTCAGAAAACGGGAATGATTCCTATTACCGCCACCCAGCGGCGGTAGGGGGTGATCACCTGACCTACCTGTAGCGTGTGCCGCGAGTTATGAATTCTGTCGGACGTCAGAGACATAAGCTAAGTATATATCTGCCGGGTAAGTTGCATGTGTAAAACTGGTGTCTTCTCTTAGACAATCTGGAAGGCGGGAAGCAAAAGATGACTTTGCCCTGATCCCTCTTTTAACACAAGGCTTTTCTTTCTTTACATTAGGCATGAGTCAATTGTTTATGTTGTTGTTAGATGAGTGGTTTTTAATTGGTTGTGACACAACATTAGATGGACTGGCAGAAGACAAGAAGAAATTGGAATGGTTGACAGTATGTGCAATGGATCTGGACTGATTGCTGTCTCTCTCACAGATCAATCTGTGATGGCATCCAACAAACAATTTGCTGTTGCATTTGCTACTGCACTGTTTATGAGTGTACCCAGAAATGAAACAATTGAAACATTTCCTGTTCAAAATAAGCTGGCATTTATTGGATGCAACATTCGGATGCTTAAACAATTTTAGGCTGAATGATTACCATTACAAAATGGACACGTTGCAGTCTGAGAGGCGTTTGTTTCCAACCCCTTTGTACACGCTGTCTGTGAGACATCTTCACCTTGCTGTGACGAGTCATCTTCCATAGAGCGTATGAAGAAATCTAATGCTTCAAGAAATTCATCCAATGAAAAATCACATTTGTGCAGACAGATACTCTGTGACTTTCTGATATACCTAACCTTGTGACAATTTCTGGTTAATGAGACTGATTAGCAAACCTTGATCCATCGTGGAACCAATAAGACGTTTAATTTGTAAGCTCGATGCAGAAGTTTTCAAGTTCAAGGTAATTGCATTTCAGGACAAAGATATTTGACAACTGCCGATGTAGAATGACCACTGTCTGATGCTGGTTACCGTAGTATTTGTCTAAAAAAATTGTGTGCCACTCCATAGTTGGCTGCAGTTACGCTCAAGGCCTGAACTACCTTGAGCAGCTCTCATACTAAAGACCCTAGCAAATAAGTGAATTTGGCCACGTCCTCTAAATCTGTGCGCTGATGCACATGAATATCGAATAGTTCCTTAAAGGTAGCGAACTCGCTTTTCTCGCCATTGAACATACACAAAGGAAGCTCTTTAAGTTTAGGTAGACGTGTTTTTGGCTGCACTACACTAGCCAATGTACTGATTCTATTGATGAGGAGGAGGATCGTTTGACTAGCTTTGTCCAGTGTTTTTAGAATCTTACTTTCCAGTGATGGCTCGAACATGACTGTACAGTTCCTTGAGCTGCTGCTCATCAGCCTGAATATGATCTAGCAAATTTTGATATACGAAAACATTATGCGAATCCATAATAGTTCCTTGCTGGACAAGTGATTTTCACGCTCGGCTGCCAATCTGGTGGTCCGAAGTTCAAATCCCCGCTCAGCCAATGAGGAATCAGAGGAATTTATTTCTGGTGATAGAAATTCATTTCTCGATATAGTGTGGTTCGGATCCCACAATAAGCTGTAGGTCCCGTTGCTAGGTGACCAATTGGTTTGGTTCCTAGCCACGTAAAAATATCTAATCCTTTGGGCCAGCCCTAGGAGAGCTGTTAATCAGCTCAGTGGTCTGGTAAAACTAAGATATACTTAACATAAGGTTCCCTTGTGCCCACATCACTGAGGCAGTAGGAGGATCAAAAGAGTCCATTTGCCTTTCTAGAGCGGCTGCCATTTTGTGGTTATGGGAAGATACAATGAACAACTGCAGAAAGACTAGTACCAATTCTCAAACTGACCAGGGGATTAAGGAAATGGCGTTGCTTTCTCAATTTACGTCACTTTAGTTCGTTACAACTTAAGCTAAGCTTAGTTCTCCTGACCGCTCTGACGGGCTTTTTCACCACAAATTAGTCTCATGTGATGGTTATTAAATGCACTTCGCACATGCTTGTCAAAATGAACTCGATCAGTCATCCTTCCCTGTCTATAGCTTACAGGGTTCATGGGTAAATGATGCACTCTGTGTCGTCTATGTCTAGCACAATACCTCCTAACCTGAGTGTTAAGGGCTGTTACTCTAGTGTTATACTCATTGGGGACGATACTGAAGCGATTCGCTTCCACGTATTTCCTTTCTTCTGCGTTATACACGGCCACTGTTACAGTGATTGCTCTGATTTTCTATAGGAAGGCCTTCACCCTACCACAGACTTCTACCGCAGATTCATGTGCCAAATCGTTACCCCCTGATACACGACAATGAGGTGGTATCATCTACGCCAGAAGGGCAATGTTTCAAATGCTAAGCTAGCTATTAACCAGCCTGGTCTGCGGTGAATCGCAATTTCCATCCCTTCAATTGGCTGGAGGTGCGTGGGTAACTGTGAGTGTCCTAACAAAAGTACATTAAACACAATAACTCATTCGTCGTTGCTCGGGGATTGGTTAGTTAAATCTATCCATCATTCGAAGGACCAAAAAATGTCACAAAATTTCTCCGACGACAGGTTTGGGCCCGATGTTAGGAGGCAATAAATTTACCAAAATGGAAAGTCTCCAGCCCATGCACAAGGACGAAAGAACTATGGTGATCATTTTACAAATTTTACTAGAAAAATAAACCTACTCTCATTGCTACACAATTATTTATATTTTTACAACGATTAGGCTTCTCAACCACACTCAATAATATCAAAAGGGAAAAACATGACCGCATGGTCATACATGAAACTCTAAGTTAATCACTCAAAATCTGGGTCATTGTGAGTAGTAGCACAAAAAATTCTCCTTGGCACAGAGATCACGGATATATGAATTTTGCCTTGAACAAGGGCCCTAACTAAGAAAATTATACATTCAATGATTACCCACAGTAACGGTCGCATGGTGGAAACTGATATTTGGTTTGGCGATCCTTAGACTCTACTTACTAACACGTCTTGCTAGATTTATGGTCTTTAGGAAAAAAAAGGAAGATCGAGCGCATGCTCCGGCTTTTATAGCCCGGCCAATTGGTGATTTTTACAGTTTGATTTCAACTTTTCCACTATGCGACTAACTCAATAAACTAATAGACAAAAAACACAACTTTAATGATACGGTTTTCGATGCAGAAAAATAACTGAAATAATAAATTGACCCAAAACATTTTTGTGAAAGTTAGAACCAACACATTTCTGCCGCCACTGGGTGAGAATGGAGGGAAAGCTAAGGCCTCGAGGTGGAGTTCTTTATCGAGGAAAAAGTGTGCACTAATTCTTTTGTAACAATAGGTGTCTCCTATCTAATTTCTAATTAGTAATGTACGTCAGTGGTTGTGATATGACGTTTTTTATCACTTGTTTCATTCACATCAATTTTGCTATATGGAAAATAGTTTTACACAATAACAGAACATGATGTTCTAAAGATATCAGTGACTATTTTTTACATCATTACATTAGATTTCTTCCATCTTCAAAAAGAAAAATAGATTAATAAGGCATGAATCGTGCGTCAGGCAGGTGAACGAAAAATTATGAAACTCTGCCACCACTTGCTTGAGCGTGTTTACATGTATAAGCAAGAGCACATAGCACACATACATATATGCTTAACCAAAGGGCAATTTTATATTAATGGCACATAGCCATTAATATAAGCGTCTTGCGGTGGTGGAGTGGGTAAAAGCTTCACTGACGTTCTTGGATTTGTATGGTGTCCTGGGTTTGCGCCTGGGCGCCGACAATTCTATTATCGCCTAATCAAATTCCCCTTCGGTTAAGCATATATGAAAATATATTAATTCCGAGGTAGAGTGAATTAGATATTAAAGGACATTTGTAGCTCGATGTATGTACATGAATCACAATAATGTGATATGACTTATATTAATGGCTACGTGCTGTCATAAGCACTACAACACTACCGAGGTCGAGGTGGGTTAATGCTGGCCCCTGAGCGCGAAAGGTATTTGAGGAAGACGGCATTAACTTATAGCCTCTTGTGGTGGTGGAGTGGGTAAAAGCTTCACTAACATTCCTGGATTTGTATGGTGTCCTGGGTTCGCGCCTGGGCACCGACAATTCTATTATCGCCTAATAAAATTCCCCTTTGGTTAAGCATATACGAAAATATATTAATTCTGAGGTAGAGTGAATTAGATATTAAAGGACATTTGTAGCTTGATGTAATAAATATATCTAAATATATATATATATATATATATATATATATATCCTGATTATACCATATATATGTATATTAAATTTTTTTTTTTTTTAAATTTTTTATATATATATTATATATTAATTTTATAAAAATATATATATATCCTGATATATTAATATATATAATCTTATATATATATATACATATATATATATATATATATATATATATATATATATTTCTGGTTTATAATCCAAGGGGGAAATTAAAATATATTATATAATAATAATAATATATAATTATATATATATATATTCCTGGGTTTCCAAAGAAATATTATAACCTCCAAAGTATTTGTGATACCACCACATGTATATAACACCCAAGAAATCACCCCATCGGGATGTCACCTTCATATTATGTTAACTCCCCTGTAGACTCCGTTGATTGGCAAGATTCAATTATATAAAAGAAGAAAGCAATAGAACATTCCTGTACATACTTTATGAAATTAAATTGAAATAACTCGGTAAATATTAAAATAAATTTTGAAATCCTAAAATATTTATATTATTACCCAACACATTTTCATGTGAGTTGTATTCATTGTCATATTTATCTATATATGACATTCTCAAAGTATCTCAAGAAAAATGCACGTCTATTTTTACTCAAAATAGAAAATAACTTTTCATTTATTATACTTCAGAACATTCTAATAAATTATGTTGATTGCAATTAAGTCTTTGACGTACATTTAAAAAAAAAATTCAAGAAAAATCCTGATTAAAAACCAGAAATATATATATATCATATATATATCTATATATATATATATATATATATATATATATATATATAATATATTTCTGGGCTCAGCTCGCGTCGGCCTATGAAAGGATCCTTAACATCATTCTTTCTAGGTAAAATTAATCTAAAATTACCAGAGAAAACAAAATTAAGAAAATGTCAGTAAAACTGACTCGCTCACTCTTGAAAAGAAGTGTCGGTATGAGAATAGGGGCGAGTGGGATCACTACCACGAGACATTCACCATTTAGACCTTCCAATCAAAATCCCCACTAGAGAGAGCTGATACCAACGGGCGATGCGGCCGCTACTACTACTACTAGGGACGCCACGGACAGCAGCGCCCCTAGCGGTCATCCTTAATTATTAGCGGTAAGCGTTGTACGCATTTTTTGCTCGTGTGCTAATTTCTTGGATTTACCTCCTTCTCCATCATGGAACGTGCTGCCATCGCATCGGCTAAGTTAAGTGCCTCATAAGTAGTATTTGACCGTGTTTTAGTCTTCCAGGGACCAGTATTTTCCTTCTAATAGGTCATATACAGTTTCCCGGTCGACTCGTGGCGGCGCCTTGCTGCCTCATGTTAAGAATTCCCGGTCTTCCATACTGGGACTTCTTATACTTATGGGCTTTCTATATCACGTTCATCGTTTTTTACTTCGCCTTTTTAGCTAGGTTAGCCCATTTACCAATTCTCTTAGTTTGGTATTTAGGGCTATTCTGTGTTTCTGGCCCAGCATCCCGGCTCTTGCTCTTCATCGGCTATCGCTGGCTCCGAGTAGGCTTCTGTTCCTCGGAACAGTTTGCCTCCTCCTGGGCTTCTTTTTCTTTTACTACTAAAAGTGTCTTTTCTATCTTTACGATGTAATTTTAGTTCGTTCTATTTAGGGTGTTAGGCTAGCCTAGGTGCATGTCCCATGTATTGGTACAGCCTGGTTCACGTGGCCCTTCCACGGTTGTGTTGCTATCGCGGCTTAGGCCACTTGCGGTCACGTGTTCCATCGCACCTTACCCTTCCCCTTCCCTCCCTACCAGGTATAGGGAGGGGTCTGGGGGACCCCTTGGTTGCCATGACAACCTCAGTAGCCTTCCTCCCTCCTTCTCTGAGGAGGCCAGGGGTTCTTCCCAGCTGGGGTATAGGGCGACCACTTGTTTCGGGTACCGGGTCACCGAGCGGGTAGTTGTTGGGACGGGGAGGAGTATGCCACCCCCCCCCCACCCCCCCCCCTCTCTCTCTCCCGCCGCGTTATGCCGGGAACCCCCCCCCCCCAGTTGCTCAGTCCCACCTTTACACTAAACGAACGGAGCCTTCCGCCGCAGCCGGGGCACCTTTGGTTATAGTTCGCTGGCTCCGCCAGCGGGCGGGGTGGTCACTACTAGTGGTCTATTGCTTGCCTACTATATCCTTCCCTTTTTTCCCCGCTACCGGAAGAGAGCTTGCTTCTTACCCGGGCACTCTTCTAGTAGACGGGGGGAAAAGTTTGATATTTATTTCGTTATTTTTAAGGATATACCCTAATTTTACGATGAATTTATAGAATTATAATTGTATGTATACCATCTCCGTCGTTTTCCGTCGTGGTTTCATATTTCACCACCACATCTGGTTGGATTCTTTCTCTTGTCTCCGGCGTAGCCTTGGACAAACTCCAACCATCTTGTTACCACACGTATTATGGCGGGGCTCTGGTTTAATCTAACTTTCTCGCTCCGGCATGCAGCGGAGCAATTGTTAGGCTGTAAGTGTTCTCCTGATACTTATGTATCTTTCCACTTACAGGCTACCAACTGTCAGGTCCTAGGGTGCAATGCGACTTTGTACGACCCCTGCGCCCACGATGAGTGCAGATCTCACGCCCCGTGTGCCACGACTCACAACGACATGATCGTCTGGCACCCGGAAGCCTGCGCCATCTGTTACGACCTTGTCAGTCAGCTGGTGGGGGTGGTAAGTCGATTGTAGACTTCTTTATCGTATTACTAACAACACTTAGTCATAAGCTTGTTAACCCGCCCCCGCCACTAGAAGCTTCATTTCGCCTTCTCTTTCAGGCTGCCGGTGTGAGGGAAGTCGCCCTAGCAACCCTGAAGGCTTGGGTGGGCGGCTTCGGGAAGAACGCCGCCAAGGGCCAGCCATACATCTTGGACAAGAAGCTGCCGTTCAGATCTTCCCCGGCGGCAAGTCAAACAGGATATGACCCACCCCATCTCTGCAGCCCCTCTCATCGCCTCCATCCAGCAAGAGATGCAGCAGTCGTTCGGGGCCGTGGCCACGCAGGAGACGGTCCCAGACGTCGCAACCTTGGACCTTAATATTGAGCCTATGGCGGTAGGTGCGGAGGATTTGTTGGTTGAGGTAGGTGTGTCGGGTGCCCAAGGTCTTTCCTTGGGCGCTCCTGGATCTTCTCCTGTCCCTTCTTCTACTGCTTCTTTCCAAGGCTTTTTGGGATCTGAGATCCCTGCCCGCTCTCCACCCTGCTCTCTCTGTACCCCCAAGGTGAAGGGACAGAGAGAACCGAAGACCCTTGTTAAGACGACTTCTAAAAAGTCGTCGTCGTCTTCTTCAGCTAAGAAGTCTTCGACTTCCTATGCTGACGCGGTGAAGGCTAAGCCGAGCTCTTCCTATTCAAAGAGCTCTAGAAGCAAGGCTTCTAAGGAGAAGGCTCGCGCTCCTGCTGAGCCAATGCCTTCTCCGGCCTCCACCGCATCCACTCCGGCAATGCCGGTTGGAGTAGCGGGACCTAGCACCTTTGATCCCACTGCTTTCTCAGCAGTGGTGATGCAACAGGTAGGAGAGATGGTAGGCTCACAGGTCTCCGCCCTCGGAACCAAGTTCGAACAGATGTTCGCACAACTGTCGAGCACTTTGACTCAGTCGGGCCAGTCCATCCAAGATCTCTCTAACAGAGTTAGAGAGAATGAGGACCGAGTAGCTGGGCTTGCTCAGGCTCCTCATCCAGTCCCCCCAGTAGCAAGTGCTGGTATTCTCCAGCTACCACCTTATGAGTCGCTACCAGCCTTCTCCATGGAGAACCCATGGAGAGTGGCCGCTTACGCTCCATTCAAGGACGGTATGATCTCTGTCCCGGAGTGTGGAACTCGAAGGATTGAGGACTTCGAGTTTTATCCTCCGGGATTGACGCAGCCTTTCATTGGATATGCTAGGCTGACCGTAGCGGCCCTCACTAGGGAGGACAAGATCTCCAGAGAGAACGTGCTCTATAGTAGAGAGCACGCTCAACGGGAATGGGTTCACTGCCTTGAGGACTGGGAGTGTACCAACACTAAGCTCCAGGCTTTCAAGAGTCCTTTTACTATTTTTGCGACGGAGGAGGAGGCTTCTCTTCCGTTCGCTACCAAAATAGTGGAAGCGACTCTTCAGGCAGTCCTCAAGGATGAGCCCATGCCACAGCTGAGGGAAGCGGATTCTACTTCTCCGCTCTTTCCAGCCTTCGGAGAATTGTGGGAGAACTTGCCTGCCACTTTCACGCTTGGTAAGCTCAAACCGGACTGTGCAATGGACCAGTTTGGCGAAAAGCTCCCAAGGCTGCCTGATTCCTTGATCCAGGCAGAGTTCGACGCTCGAACTAGGTTTGGCAGATCCCTCAATTCTCTAATTATCACGGAGATGGCTGCTCTATCGTATGGCACAGAACCTCTATTTAAGATTCTGGCCAAGTCCCAGCTTCAAACGGTTCAGACGGATGCTTTCGACTTCTTCCAAGCTAGGAGGAATTGCCGAAAGCACGTTCTGCAGGAATGCACTATTAGGCACGAACCTAATAGACTCCTGGCTTCCAGCATGTGGGGAGCGGACCTCTTCCCAGAGTCCGCTGTAAATGAGGTGCACCACGAGGCTGCTAGGCTCAACTATTCTCCTATCTGGTGACTTCAACTTTCCTTTCGTAGAATGGAAAGAACGAATAGGAGACTGTGGTTGTACTTATACATATAAAAAAGAGAGTAATAGTAGTGCAGAAGATAAGAGGCAATTTGAAAAGCTATTAGATATGCTACTAGAATACAACATTCAACAAATAAATCACCTGCCAACAAGAAAGGAAAATACTTTAGACCTAGTATTTGTGAACGAGATGAATTATGTTAAAGAAATAATAGTTTATAATGCGAGTATTTCAGATCATAATGTCATAGAATTAACAGTTCATTCCAAAGCAAGTGAAAATAGAGATAAGCAAGAAATGAAAAAGTGGGAAGGATATGGAAAATACAACTTCTACAGTAAAAATATAAAATGGTCAGAAATTAATGAAGAATTAAACAAAGATTGGGATAACATTTTCGTAAGTGATGACATAAGGGTAAATACGGAGATATTATATAAAATATTGGAGAAAATAGTGGATATATATACCGAAGAAGAAAAGTAAACATCATTCATGCATACCAAGAGACAGAAGGATCTTGTTCCAGAAAATCAGAAAGTGGAAAAAAGGTCTTGCAAAAGAAAAAAATGCATGGAAAGTTATAGAACTAAAAAGTAAGATAGAAAATGCAGAACAAAAGATTATACAATCAAAAGAAAATGAAAAACGGGACTTGGAAGAAAAAACCCTATTAAATATCAAGCAAAACCCCAAACTATTATACTCATATGCGAAGAAGATGAATAAAAGAAGAATAGAAATAGGCCCTCTGAGAATTGAAGGGAGATTAACGAATGAAAAAAAGGAAATTTGCAACATACTGGCAGAACGATATAAGAGAGAATTCACCCCTAGAATAGATAATGAAGATAATGATATAGAAGTAAGGGACGAAAATAGTGAATATTTAGCTGACATAGAAATTAATGAAGCTGATATTGTGCAGGCAATTAATGAAATTAAAAATGGAGCTGCTGCAGGGCCGGATGGAGTCCCTGCTATTTTGTTAAAGAAAGTAGTTCATTCTATCGCAAAGCCACTTGCAATATTATTAAGACAAAGTGTAGATACAGGCAAGATTTATGATGAGCACAAATTAGCATATATCACCCCTACTTTCAAAAGTGGATCAAGACTAGAGGCAAGTAATTATAGGCCTGTGAGTCTAACATCACATATCATGAAAGTGTATGAAAGGGTAATGAAGAAAAATATTATGAAACATTTAATAAAAAATAATTTGTTTAATATAGGACAACACGGTTTCGTACCCGGAAAAAGTACACAAACCCAACTGTTAGTCCACCGTGAGAACATATTCAAAAATATGAAAAGCGGAAATGAAACAGATGTGGTTTATCTAGACTTTGCAAAAGCTTTTGACAAAGTAGACCATAATATATTAGCAAAGAAAATTAGAAAACACAATATCGTAGATAAAGTAGGAAGATGGTTAAAAGAATTTTTACACAACAGAAAACAGATAGTTATTGCAAACGATGAGAAATCGGATGAAACCAAGGTAATATCCGGTGTGCCACAAGGTACGGTGCTAGCTGCAATATTGTTTGTTATTATGATTGAAGACATAGACAGTAATGTTAAGGATTCGGTAGTGAGTAGTTTCGCTGATGACACAAGAATAAGTAGAGAAATTACTTATGATGAAGATAGGAACGCTCTACAAAGAGACCTTAACAAAGTATATGATTGGGCAGAGGTAAATAGGATGGTATTTAACTCTGATAAATTTGAATCAATAAATTATGGAGACAGAGAAGGAAAGCTATATGCATATAGGGGACCTAATAATGAGACAATCACAAATAAGGAAGCAGTTAAAGACCTTGGTGTGATGATGAATAGGAACATGTTATGCAATGATCAAATAGCCATTCTGTTGGCAAAATGTAAAGCAAAAATGGGAATGTTGTTACGGCACTTCAAAACAAGAAAAGCTGAACACATGATTATGCTTTATAAAACATATGTTCGTAGTCCACTTGAATATTGCAATATGATATGGTACCCACACTATCAAAAGGATATTGCACAAATAGAGAGTGTACAAAGGTCCTTTACAGCTAGAATAGAAGAAGTTAAGGACCTAGACTACTGGGAAAGACTACAATCCTTAAAATTATATAGTCTAGAAAGGAGAAGAGAACGCTACATGATAATTCAGGCATGGAAACAGATAGAAGGAATAACAGAAAATATCATGGAACTAAAAATATCAGAAAGAGCAAGCAGAGGTAGATTAATAGTGCCCAAAACTATACCAGGAAAAATAAGGAAAGCACACAGAACATTAATCCACTACGCACCAGCATCGATAATGCAGCGTCTATTCAATGCGTTGCCAGCTCATCTGAGGAATATATCAGGAGTGAGCGTAGATGTGTTTAAGAATAAGCTCGACAAATATCTAAACTGCATCCCAGACCATCCAAGATTGGAAGATGCAAAATATACCGGAAGATGTACTAGCAACTCTCTGGTAGACATTAGAGGCGCCTCACACTGAGGGACCTGGGGCAACCCGAACGAACTGTAAGGTCTGTAAGGTAAGGTAAGGGGTATCTCCTCTAAGAGGAAACAAGAATCCGCCCCCGCTGCTGGTAAGAAACTAAAGAAGTCTGGTAAAAGGTTCCAGCCTTATCAAAAACACCAGCAGCAGCAGCAATTCGTTCAGGCCGTCCCTGTTACCCAACAGGAACAACCTTCAACCTCGAAGCAGACCCAACCCATCCTCCTGTTGTCTCCTCAGTCGCAACCCTCGACCTCCTACGCACTCTCGCCGGCCTTCAACCTTATGTATGAAGGTCAGGCTTACCCTCCCTTTAATAGGCAGTAGAGAGGTAGCAGAGCGAGAGGCCACTTTCGCCAGCGTGGCACAGGAAGAGCGGCAAGGAGTAGGCAGTTCAGAGGAGGGCGTGGAGGTCAACCCGCCCAACAACAGTGAGGCTCCCCAGGTAGGAGGGAGGCTGTTCCTCTTCCGTCACAGGTGGGGGTTCAGCAATTGGGCACAGAGCATAGTGTCCAAGGGATTGGGTTGGAGTTGGATCAAAGATCCCCCTCCAATCAAATCATTCCATCAAGTACCATCAAAGGAATTAACAGATTATGCGGAGGAACTCCTTCAGAAAGGAGCTATTGCGAGAGTCAAGCATCTAAAATTTCAAGGTCGCTTATTCAGCGTGCCAAAGAAAGGCTCAACAAAAAGAAGGGTAATCTTAGACTTGTCAAGGCTAAACTCTTTCATTCGTTGCGACAAGTTCAAAATGCTTACCATCTCGCAGGTAAGGACCTTACTTCCTCGTGGAGCCGTCACATGCTCCATCGATCTTACAGACGCATACTATCATATCCCTATAGCCAGACACTTCCGCCCATTCCTAGGATTCAGACTAGGAAATCAGACATTCTCATTCAAAGTGATGCCCTTGGTCTGAATGTAGCCCCCAGGGTATTCACGAAAATAGCAGAAGTAGTGGTGCAACAATTGAGAACTCAGGGAATAATGATAGCAGCATACCTCGACGATTGGTTGATCTGGGCACCAACAGTCGAGGAATGTCTCAAAGCCACGAAAAAGGTAGTTCAATTTCTGGAACATCTGGGGTTCCAGATAAACAAAACGAAATCCAGACTTACTCTGGAGTCTCGTTTTCAGTGGCTAGGAATCCAATGGGATTTGTCTTCCCACAATCTGTCAATTCCAGTGGCCAAACGGAAAGAAATAGCCAAGTCTGTGAGACAATTTCTCAAATGCAAGCAAACATCAAGGAGAAGCCAGGAAAGAATCCTAGGTTCTCTTCAGTTTGCTTCAGTGACAGATATCCTCCTGAAAGCAAGGCTGAAAGATATAAATCGAGTTTGGCGATCGAGAGCAAACGCCAAATCTCGAGACAAGTTGTCAGTAATTCCACAGATCCTTCGCAATCAACTCCGTCCATGGACAAAATAAAAGTCAGAACCTGGCCAAACGGGTACCCCTTCAATATCCCCTTCCAGTGTTAACCATTCACACGGATGCCTCCCTGTCCGGGTGGGGGGGATATTCTCAATTCAAACAAGTTCAGGGGACTTGGTCAGTTCAGTTCCGCCAGCTCCACATAAACGTTCTGGAAGCAATGGCAGTATTTCTTACCCTGAAGAGACTTCTTCCCCCGGAAAAGTCTCATCTAAGACTAGTTTTGGACAGTGCAGTGGTAGTTCATTGCATCAACAGGGGAGGGTCCAAATCCAAACATGTGAACCATGTCATGATAGCCATCTTTGCACTAGCAGACAAACACAAATGGCATCTGTCCGCCACTCACCTGGCGGGGGTAAGAAATGTGATAGCAGACGCTTTGTCCCGGTCGGTCCCTCTGGAATCAGAATGGTCCCTAGACGACAGGTCATTCCAGTGGATATGCCGGAGAGTCCCAGGTCTCCAAGTAGATCTCTTCGCCTCACAAGCGAACCACAAGCTCCCTTGCTATGTGGCCCCCAACCTGGACCCTCTGGCTTATGCCACGGACGCCCTGTCGTTAGATTGGAATCAGTGGAGAAAAATTTATGTCTTTCCTCCAGTGAATCTTCTCTTGAAAGTCTTGAGCAAGCTAAGGACTTTCAAGGGACTAGTAGCCCTGATTGCTCCAGACTGGCCCAAGAGCAACTGGTATCCTCTGCTTCTGGAATTGGGTCTCCGACCTCAACGGATTCCCAATCCCAAGCTGTCACAATCAGTACAAATGAGGACTGTGTTCGCTTCCTCAGGAATTCTTCAGACCCTAACTTTATGGACTTCATGAAGTTTGCGGCTAATAAAGATGCTAACATTGATCCACAAAACATCCTCTTCCTAGAATCAGATAAGAGAGAGTCAACTATTAGACAATATGACTCAGCTGTTAAAAAATTAGCATCCTTCCTGAAAGAATCAAACACTACAACCATGACAGTTAACTTAGCTATATCCTTTTTCAGATCCTTGTTTGAAAAAGGTTTAGCAGCTAGCACTATTACTACTCATAAATCGGCTTTGAAGAAGATCTTTCAGTTAGGTTTCCAGATAGATCTGACTGAATCTTATTTTACGTCTATCCCTAAAGCCTGTGCTAGACTTAGACCTTCTCAAAGGCCTACTACAGTCTCATGGTTCTTAAATGATGTCCTCAAACTAGCATCAGATACTGACAACTCGTCTTGTACATTCATAATGCTTCTTAGAAAGACATTATTCTTATTAAGCCTAGCTTCAGGAGCTAGAATTTCAGAACTGTCGGCTCTATCCCGAGATGCGGGTCATGTGGAATTCCTCCCCTCAGAAGTTCTGCTTGCTCCGGATCGTAGTTTTTTGGCTAAAAATGAGGATCCTCTTGCAAGGTGGGCTCCTTGGAAAGTTATCCCACTTCCGCAAGATCCTTCTCTCTGCCCAGTATCAACTTTAAGAGCCTTTCTATCTCGTACATCCTCAAGATCCTCAGGTTCTCTCTTCATGAGAGAAAAAGGTGGTACTTTATCAGTAAAAGGTATTAGACAACAGATCCTTTACTTCATTAAACAAGCCAATCCTGATTCATTTCCAAAAGCACATGACATCAGGGGAGTAGCCACCTCAATTAACTACTTTCAACATATGAACTTTGAGGATCTTAAAAAGTATACTGGATGGAAATCTCCGACAGTCTTTAAACGTCACTATCTAAAGTCCTTGGAATCTTTAAAATTTTCTGCAGTAGCAGCGGGAAACATTGTTTCTCCTGATACTGTATAGTAGTCATAGTATAGATCCAGGTCTCCTTTCTACCTACCTCGTCCAACATGCCTCACCCTATCGCCATGCTACTCGGATACTCTAGCCTTAGCCGCTGAGATCATATTGGTGGATTGTCCCTTATTTTTTTTGCTAGGGACATCCACACTATGTACTTATAATGTACTTCAGTGTACCTACCCTTATTTTTATGCTAGGGTAGGACACAATGTGTTTGTATATTATGTAAATACATTATTTAAGTGAATCTATTTTGTTAAATTGCACTGCATTATTGTATTTTACTATGTTTACTATAATTTAATTTTAAGTACTTTACATTACTGGCTTTCTTTTATGTCATTGTTTAGAATAAGTTAGCTTTAAGTACTTAGTTTATATTCTGTAATAACTGATTCACTTATATTATATCCCTCTTTTTTTTTACAACTGATTTTCATTTGTCCTTTTTCCCATCTTGTCTGTTTCTCTGGTACTCTTTCATAGGCCGACGCGAGCTGAGCCCAGAAAAGGGATTTTGACGTAGGAAAAATCTATTTCTGGGTGATTGGCTCGTGTCGCCCTATGAAACCCACCCTGTATTGATTGCCCTCCCTGCAGGACAAGATGTTCATAGATTAAGGATGACCGCTAGGGGCGCTGCTGTCCGTGGCGTCCCTAGTAGTAGTAGTAGCGGCCGCATCGCCCGTTGGTATCAGCTCTCTCTAGTGGGGATTTTGATTGGAAGGTCTAAATGGTGAATGTCTCGTGGTAGTGATCCCACTCGCCCCTATTCTCATACCGACACTTCTTTTAAAGAGTGAGCGAGTCAGTTTTACTGACATTTTCTTAATTTTTGTTTTTCTCTGGTAATTTTAGATTAATTTAACCTAGAAAGAATGATGTTAAGGATCCTTTCATAGGGCGACACGAGCCAATCACCCAGAAATAGATTTTTCCTACGTCAAATCCTTATATATATATATTATATAATATATATATATTATATAATATCCTATATATATATATAAATCCCTATATATATATTATATATATATATATATATATATATATATATATGTATATAATATATTATCATTATCATTATATTTCATATTAATATATTCATATATATATATACATCTATATATATATATATATATAGATAATATATGTATATCTATATAAATATATATCTACTATATCTATCTATATATCTATAGTATCTATCTATATCTAGTATATTATATAGATATATAGATATAGATATATATTATATATGTATATATATAATATAGATATAGATAGATATAATATATATCATATAAGATATATAGATAAGAGGATATACATATATCTCATATATTATATCTCTCTCTCGATTATAGATATCTATATATATAGATATATAATATATATATATATAGATATATATATATTATATATATCTATATATAATAGATAATATAATATATTATGATAATGATATATTTATATAGATATAGTATATATATAGATAGATATATATATATATTATATATATATATATATATAGACTATATAGATATATATAATATATATAATATATATATATATATATAGATAATATAATAATATATATATATATATATATATAATATATATTATATATATCTATATATATAGATATCCTATATAAGAGATATATATATATCTATATCTATATATATATATATCTATATATATATATATATATATATCTATATATATATACTATAGATACATAATTATTATTTTTATTAATTACTAGATATATTAGATATTTATATATTATATAAGATAGATATATAAGATATATCTAGATAATACTATAATATATATATATAATATATAGATATGATATAATATATATAGTAATATAGATATTATATATCTATATAGATTATATATCTATCTATATATATATCTATATATAGCATAGATATATATATATCTATATATGATATATATCATTATATATATATATATATATATATATATATATATATATATATATTCCTTTTTTTTCTTTAAAAAATGTATGTCAAAGACTTAATTGCAATCAACATAATTTATTAGAATGTTCTGAAGTATAATAAATGAAGTTATTTTCTATTTTGAGTAAAAATAGACGTGCATCTTTCTTGAGATACTATGAGAATGTCATATATGGATAAATATGACAATGAATACAACTCACATGAAAATGTGTCGGGTAATGCTATAAATATTTTAGGATTTCAAAATTTATTTTAATATTTACCAAGTTATTTCAATTTAATTTCATAAAGTATGTGCAGGAATATTCTATTGTCTTCTTCTTTTATATAACTGAATCTTGCCAATCAACGGAGCCTACAGGGGAGTTAACATAATCATGAAGGTGATATCCCGACGGGTGATTTCTTGGGTGTTATATACATGTGGCGGTATCACAAATAGTTTACTTGGAGGTATATTTGGCGGTATTTAAATGGGTTAGGATTTAGCCTGTGGTGGTGTATTTTATATAGGTGGTTAAATGGCTAAGGATTTAGCCTATGTGGTGTATTTCATATTGGGGTTATATAATGGGGGTGGACAATTTTTGGACTGTGTGAGAGGAGATTTACATGAGAAGGGAATTGATGAGGCAGAAGTGCAAGATAGAAATAGATGGAAACGGCTCATCCGAAACGGCGACCCCATATAAAAATGGGAAAAAGCTGGGAAGAAGAAGAAGTGCGTGCATGGTGGACACTACACTTCTATCCGTGCGCCGCCTTATATACAGTCTCATTTGCCAAATAAAATTAGTTTGTGCTCTCTCCTTGTCTTACTCAGTCCTCACAATTGGTGACCCAGGAGTAGGTGACCCAAGCAGTTTTGGCTTTGACATTAAGGTACTAATTACCCCTGCTCACCTTCAGAGAACCTTTAATGGACCGATAGGACGCCTAGTCTTGGTTCTCTGGTACTCCTCAAAACCATTAGCGGATTCCCAATGGCATTTCTTCACGGAAGTGTTTGGGCGTTCAGTCTTACGGTTTGGCCCGCCATTCATGACTTCTCGTCGACCGTAAGTGTGAGTCTGACAAGACGATGGATAGTTCTGCTCATTCACTCGACTCCTCTGTGTCCGCCTCGACCCCGTGGTCTGTGAGACGATCCTTCTTTGCCTGTGTCCGTGCCCCAGACGACCGCACCGTTAGAGCCCCACCACGTCAAGTTGCCGCCTTTCTGCAGTGAGGACGTTGCAACATGGCTGCAATGGGCAGAAATACAGTTCCGGATCCACAGCATCACCTGAGACAGCACCAAGGCAGACCTCATCAACAGGACACTCACAGCGGATGCCTTCAAACGCCTTGCCCCACGGATGTACAGCCAGCCCAGGGAGCTGCCCTACGAAGGCCTGAAGAGGGAGCTCATCCAAGTCTTCTCCCCCCCATCCCCCAGTGAGCCGCCCAAATTTTAGACCTCGTGGTCAACCCCAAGACCACCTCAGATCCCAGACTGACCTGGCACAAGCTCCAGGACCTGGTCCTCCTGCCAGAGGTGGACCACCAAGGACGAAGGGAGAAGATGAGCATCTTCCGTCAACTCTTCCTTTGCCAGCTCGCACCTGAAGTCCGAAGCCAGATCCCTAATGCTGAGACCATGGAGATGGAAAGTCTGGTGCAGCGGGCTTTTGCACTGTTTACTGCCACCCAAGCTACAAAACTCTCCTCTCCTCCATCAGCCATCAGCCTAAAGTATAAGGACACGGTTGGTGCAGCACACCAGCAATCACCAAAGCCCCTCCCAGACGTCGAGTGGTGCCGCTTCCCCCAGCAGTTCAGCAGCAAGGAACGGAATTGCGAGCACCCTTGCTCCTTCTGCCCTTCAAAAAACAATGGAGGCAGCACCCAAGACAAGCCCCCATAGCAGCGGCAGTAACAAAGTCCCAACCCAGGGGCTTCTACATCCAACACAGCATCTCTGGCCTCAGGATGCTGGTTGACACTGGTGCCATGCAGTCAGTGTTCCCTTTGTCTGCAGAGGATCACAGCCGTGCCCCCAACAACCCAATCATCCTCGTAGCTGCAAACGGGACACCCAACTGCACCTACGGCACCAGGGCCCAGACCATCGCGTCCCTGGGCTGGACCTACACCTGGCCCTTCATCCTCGCCAACGTACGTACCCCTCTCCTGGGGGCTGACTTCCTCGCCCACCACAGTCTCTTGGTGGATGTGGCCCACCAGCACCTTGATACTGAGACCTGCCTCTCCCGCCCACTCACCAGAGGACCAAGGGTGCCCACCATTTGCTCCATCCTTCCCCACCACAGATATGCCTCCCTTCTCAAGGAGTTTCTGGACGTCTTCTGCCCCGAGCTTCGCCAGGTGGCGGGGGCCGCACCCAAGAACGGTGTCTTCCACCTTATTGAAACCAAGGGCCCCCCAAACACACGCCAAGCTCTGCCACTTCCCACCAAAGATCCTTCAGGAAGCTAAGGCAGTGTTCAAAGATCTGTAAAAAGACAGCAAGTCCACGGTGAAGAAGGCAGACACTATGTGGAGGCCCTATAGTGACTACCGGCACCTGAACCTCATCACCACACCTGACAGCTACCCCCTGCCAAACATGCAGGACCTCACCGGGCCCCTCCACGGTGCCAAGGTCTTCTCCAAGATTGACTTATCAAAGTCATATTTTCAAGTCCCCGGCCATCCCGATGATATTCCGAAGATGGCAATCATCACCCCCTACAGATCCTTCATGTTCGCCTTCTCCACCTTCAGCTCGTGGAACGCTGGAGCCACCTTTCAATGCCTCATGGACTGCATCCTTGGTGACTTACCCTTCTGCCTCTGCTACATGGACGATATTCTTATCTTTTCCAGATCGCTGGAGGAGCACCTGAATACCATCCGGGCCGTCCTCAAGCGCCTACAGGAGAACGGACTTGTCGTCCGTTTTGACAAATGCACCTTCGGCCCCAAGAAGGTGGATTTCCTTGGCCATGAAATTACAGCAGCAGGAGTTCGTCCCATGGTGTCAAAAGTGGCCGCAGTGAAGTTTCCAACACAGGCAACCGTCAAGGCCCTTTGTCTTAAATTTCTCACTAAAGTATGCAATCAGATGCAATTTCCCATCAAATTTTTGCATAAGGCAAGTACTTATACCCTCCTGACTGGCATCAGTCACTGGTGTGAAAGGTTCTCTGAAATCTGGCAATTTCAGAACTATGTAATTCATTAATGCGTCCTTAATTTTCTGAAAAGCTACTTGTTGTGGTTCTCCCCAATAAAATTGAATATCTGGGACAAATCAGGGATCTACGATACTTCTATGAGGCGGGTGCAGGCAGCACTTGCATAGAGGGTGCGGAATATTTCAGGTCAGCAACGAATCTACAGTTTATCAATGAGGGTGTTAGGATACACCTACACAAGTCACAGACCTTTAATAATGACTCATGCAGAGTCATCTCAGAATGGTTTATGGTGCTCAGCTGACGGATCTACAATTCATCAACAAAGGTGTTCATGAAAAACTTACATGGGGATCACGAGGTGGTTAAAGTTATGCCTACACTGGAGACAATTACGGCTTTGCAACTAGAGAGGACACATTTTCCTTCACAGAACGCTATACAGTTCCAGTGATTGTAATTATGGTAGTGATAATGATGGTCACAATGTGTGTTACAGGGACCATCAAATTTATATGCAGCCAACAGGGTAGGAGGACCCCAGCAGCAGAAGTGGCTCTAAATCATGTGTCAAGTTAGAAGACATTATAAACTAGTTCCAACAGTCGAGTCTAGTATGCGACAGGGGCGCATACAGATGGTAGCCGAGCCATATAAAAGGCACTGGACAAGTGTACAAGTAGATATATATAAAGATTAATGAGATCGACGACCTTAGTGTTTGGTGTTATGGAGATGGGTGCAAAGAGCAGCGAATTCCTTAGATGCTCACGGCCAACTGCACCAGAGAGACCGCAGGCAAGCAAGTGACCTGAATGGCAATGGATCAGATGTACATGACATCACAAGGAAAGGTTATGTGAGGTCACCAATATGTGTGCTAGATAAGACGTGTATGTGGGAAATGGAAAACGCACATACATCGGAACAGAGAATAGACTAGTGTGCGTACATTCATGTGTCACCTAGTAGGCGTAAGTGCATATGTCCCTAAGCACAAAGGAGATCAGATATAACCCCAATATGGGACCTTTTCAATTGATTAGACAAGAATTTGTCAGTGGTGATCCAAAACCTGGAGGGCACTAGAAGGTCCATCATAAGTTAAAGTGAAAGACATTGAAATGTTTATATAACGACACTGAGTTCAGCTTCTAGAAAGGGAAAATGTAGACATTTATCCATAGCACTAGTGATGTATTTCAGTGTCTGATAATTGTGGTTTCTTAATTTCAGTTGGATTTGGTTGTTGCTACCTAATAATAAATTCTTTAGACTTTTATATGACATGTATTTATAAAGACTTACGTGGTTGTCTGACAAGTAGGATAAGGGGGATAATTATATACAAGATGTTTTTGTGGATGAGTAATGATGGTTTAATGATTTTGGGGGGGATTTCCTTTAATTCATTTTATTCCATTTTTGTGTTAGCTATTTTGGGAAAATAAAGATTATATTTTTGTATAGCGATGGTTTGAATTCGCCTAAGAAATAATCATTAATTTTCAGCTAGCTACAGGGATGACAGGTGATGGGAACAAACCAAGGTAGGTCTCACTATCAGGTAAAATTTCTCTCCTTTTAGTTATATGGGGTCATTTGACCCCTTAATGCATGTATTATAATACTTTCAAATTATCTACTGTGCTCTCACACTGGTGAGTTTTCAATTTGTGAAGACTACCCTGAAAGGTAGTAACGACCACTGGAGCATTCCACATCCATGGTCAAGTTTATGCCAAGATTTGTCATCCATGCCAAGGCCTTGTCATAGGTCGTCATCTGTGCCAAATCATAATTAAAGGGCCAAAGGGTACTAGACTCCTTAAATTCACTAGCCATAAAGGATTGGATACAAAAAAATTAAAGCTGAAAAATATTAAATATATATCATCAGCCTTTCATAGAGTTTATTCTTCCACCAATGGCACAAGTGAGAACTGACTCCCAAATGTCCGTGTCTGTCCCTACCCCAAAGGGGATGACACAAAATTATTAGAGTAGCACAAGTGTATGCATCCTCACCCTAATCATGTTATGGGCAAACTGGAAAGAATGCTGAAAGTCCTATCCCAAGAACCAGACACCCCAGGAATCCGTGGTGCAGCCCTTTGACCTATCAATCTGATATCTCTCAGGTTCGAACATGGTTGATGACCCTACCACTGTTCCCACTATTTAGCTTTGAATATAAACCCAGTCCCAGCTATGATATCTTTTCCTATTTGTCAGATTCAATAAATTTTACAAAAATGGGAGAATTCCACAAAATTAGTCCAAAGAAATATATATTAATTAATGAGACTCTTGGACTCGAACATGGGAACAAATTCCTGGGATTCAAGTACCCCCTCACCACGTCAAGGTGCTCCAACATCAAGGCGGTGGCAACTGCAGCCCCACTCCAGGGTAAAAAAGAATCGCTCGTCACAGTAGCAGAGGGGAAGATAGCTTGATTGGGCATCTTGAAACTGTGAATGAATTCCTTGATCAGAAGGAATGCGGTGTCCCTATGAAAACCCTTGTCTCTCCTGAGGCCTTATGCAGTGAAGATTCACAGGGGTAGCTGCAATCCTTTTCCCGAGATCAATGTGCTGAAGAATTGGCGCAAAGATCTTCGTTAAATGAAAATCAAAGGTATTCATATCCCAAAGAAAAACCCTTGAGTTTTCCCTAAGTGTGAGGCTCCCGACTTTCTCTCCCTGAAGGGAGATTCAACAGGACTCAATGAAACTTTCCTCAACTACTTGAGAGTATGCAGAGACGATCTGGGGATTGGTCTCAAGATTCCAAACCTTGTAGGCAAATTCCGGAAAAGAGACCATCTCATCAGAATGCTCTCTGTCTGCCTTGCATCGCTCGGAACAACCGAGAAGGTCACGAGAACAGGTAAGGAGAAAGAGCATTCCTACCTATCCAGCTAGAGGAACCAGCAGGAGGGGTAGATCGTGGGTGATCCTCAACCTGTGATGACTGCATCGAGGGGAAGGAGGATGTCTATGCCATGACAAAGCACCAACCTAAGGGGAGCAGAAAGTTCACTCGGATAGAGCAGTGCTAAGGGCTATCGCTTTCCTCCCATATGCACTAGTCTCCTTCAAGGCCAAAGCCCCTCGAGAAGAAAGTTCAAATATTTATTCTGTCTGCTAACCTTCGTGCTCAGACCTTAAGGTCCAAACACAAGGATGGAACCTAAAAAGCACTTAAAAAGTGCTAAGAGGCAGTATCGAAACACCGAAGTGTCTCAGCACTTCTCTATTCTGTTCCTAAATCGGACTGGAGAGCAGTCTCCCCATACTGATTGAGAAACAACCAAAATTCCATAAAATACCAGATAGCCAATCAAACACCAGCTGAGCACTCATGATTCTAAAAATCTGAGTGCTCGGCGAGCTCTCAAAGTTCCAAGGAATTAGAGCGCTCGGCGAGACTCCTGAATCTCGTAAAAACGATCAACGAAAATGGTCTTCTACTGACTTCCAAGCACTCACCTATGCACTTGGCAAACACTAGAAATTCCAATAAATTCAAGCCCTCAGCAAGACTCCTAAATCTTGTAAGAACAATCATCAGGAATTATCTCTATCTTGCATTTCAAAGATGGAACCTCCTTCTCACCTCTCCAGGTGTTCGAATCCTCAAAATCAAGACACCAGGTGAGAACCTGCCAAGCACTGGTGAGCTTTCAGCAAGTGCTTGCAGTAGTGCTGGCAGGAGGAGATGGAACACATAAATGTCTCGTCCTTTCTCTTAACCTATGCCTGAACTGGGACAGTGAGACCACTCTCCGACAACAGCTCGGGATGCTTGCGATTCATTAAAAACAAGAGCACTTGGAGTGACTAGAAAACGTGCGCCTAACACTGCACCAGTTTAGAGGATGATGGATAGATGGATGGATGTATGAGATTTAGGTCTAAGACCCATGACTAGGACACAAAGGGTCTTTCAGCCCCATCACGAGGTATGATTATGAGCAATGGTTATGTGTATATTATATATGGGAGTACAAACTTAATGAAAACTGAAGAGATAAAAAAAAGAATATATATTACAACATTATCCAAAATCTTTGCTAAGAGGTTGCCCACAAGTCCATGATTACGCCGCACAGCAGCATACTGTTGACACCACCAAAATGTGCTCAACTGACATGGGGCTGTTACAATGAGCACATTCTAGAGACTCAGAGCCTTCTTACAAAAATTTATGAGTCAGGTGAGAGTGCTCAATTCTCAACCTGCATGAAACTATCTCACTTCTCCTGTTTTTGTGGAATGCTGATAACCAGAAGGATACGCTGGGTCGGATAGTTCTATGCTTCATATTATTTGCCTGCCACTTCTGCCAGATATAAGATTTAATCATTTCATGTAAATCTGTGTGGGGGATATTGGGTAAATTAACAGAAATATCAGTGCTGGCAAACTTGGTTTCTGCGTCTGCATGTTCGTTCCCTTTTATTCTAACATGAGCAGGTACCCAGCAGAAGCATACAGATTTGTGGCTAGAATGAATATGGCACAGCCACTCTCAAGCCTTTTGCACTAATGGATGGAATGGATTATATTTACAAATGCTATCTATTACACTTTGAGTCCGTATAGATAACCAATTTCTTGGTGTTAAGAGTTAAACACTTCTCTCAAAGCGTGGACTACAGCACTCAACTCAGCCAAAAACAAAGAAGCCAAGTCAGGCAACCAACCTAAGATGGAGTTTTCTTTGGTTATGACTGCACAGCCAACCCCATCTCTGGATTTTGATCCATCAATAAATATCTTATAATCTTTCACATGCTGCTGTTCATGCTCTAAAAATTTGGATTTTACATCCTGTGGGGGAGAGCTCTTTTTACATATGAAGTGGCCAGATTTTTTCATTAAGGATTTTACTGTTATCCAGCTGTTCTTTAAGGTGTACTTGAAATGGTTTAGAGTTGCTTTGTATATGATAGACAGTGTCTGATTTAGCAGTTTATTTGATGGATTATTGGGTGATGAGTATCAACATGAATGCTCTCAATGGGAGATGGGAGAAGTCTAAAATGCCCCAGAGCAGATTCTCAGGTCCATGTTATGCACAACATCCAATTCACAAAGCTTTGTCTTATTTCCAGAAGAATATATTTGGCAGCCATAGTCCAGCCTTGAGATACACATATAAATATAATAGTGATTTCTTATCTGCTCTCTAATCAAAACTGGAGATGACCTTTAAAATGTCTAATGACTGTCTTGCTTTTTGTTTGAGATAATCAATATGACTTGACCAAGTCAACTTTTTATAAAAAAAAAAAAAAATTAGACCTAAAAACTTCTTTATACAATAAAAATTTCCCCATTTGAAAGCAGGTTTGGCACTACTTCCTCACGTCTGCTTTTTGTAAAGCGCATTGCCACAGTTTTAGCTGATGAAAATTTAAAACCATTTTTTGATGTCCACCAGCATATTGCATCTATATTCTTTTGTAAGTTCCTACATGCAGAATGGGCATCATATGAGGTTATATAAATAACTAGATCGTCAACAAATAATGACCATTGTATGTGAGGTGAAAGGACATCTAAGATCCCATTTATTGCTATGGCAAAACATGTGACACTTAAGACACTGCCCTGTAGGAACCCTTCTACCTGACAGTAAGAGGATGATAGAGTGGCTCCCACACATACTTTTAAAAATCTATTAGATAAAAAAGAATTTAAAAACTTCATGTTCCCTTTTAATCCCATTCTATGAAACTGTTTCAAAATTCCACAATGCCAAGTGGTATCGTATGCCTTCTCCATATTAAAATGTACCGCAATGGTTTGGCACCCAGCAGCAAACCCTAGCTGAATTGGGTTGGAAAGCTTCAGGAGAGGATCTAGGGTACTCCTATTTTTCCAAAAACCATATTGGTTAGGAGATAATAGGTTTCTAGATTCTAAATACCACATCAAACGAGTATTGATCATCTTCTCCATCAGCTTGCATATGCAACTAGTCAGAGTTATAGGATGATAATTAGTTGTTTGAAGAGGATCTTTGAGGGGTTTTTGCACTGGTATAATAATTTCCAGCTCCTTGGCAGGACCCCAGTTTACCATACTTTATTGATTATCTTTAAAAGGAAGAGCTTAGCATCTGATGGAAGTTGACTGATCATGGCATACAAGATACCATCTTCATCGGGATGGATGATGACGCATTCTGTATTACTCCAAGTGAAAAGTGGGCATTATATTCATCAGAGTTATCTTGGGAAAAATTTATGTCAACTTGAGTGTCTCGTATTCCAAGAAGTTTTTGTAATGCTTCTCCTACTTCCTGTGGTTCCAAGATAATATTATTATTAATTATCAGAGTTGGAGGAGGGGATGGTACAAATTTTCCACCAAGTTTTTTTATTTTCCTCCAAACAATGGTAATACTTTTTTTAAGTATAGTTGTAACTCCTACGACTTGTAGTGGCGAATTTAATTGAACTACTAAGTTTTGTATAAACTTATTAATTATTATTGCAGCACCCCATGAGCTCTGTCACCAGGAAGCAGGGATGAATTGTATATTATGTGATTTAAGCCAGGATTGTAAGAGGCATTACCAAGTTTGGTTTCTATTAAGCAGATAATGCCAGGGTTTCCGATCTTCTGTGCGAGATCGGAAACCTAAGCAGTTCCACTGAAGGATGTCGAATGAGAAGGTTATTTATTTTTTTGAGGTTGGAGCTCCTTTTCTTTTCCTGCTTATGATGGGATGAAATCTCATTTGGTTGTTAATTTTTTACGTGATCCACCTCCAGAGTTGTGGTCTGAGGGGGATTGATTGTTTAATTTAGAGTTGTTCTTTGGTTCTGACTGACATGTTGATTTGGAAGCACTAAATTCTACAACCATCAAGTGAGCATCTTGCTCTGTACTGGATGGAATTGACTCTACTGGTGGACAACAGGTAGAACTTATCGAGTCGGATGAAGTTTTCTCATCAGAGCGTGATGCAGATAATGCCATTTTTTCAGAGGCTGTGAGGTTAACAATGGCTTTGATGAATCATCTAGACTCTTATACTTGTTTGCAGTCTCAACTACATGATTGTTTGGGGAGGTCCGTAGACTGCACTTCTAGCTAGGTGAATGTTGAAAGCCATGACATACATGGGTTTTTCTATTTATCATTCGTTGTTCCTTAAGGGTTGTCTTAGCGGGTATCCTATCTTCGTTAGCAGATGTTGTAGACTCAGTGTGTCGTTCTGTAGATACAGATACAGGTGGAACAAGTCTACTTACTGTGGCCAGGGAAGGTGAAGGGTTAGAAGCAGTTGATTTCTGATTATTTTTTATAACTTTTTTTTTTTTTACGGCCTCCCTCTTCTCTGTTAACTTCATTTTTTATATCACTGTTGCATAGGAAATGGTTTCATTTCTGTTTGCTCCTAATATCTGTCTTTTGGCACTACCAATACTTATGCGTTCTAAGTCCGCAGTTTCCACTACTTCCTTTTCAAATTTCTTCCTTGGCCACTCTTTCAAAGAGGGAGAATGCTTGCCATCACACAAAAAGCAGAACAACTCTTTATGGCATGTGGTATTTGGTTCATGACTGTCTGAGCATCTGTGGCAGCGTTGGCTCTCCAGACAATATTCACTTAAATGGCCATACTCAAAGCATCTTCTACATTGTTTTGGAGATGGTTTAAATCTTCTGACTCACATTCTTACATGGTCCCCAAAGCTATGATATTCAGGGAGGTCCTCTGAGAAGTTTATCAAAATGACATTATTCATTCCGTTAATTTTCTTGACTTGATATACAATTGGCGGACTTCTGCTTAATCTTTCGCCCTCTGTTAATTCAAATAAGTCTTTAGAGTATATTACTCCTTTAGTGAAATTGAATTATTTATGAGGGGATACTGAGGATATATTTGATTTTTGAGATGGCACAAAAGCCTGTAGCAGTCTGCTTTGTATTTTATTTTTAGCCTTAATAAGAATGGTCCGTCCATATCTTTTTATATTATTAGGAGGAATACCATTTAGGACAGTATTGAGGTCTCGGAAACTTTTAAGAAATTTTCACTGCCTTCTTTATATGTTGCTACAAACCATACTGCGATACGGAATTTTCTCTCTACTGTAGGCAGCTTTTACTTAGGAAAATAATCAAAAGGGTCCTCTCTAAGATTACTGATGTCACACAGCTTTGTTTGTAGTGGCTTGTCATTGACTTCATGGCCATTCAGTTGGGTGTTGGCATTCTCTGCAGATTTATTGCTATCAAATATAATATAAGCATCCAAAAAGTCCCAGCTTCGGCTATTCTGAGTGTAATTCTTTCAACTTTACCATACTTTTTTGCCATTAGTTTTATTACCTCAAACTTCATGGCAAATGAGAGATTTCTGCAAAAGAGCACTTTCAAATTTGCTGAACTACCACCAGTAGAGAGTTCACCCTGGTGTCCCAGTGATTTTTTCTGGGAAGAGCCAGTAGAAGAATCTTTGTCCAGACCAGTGTCATCAACATGATGGGAAGATTGTTCTTGCATAGGACGAGTTAGAAAATTTCGACTAAGTAGTCGTCCACCCATCAAGGTGCCCAACAATAGAGGGATGGGTTTTGGTACCATGTGGTGCCTATCACTGAAGGTTACTACTTGGTTATACAGTTGGCCACCATCACCTAAGGCGTCTTCAGTCCGTCAGAGATCAGACCCAGTACTGGTGGCCTTGTTTGGCATAAGACTTTCCCCTCACTCTGGCACGTCAGGTACTTGAATTCTATGGGTGAGGAAGAATGCCGTCTAACCTCACCCTCCATCAGGTTTTAAGAAGTCATTGCCATGATCACAGTCAGATCCAGGTTCGCCAACAATAGCCATCCAGATAGGAGGAAGGGGACAGAAAACAGGAGTTATAAAAACTAAAGTGAAGATGAGAGAAAGTAGAAGGAATGAAGTTGAGAGATAAGAGTTGTAGGACATTCCATCAGGACCCAGGCCATTCATGGGATTACTATTACCACTCCCACAAATGCCAGGGTCCCTTATCCCCTCACCTCTTGAAGGAATCTCCTTGAGGGGAGTTTAGAGGATGAACCCCTAGAACTGATGACAGGAACACAAACCAAAGTTTGCTCCCACAGCTCTCAAAAAACAAAACCCAGTGGCAGCTCTCAAAAAACAAAACCCATCAGCTCTTCCAAAGGTTTGGAAGAGCTGATGAGAGATCCCACTGCCTCCTCAGTAGGAGGTAGCCCCTTAGAAATCCTGCAGGAGGAATTCTCAGTGGGGGAGAGAAGCAGTCTTCCTCTTCTTTGGCCGAATGGGTGCTATGTGGCTTCCCGGGACCTCCTTTAGCCTCAGAAAAAGAAGGGAAGCAGGGCAACAGTAGCAATCTAATAAAAGGCACAGTAGGGGGACTACACACTCAGGAGGCAGTGCCACAGTATACGAGTGTCTCAGGTATACTCCCACATGTTAGGATAACCAACGTGTGAGATATCCCACCATCTCCCACTGTGCCAAAGACTGCTCACTGTCACTCTGTAAAAAAAGAAAAGACAATTAATAAATGGAGACTCCTCTCATACCAAAGGGCACTGCCCTCTGATGCGAGAGACCTCTAGGAATAAGTCACTCATTCACCAACAACCCTTCTTTTCCTCCTCGTCCGACAAGCAAGCAAAGAGGGCAAAGGAGATATCTCTCCCCAGGGAGAAAACACAGTAAAGAAAAAATACCGGGAGAGAAAAACTGAGGGTAAAGGCTCCGAAGTTTTCCTCCCGGCAAACTTCCGACTGCGCAAGCGGCAAGAGGAACATCTCAAAAAATAATCATGACAAATATATTGGCATACCTTATAATCAAAAGGCTGTCACAAATTGTGGGTTAGTATACTATATCAAACAAAGTATATTCAATATATAGAAATAATAACAAAAATTTCCAACAGGAAGCAAATTCCTGAGATGTATACTGGTATTGCACCAGCCCTAGGATTTTTGTCATGTCCCTGCGTTAGGTTAGGTTAGTTCAATTCAAAGACAATTTGAGTGTGGGAAATATAACGAGTGTTTTCAAGAAGATTCTATGGTTAATTGGCAAAATGCACGAATCTTGAAAAATGTATTGAATTTCTAGCAAAAATTTTCCCACAAAATGTCCCTTCAGTAATATTCCATAACTAACAAATTATTAATTCTTTTAACCATAGAGAAAAATTGCCACCTTTTATGAATCAGGAATTATAAACAAATATGTATATCCTCAGTGCCATCTAGTGCAAGTTGGCTCATCTATCAAACTCTTTATTTCAGATTCCATGATCATAAGCGGGTTAGTTGTAGAATTAGGAGACCTCTGGCAATTTGTCAAAGCCTTTATACTCAGCCATATGGGATCACTGCCACGAGATCTCCAATGTTAATGTAAATGTCGAAGATCTTAATACGCATTATATTTAGAGATCTTGTTAGGAATGATGTTAGATTAGCAGAATCTTTCCATATAAGGAAAAACTTGCTCTAATTGTAGCCTCGTCCATCTTCCCTTTGAAGTTTTAATTCAGCGTTTTTATAAAACTTTTGAGTTTTGTTGTAAATGTTGTAAATGTATATATATATATATATATATATATATATATATATATAATATATATATATATATATATATATTTCATTTTGACATTTTATATTTCTAGGAACGAAGAATCATTTGAAACGTTATTTTAAGAATACTGTCGTGAAAACCATCACAACAGGGATACCGTTTTGGCCTACTTTAGAAGGTAGCTCCCAGTCTGTCATGAGGGACCAGTAAATTAGTTAAAATGGGATTTTACCAGATTTTATTAAAAAAAATAAATATTTGAACCATAACTTCACAAAGTATAACGAGACAACACCCTTGAAGTTTACTGCCTAATTTCACTGAGGACCACGTGGCCCCTGAGATTCACAGATCATCTTGACTCGAAAACCTGGTTATAACACAATTAATATTCACAGCGGGTCGGGAAATAGAATTTTACTACTTACAGTACGATGCATAATATGAGGACACAATTCAATGAACTCTAATAAATCAAAGAATGTATGATGACGAATGATCTAGCCAGGAGAGAAAAGCTGTTGCCGCTTCTCCGGCATTCTGTCGAGGTCTGCGCTGCCAGTTAGGCTTTTGTCATTGCTCTGGAGTCTAGATTCATTCCCTGGTCCCGATAGGGCATTAATAATATAATTTATAGCCTGAAATTATACACAGATGATTTGAATTTCCCACGACCCGGACGAATGCAGTCTTCAAACAGAAATAAGTACGATCGTCCTCACAACGAACCATCGCTCTTTTGCCGCCAACCAATTGTTCTAGAACTTCTGTGGCGGAAACGCAGTGGAATCCAGAAGAGATATATATTTAATATATATTCTAAAATTTCAGAGTATTCTAATATTATTTAATATCAAGGAATTTAATCATAAACTGATAAAAGTAATTTAAGCGAGAAACACAGTATGGTCTGTGTCTATTTCAAAAGCAATGAGTTGGAAATTCAAGCCAGTTGCAAATAAATCATATATATATATATTATATATATATATATATATATATATATATATATATATATATATATATACATATATATATACATATATATATATATGTATATATATATATATATATATATATATATATATATATCATATACATATATATATATATGTATATATATATGTATATATATATATATATATATATATATATATATATATACTATATATATATATATATATAATATGATTTATTTGCACTGGCTTTGAATTTCCAACTCATTGCTTTTGAACTAGACACTGTGTTTCTCGCTTAAATTACTTTTATCAGTTTATGATTAAATTCCTAGATATTAAATAATATTAGAATACTCTGAAATGTGTGTGTAGTGCGTGCGTGCGTATCAAACAGATGTAATAATTTTAACGGCGGCAATTACTAGGTAATCGTGACAAGTGTACCAAAACCACTGATTCATTAGGTCCCAAAAAAAATATTATGTATATAAATATGAGTAAAATTAACTGGTCCAAAAGCCTCGTCCACAATTCCGCAGACCTGGCACTATGTAATACTAAGAGAAAGGTGAATGACAAGGGACAGTTTCCTGGGAATTCTGTTATGCAGTCTGGCCTGTAGTTGGTCGACTGCAGTGAGTCCACATCAGGGCAATCTCAAAAAAAAAAAAAAAAAAAAAAAAAAAACAACCAGAACCGCAAGTCTAACATCTGCAGCCACAGCAAAAAAAAATAATTACATAATACTCTTCAAGAAGATATTAGCCTTATGATGGCTTGGCAAGCTAAGCATATGAAGTACTCGTATGCGTGGCTATAACCAGAAGGATGGATGGCCCAGGGGAAGTGGGCGTTACTTAATTATTATAGCCAAGAACTTCATCATAAAAACTTTTAAAACAAAAGCATATGAAAGTATTTGACACATAAAGCTATATAAAAAACAGAATAATATATGCCACCGTGGGAGAAGCATAGATACAGAGTAATGAAATCAAGATGCAACAATGAACTTGTGAATGGACGGTTGGCATGACTCCAGACTAGCCATAAGTTGACCAAAAAATAAAAATGTGAAGCTTGTGAAAAATTAGACACAAGCTTTCTGACAAAACTACATGTTACAACTGTTAAATAAATGAGGCCCCGTCGGATGGACCAAATAATATATGGGTCGAAAGGTCTCTCTAAAATCAAGTTGCGGAATGGCCACAAAGGAAAAATAACAACTACCCTGTGCACTCTAAAATCTGCAATTCCTTACCCTGAAATTCCTAAAAAAAAAAAAAAAAAAAAAAAAAAAAAAAAAAAAAAAAAAAAAATTTAAGTAAGCTTAATGACGAACACTGACTTAACGACAATTTGTTAAATATTGAGCCCAATCAAGTGATATAGAACCTTCGTCCAGTAAGTGATGACTAGCGGACCCAAAAAATAAATAAGTAAATAAATAAACAAACAAACATGGATGATGATGGTAATGAAAAGCCGCTTGGACATATACGGAAAAAATTGTACTCACATCTCAACCTCGTTGCCTGACTATAAAAGATTTGGCAAAACTTGAAAACCCATTACATTCTTTTAACCTTTTCTGTTTCTTATATCTGGTAACATTCAATATCCTATACGCAAGAAATTCTTATAACAAAATAGATTATTAATTTCACTGCCAATCAAACAACACAACTCCTAAGGTCTAGTGTCACATATCTGAACATGATGAATCCCGCTGAAAAAAAAAAAAAGAGCTGTGTCACATGGTCAAGGGAATCTCCTCTCAATGGAATGCGTAAGGTTTCAAATGATTTCGTTCCGATACGTATCGTTGTATCCACATGAATGGGACTCGTAGTGTGTCATCGCCGTCACTGAAACCTTCAAATATAACCGAATGTGTTCTGAAATATCCTACAGCATTATGAACTGATACAAATCGTAAATAATTAGGGGTAAATAAAGCGATAAAGGGTCTACTTTCAGAATACATCGCTCACCATTCATCGCTCCCCTTCCTGAAGTTGTCAGGTCAGCAGCGTGATAACTTAGAACAGTAGACTGATGTAATGTTTTTCATCGCCTCATTTGAGCAACCCACATATGCAAATACGACCACGATAAAAACATTTTATAATCATCACGCGCTGGTAACTAAAAAATCGTTACAACGAATAAAGAGAAATGATACCTCGGTATTTACCTTGTGAAGAAGCGACGACATACTGGGTCGAGCGTGGCGGGCCGACATTGCTGGTCATTTTTCGGCCATATTATCCCTAACAATAAAGACCAAAGTCGCTTAGCCCTTCCCCTAAGGTTTACGGCAGTTCGTGCAAACTCTTCATTTCGTTGATGAGACTTGATGTCGCTACTGCAGATCAAACACATTACTGGTGTAAACAAAACTTAAAAACGACACAAATTTGCAAGGTAATCGACGAATGTTTATCTTTACTTCGCTGATGTTTTTCAGTAATGAAACTGATTTTTCACGAACGTTTATTTCCAAAATAACACGTATCATTAACTGTAAATATTAATTAACTCCGAAACGAGAGCAGGTAACTAGAAATATGCCGGTACACAATTGTACACGCAAACACTAAGTACACAAAAGCCTCTTGATTGGCTGGATCAAAGGTGTTTCCTGATTGGCTCACATGCACACCTTACGCAGGTTAGCCCCTCCCACCATCCACTGCACATGTCACATTACTTATGTCAGCCACCTGACATACTCCGCCTGTGTTAAGCACACCGCAATAAGCACAGACGCTGAAGATTGTTACGAACCCTTCATGATAAACCGGTAAAAGGTGAGGAAGAAGTCAGGCGGCTCGAGAGGTAAAGTCGATCCTCCCCGTGTTGATGGGACTGCAGTTTCAGATTACACCCACAGATGGCAGCACAGGGCCTGAACCAGGAAGACCTCTTGGATCCGTGTGCCTTATCTCCTGATTGTTCTTATTTATTGTAGGTTGGCTTTCGTTGTTTCGTTTGTAGAGTCTTTCTAGTACTACGGGGTTTATTTGACCCTAAGGAAGCCAAGAGAGGAAACAAGTTTTCGTAAATATTTATCATTCTTTTCACCGAAAAGGTTACACAGGTCGACATCACAACCTGTCGGGGACTCTCGGGAGGCAAGAGAGAAGGTTTTGGCTTTCGTTGAAAGAGGGATATTGACGTAGTAAATCCCGCTTATTTCAAAGAACACGCTTTATGTGAAAAAGCAACACCTCGCACATAATGGAAGTTATGCCAGCTGTTTTTAACAAATAGAGGAATTGTGATTTTACTGTCGGTTCTATGTGCTAATAAAATTGTCGATAGTCTCTATTTAAATAATCTTAAAAGGGCATCGAATTCGTATATAGTGCAGATGGCCTCGTGAAAACCCCGACGCTAACATAATGCATACGATTACATGAAACCTACAGGTAAATCATTATTGCTCTTTACACAAATTGTATATACTTATAAAATAGCACCTTTTCATCAGGTAGTCCTGTAGCTCCACACGACCATATTTTCTTCGTATCCACTAACAAAAGGAAATTTAACAAGGCAAAACGAACAATTAATGAAAATTGAGTGACTACGTGTCACAGTCTCATAGCCTTTACAGGCATGTAATATATTGTGAAAGTGGCAGTAACCTTTATCCGTTTCTTTTTTCCTCTCTCGTGCAAGGGCGCCCACAGCATATTTTCCAAGAGGGGACAATTTATATATGGGTTAAAAATTAATATTAATATATATATAGATATATAAACATATATATATATATATTTAGTATATGTATATATGTGTGTGTGTGTGTGTGTGTGTGTGTGTGCGTATGTATGTATGTATGGATTGCAGTGAAACTGCGATGTCAATAATTTAAGTGAAGCAAGATGCGATAAAGAAAAAATACAATGTTACATTGACTTTTTTCAATAGTTCCATATACTATTCAGCTGAATTTAAATATTTCTGGAAAGAACAACGTAGTTATATACTGTATACAAATATACAATAGATAAGGATTCCTTTAATTTGCTTAAACTGAAAGAATATATTGTAAAATGGAAGGAAAACAAAGTGATGTAGTTAAATGTAGTAAATATGATTATATACATTTTTTCCAGGATTTCAGGGTGGGGAAAGTGCCCTCTCTAGCCCCTATGTGCGGGCGACCATGCTCTCCCGTATATATATATATATATATATATATATATATATATATATATATATATATATATATAAATTTGTGTAAAATCTGTATGTGCCCGAGAACTGTACACATATGACCAAGATACTGGATTTGGTTTTTGAATCTCTCTCTCTCTCTCTCTCCTCTCTCTCTCTCTCTCTCCGGCCTCGGAGTTGAAGAGGCAGTTCCTCCAGCTCATAGCCAAGGAGACCCGGGTTCGCTTTCAGGAAGAGAAAGGAACGATAGTGAAATATATACCTGGTTGTTTTCCGATAGGTGCGCGCGGCAGCTGGGGATACTGAAGAAGAAGAATATGTGATTGCTCAATGGTCGTCAAAATATAAACATCGTCTTAATTATCTCATCCATGGGGAGATAGTGCCGCAAGTACACCTCACATGCTGCAGCGTAGGCACTGAATTGAATCTAGAATTTAGGCCAAAGGTCAAGCACTGGGACCTATGAGGTCATCCAGCGCTGAAACGGAAATAGACAGTAAAGGGTAGTGTGTAACAAGAGGAAAACCTCGCAGTTGCACTATGAATCAATTGTTAGGAGAGGGTGGAATGTAAGATGGAAGAAAGAGAATATGAAAGGAGGTACAGTAAAAGGAACGAAAGTTGTAGCAGTTATGGGGCGAGGGCAAGCTACAAAGAACCTTGGCACTAACACGCCCCCCACCCCCCAAGGCAGCACTGTAGGCATTTCTGAATGCTTGGAGCCTCCCTTCGGTCCAAAGCTGCACACACTTTTTACCCTTTAACATCACCTCTATCCCCCACTTCCTTTCTTCCGTTTTGCTGTCCAACCTCTCTACCCAGTACTTCTTAGTGCTTCTGTGGGGTTTTCTCCAGTTCCCACCTTTAGATTCTTGTACTTCATCTCTCTCTCTCTCCCCCCTCTCCCCCTTTTTTTTTAAGATCTCTTTATATTTCCAACCACTCCAATTCCCTCTTCCCTATAGCGGGTTAGTGCCATCAGTGCACCTACTATGAGATTCAGGGCCTCTGTAACACGGTTTTTTCGCAATAACTTATTATCTATGCATTTCATAAATATAACGCTTATTCAGAATACATATTATATCAACACATAAATTTTGAGTGTATTCTGCACTACGTAGGTTGAATAAATTTGGTACTTACAATGTAAAAGTGACCTTTTTTGAAGACGAGCCAACTTACTCAGAGAAAAGGTTTCGAACGCACTCGTTACGTAACTTTTGACATCATTTCTTCCCTCTTTCTCGATAGATGATTGGCTATACGTAACGAAGGCTAAACCTCTGGCAACAATGACATACAAATTTAAATACAAGCAAAGCAGTACACCTTTATGAACTCTGGAACCTCTACACTGATAATTGTCATAATGAACAAACCAACAAAATATGTTAATAAATACAAAAACACTTCGATTATTAGTCTAACTCCCAAAATAAGTTTCCAAAGAAATTACAGTCTACTTTATAGGTCACAATCAGATTGACAAGATGTAGGGAATAGTTAGTAATTACCAAAAACATAGTAGACAAGCTTGATTTGATAACTGCTATATCCAATGTCAAGCAATTTTTATTTATTGGCTATCTATCTGTTTACTGAAAAAAAAATAGCCTGTACCGTATATTGGCTTTAAACCTTCACCAACAATTATCGTCAGAATGGTGACTTCATGAGGCTCCACCCACTTTCGCCTCGTTATTATTCAGGATAACACTGAAGGCTACCATGGGCATTGTTGGATTAGAAAATTTAACTTCTGGCTATAAAAACTAATTTCTCGAGTAGTTGTAAGAAGTGCTAAATGATCCTCAAGGATCCATGCAGTTGGTCTAAACGCTTAATTCATGTATATTACTGCTATACTGTTGCGGCACTACTGCTACAGTAGTATTACTACGCTAGCACTGATCTATGTATCGTTCCGCCATTCATAAAGTCTTTGGGTTTCAGAGCCGATGGAATTTCTGTCTGGTGGATGGGCGGGGCAACATTTGTCAAAAGGTGTTTGTTTACCTTGCTTACGTAATGAATGTTTTTCGACTCTTGGCTCGTAATCACTGGCCATGGCGTCGGCTAGTTCATTTTTACTCTATAAAAATTAAAACTATCGGGTTTAGGTTATTGATAATGCTGACAAAATTTGTGTGTGGATGTAAAATATACATATGTCAACTTTCAGCTACATCCGATGCTTTGACAAGGAGCAAAGTCCAAAAAACCGTGTTACAGAGACCCTGAATCTCATAGTAGTGCGATGCACTGTAGGCATTACTTAGGTTCTTTGCAGCATGCTTTCGGCCCCTACCTGTAACCCCTTTTGTTTCTTTGACTGTACCTCCTTTCATATTTTCTTCCATCTTACCTTCCGCCCTCTTCTAGCAATTGATTCATAGAGCAACTGCGCAGTTTTCTACCTGTTACACCTTTCAAACGCATTTACCGTCAATTTCGATTTCAGCGCTGAATGACCTCATAGGTCCCAGTGCTTGACCTTTGGCCTAAACTCTATATTCAATTCAATTCAATCCAACTCTCTCTTTCCATTGTCTTTGGTGTTGAATGACCGAAAGTGCTCCAGTGCTTGACAACTTGTATTTCATAACACCAAATACTTCTCTCTCTCTCTCTCTCTCTCTCTCTCTCTCTCTCTCTCTCTCTTATATGGGCATGTCATGTTTATAATGTTCAACAGGATTCTTGTACTCTGAAAATTCATTCACCATTATCTGCACAGAGGAATTTAGGGAAATAATTGAGGACTTGGCATAGAGATATTTGATTAATTGACAATGAAGTCACTTATTTTTATGCAAATATTTTGTTCATTACACGAGGGGTCCATCATTCCAACATATTTGTTAGTGTTTTGATTAACTCTAGTGTCAGTATATGTAATTAAAGTACATGAAAGCAACTTGTCTTTGAATTTTATATTGCTTTGGGGTTAATCACGATCTAATGTTCCCTATAGGGGTATAGTGCTATCAGTGTACCGCAAGTGATGCACTGTAGGTATAAAAGTATCCCTTTGCCAGTAGTTGCAACCATTTTTCATCCTTTTACTTCCATTCTTGACTCCATTCCTCAGTCTTGCTGTTCAACCACCCCAATTCCCACTTTTCATTTTCTCAATTGATGAATGACTGAAAGTACCCAAGTGTTTGGCTTGGCAGGCTAAATTTCACATATGGACTACGTCTTGATGCTACATTTCTTACCCCCTGCTAACCAAAGCTAATATGTGCATTCTTACCTATCCAGTCTCAGATCCCATTATTAGTTATGGAGAGAGCAGGTATGACATTCCTGAGATGAGGACCTAAAATGGTGTGCTCGTCGTCTTTTCAAGATGAGGATTATCTTGGACTCTGTTCTGTGAGGTAGAAGCTTCTCCCTGAAGGCAAGATTTATTCAAATACCGAACCTCTGTCCCTTAAACTGATTCACTGCTGAAAGCCCAGTGTTCCAGCCAACAGAAGGGGCTGTAAGCTCCTAACTTCACTGCCAAACCCAGATGCAATCAACATGTTTGGCAACCAGACATGGAGCACCCTCAACATCACATGCTTGTGTGCAATTGGCATCATCTGATTCACCTGGGTTGGAGGAGTACTGCTCTAACCAATTTCCAGCCTCACTCTGTATCAAGAGTGAATCAAATCTTGACAACAAACTAGCATGTTCTGAGCATCAATATATGAGTTATTCCTTTCACTGATGACCCTTGGAGCAACCAGGTAGGCAGCGTGATTCTCGAGCATGCATACTTAACAATAAACAGCTACTAAAAGACTAATTATAATTATGTCACTTAACTCTGGCTCTCTTTCTCCTGAAAGCTCTCAGCTGTCCCCCACTCAGTAAGGGTATTTGAACTAAACCTCCTGGCAACTAAGGGTCTGAATATGGCCATGCCTGCAAAAACAACGCCACTAACAGCCTAGACAGCGCTTAAGCTCTACTAGCTCTTTCATAAGAGTGATAAAAACATTATCTTAGAAACAATCACAAATAGTCTCAAAAGTAGTAAACCTCTGGTTCCAGAGAGCACATAATTGCATCTCTGAAATGTCTCAAGTTCTACAAAAAAGGCAGACTACATCCTCAAGGTAATCCCAAACTCCCTTTTCCCCTGAATCATCAGTGAGAGAATCGCTATTAAGGGTAAGGATCTCTATCGGTTCCTGATCACAGAGTTCTTACCAGTTCATGCCAGTTGACCACAATCTTGTCTACACCCCACCTGAGGGACACATCTGTGAGGGCATCCTAGGATGCCCAAGGTGATTTGACTGCACCATCTTCCAGTGCAGAAGGTACACTAATGGCAGACCTATTGAAGAAGGCAGACAAGTTGCTGGAGGTCTCAAAGGCCTCAACAGACTGCCTACACAATTTGCTAGGTCAAGGACGATGATAATCAGGCCAACTATGTGCACCGGAGGCTGAACAAAACATGAGAAAATGTGGACGCTAGCTGCCCATACTGTGCATCTATTGCAAGTTTGACAAGTAGCCAGGAATTGCATTGCACCTGGAGACAAAAACAAGCAGGGAAGCCACCCAAAGTAGTGAGGGTGGGCAACACCAACATTTACCTATTCCACCAGATTCTACATTTCCTGCAGCACCCCTGACAAGAAGTTTCTGGAAGACATAGGCCCCTTCTGTCCTTAGCACCAGAATCAAAAGATGACTGCTGACACCCACCTGCAACTAGTGACTGCCAGCAGCATCCCCATACCACAATACAGTCACAGAAACCTAATCCTCCACGTAATGGGAAGAAAATACAAGTGGTAATTTACTGTCACCAATGTACAGATGCATCTACTCACTGCCAACTTAATTGGACACTGTTGGCTGCTCATAGATATCAGTCCAATATTGCCACCTTTTAGACCTGTCTTCACTATAAATGGGGCCCCCATTCACAGGGGCCCAAGCATCTGCCCATCTCAAAGGTAGGGGGCTACTGCAGGAATTTTTTTATTTCTTCCAGTAGAACTTCATCAAACTCCTAGGGTATCCACAAATCCAAAACACAGCATCCATCATCATTTCAAAACAATAGGTCCCTGGTATACTCTAAGTTCTACCACCTGCTGTAGTGACACAACTCACAGCAAAGAAGGCCATTAAGGAGACCAAGTAGATGGGCCATTGGCAGAGGGCCTCCAGTCCTTTGGCTTCACTACTCCATAAGGTCAAAAAAACCTGGCAGCTCATGGTGCTGCTGTGAGACTGCAGGTGTTCCAACTCCAGACGAAGCCTAACATTTACCCCCCTTCCAAAATGGCATACAGCTGAAAGTGCCCCAATGCTTGACTTGACACCCCAAATCAAATCACCTCCAAATCACCTCCATCCTTCATGGGACAAGAATTGTCCCCAAATTTAACCTAATAAATGAGCATTTCTAGTTTCCAGTATATCATGAAGATATCCAGAAAATAGCAATCTTCACACCTTTCGGGGGACATACCCTCAACTACTCAACATTCAACTGCTGAATATTCCAGAATTAAGGGACTATTATATATTCCAGACAACCTTCTCTTCTGTGTACACCCCATCAGTGACATACTTATGTTCTCTAGAATACAAAAAGATCAACACATCAGAGTTGAAATATCTATTACACAAGACAACAGCATAGTCATCTGTACCAACAAACGAGACATCAGGGACTCGTCCGTTCAATTTCCTGGGACATCTCATATTTGCCATAGAAAAATACCCAACCCCATTCATTCATAGGAATGGTGAATTACTACCATAGATTCATGGCCATCATCACTCAGATTATGGCACCCTTCTATGAGACCCTTAGCAGCAATACTACTGAATGCCTATGAAATGTCTTCAAAGCTACCAAGCAAGCATTCGCTGTCACCACAACACTGGCATTTCCCAACCCTAGGCCAGACTAACACTCACCACCAATGCAAGCAACATCATTATGGGCGTAGCCAGAGAGCACAAAATCAATGTTGCAAACAAACCCCTCGGCCCTTGGTTTCTTCAGTCAGAAATTGGCACCAGCAGAAAGAAAATACAGTGAATTCGACAGAAAACTTCTTGGCTTACATTTGGGTAACACACATTTCCAACACCTACTGGGGGCTTCCACAATCCTGACTGATCATCAACCACTTATCCAAGCATTAACCAAAAAAACAGAATACATACCCCACCTGTCAACATCACCTCTCTACCATCACCAAAATTCGATTGCACAATACAACACATGCATTTCAGGGCCGTGTCTAATTGATTTTCGTCGAAAAAATCTCACCAAAACATCGGATATGGATCGTATTTTGGAAATAGCTATTCGAAGCCACAGCCTAATTGGCAAAAATATGCAGCGATGTCTAATTTTGATAATTAAGGCACTTATCAGAGTAAATCAAAGAAATTTACAGGGAAACTTAGCTAAATCTAGCAGGCTTGTACACAGAGGCTAGTATAATGTTATTACTAAAGACCCTCCCACTCACTGATACTGCAGTGACGTACGTTACTAGATACCCCGCCCATATACTTTATGAATGAAGACTCAGATGTTGGTAGTAGTAGTAACAGTAGTATATGAAATTCTTAAATTGTTTCACACATTCAAACTCCCAAGTAGTACAATTAAGGTATGGCCGTTAAATGAGAATATTAATTTTGCAATACAGTTCCAGGGCGCAATCCACGTCTCTGTTGATTTGAAATATGCACCAAGTCTTAACAGTCTCTGTGAAAACCATTGTTACCGTGCAGTTTCAAGGATACGTGAAGTATCGTTCTGATAACCGCGAAATTTGCCAAACGGTCTTCGGGTCTATGTGGATAAAGACCATTATTTAGCCAATGAATAAAAATGCATTATTTAACATACTTTGTTTTTCCTATGCACACGGCCACATAAAGTGTTGATAATGATATTATTAATGATAATGATAATAATTACATTAATATTCATTACTGTTATTATCATTATTCTTGTTATTGATATTATAATCATCATCATTATTGTTATTATTCATACTTCGACATCAGGGAAGAGGGTGATAGAACATACATAAATATATATGCCATATACATACACATATATAGAAAGATATGGTACTTACATAAATACATAAACACTAATACATAAATGAAATTTATAATATATACACACACATATATGTGTGTGTATGTATGTGTCTGAGGAGGTCAGTAGAATAGGCAAGTTGTTAAAAATGGTCGTTGCAGCTAATCAGTACGATAGTTTATTAGTCAAGTAAATTCGGTCATTCATGCTGAAAAGTTGGAAATACCTTGATAGAAACAAAATGTTTGTATATATCTCTTTTTCATACTCGTCATTCTATTTAGACAAGAGGACAAAGGTCACCTTTGTCCTCTTGTCTAAATAGTTTGGTGTTTGCACATTGCCATTAACCACTTACCCGTTAATAATTAGCATATGACGCAGTCTTGAAGCCATGAGGACGATTTGCTAGGCTTGCCATAGGTGATGCAGCAGTCACGTATAACCTGGCTTTGACCAATGTTGATTGGCTGCCCTCACCCTGTTGTCGGCGGTGTTTACTATTATGTAAGGTTACCAGGTACATTATGGCAAAATATCGTACCAACCACCTCTAAATTATCATATTTTCGTTTCAATATGATTGTATTTCACCAATTCCAAAAGTCTTGTATAGCTGACAGTCAAAAGGTAAATAGGATAGTGTTATAACTGCTATGTATTCTCATAGTGGACATAAAACTGTAAAATGAAAATAGTGATATTGCCATATGTATATTTACCAAATCCCCTTGCTATAATATCGTCATATGTATATGTACCAAAGTCTTATTCATTACCGTGGTATCACCAATGGAAACCGTAATATTATCGTCATTTTCAACAGTGATTTGCCTAGCCTTTCCTTTAATACTTATTGTAAGAGTGATAAATATTTGTGATTCGCACTACTGGGAACCCTGCTATTACGTTTGATGTCATAGTTTATGTCACAACTAGACTCTCTCTGGGTGCCTACAGCTAAGTTTTCCCTTACATTTCTTTGATTTACTCTGATAAGTGCCTTAATTATCCACATTAGACATTACTGCATATTTTTGCCAATTAGGCCGTGGTTTCAAATAGCTATTTCCAAAAATCAATCCATACCAGATACTTTGGTAAGACTTTATCGACGAAAATCAATTAGACGCAGCCCTGAAATGCACAGTAGTTATCAAACACTAGGACAAAATCTGTGTATAAAAATAATCCATTGAATATTCAGAGTTTCTTGTTGCCAACAAGAATATAAAATTCATCTTTCATTTTAAATAGTACATACATAATGTCAAGACATCCAACATTTACATACTGGCTTCTGTGGTTCACAGACACGTTTACACACACATACACACACACACACACACACACACACACATATATATATATATATATATATATATATATATATATATATATATATATATATATATATATATATTATAATATATAATTTATTATATATGAATTTTATATTCTCTCAGCACTGAATCACTTATGATATCGACTGCTTGTCATCTGGTAGAGCAACTAATATTAGAGGTTATAATTTTCTTTTAGTATAATGCGCTCACGTAAAATGATTGAGCATTTTTTTTAAAGAGACTCCCGTTTAGCATTATAAGTAAAAATATCAGTTACGTTATACTTATTCCAGAAATTTTTTTTGTCCATGTGGCCTCCCAAGGTTATCAATTTTACATTATCCAGGAGCTTGATTTTCACTTATCTTTTCAAATGATAAAGAAAGAAGTTATGAAATTAATCTTTTATTTTCAAATGATAAAGAAGTGATGAAAAATAATCTTTTGCTTTCAAATGATAGAGAAAGAAGTGATGAAAATAATCTTTTACATTCAAATGATATAAAAAGAAGTTATGAAATTAATCTTTTACTTTCAAATGATAAAGAAAGAAGTGATGAAAATAATCTTTTACTTTCAAATGATAAAGAAAGAAGTGATGAAAATAATCTTTTACATTCAAATGATAAAGAAAGAAGTGATGAAAAATAATCTTTTACTTTGAAATGATAAAGAAAGAAGTGATGAAAATAATCTTTTACATTCAAATGATAAAGAAAGAAGTGATGAAAATAATCTTTTACATTCCATGATAAAGAAGATGTGATGAAAATAATCTTTTACAATTCAAATGAGAAGAAAGAAGTGATGAAAAATAATCTTTTAGCATTTCAAAATGAGAAAGAGAAAGTGATGAAAATAATCTTTTACATTCAAATGATAAAGAAAGAAGTGATGAAAATAATCTTTTACATTCAAATGATAAAGAAAGAAGTGATGAAAATAATCTTTTACATTCAAATGATAAAGAAAGAAGTGATGAAAAAAACCTTTTAAATGAAGAAACGTGCTTCGTCTAAGCTAGACAAAAAGAGTACCAATCATATAATTGCAACTTTTGGGAATATTCTTAAGTATTAAACAGGTGTTACATTTAGCAATAATCAATCATTTCAACCATATGCAGAAGAGAAACTGCTTAACAAACTGAAGTTGAAAGCTTTTCAGAAAGGTTTCTCATAATGTCTTCAAACACCTTGCTTTGAACCCGCCGTTCAAAACAACCATGAAAAAATTCTCCTTGACGAGCGAAAGCAACAAGACGAATACGCAAACAGTCTGCACCGAACAAGAAGTCTTGTGTATAACAAGAAGTGTTGAACACTCTATGTATTACATTCGTATTGGGTCAGGCCGGAGGCGTTCGTACACCGAATTCTGATATTGCCCCATATGAGCTATTTTGATATTTTTATTGTGGATTCTTAACGAGATGTCAGCAACGTCTTTATAATGCTTACAATCTCCCTTCACCAGAGAACCAGGATGCCTCCTACAATTAAACTTAAATTTTCACGAAAGCATCCGAATGAAAGGTCGAGTTCGTTATCCCAAACAAGCAACTACCACGAGACGGGACCAGGTTACGTCCTCATTCAACTACAGCCCTTCGAAAACACGTGGGTAAGGTTACTCCCTCTGCAGACCCTTTATCTACAGCAAGACTAAACAACTCGACCTCCTTAAATAATAGATGCATTGTTAGCTACAGAGGAAAAATTGCTGAGAAATTCTTCGGTATTATGGTATTATTTACTGGCGGTATACCGTCATGTGTCTGCAATGTAGAAATCTATGATTTCAACTAACTTGGCTCATTATGTTATTCTTTTATTTATTTTTTTACTTGTTTGGCAGAGAAGATGACTCGTTTTAGTTGCCATTAAATGCGGAGAGATTCTAATGAATTTTAAACACAGTGATACACAGACTCAGGCAGGAGGTACAAGAGAGACAGACAATCAGCTAGAGGGGACTATATTGTGACAAACAGAAGGGGTTACATATTGGAATAAAAATACAGCCAATTCGACAGGAAGAGAAGCGAGGGAAAACATGAAGACGTAAATAAGTATAGATGTGGGAGGAGAGATTATTATTATTATTATTCAGAAGATGAACCTGGCCTATTCATATGGAACAGGCCCACAGGGGCCTTTTCCTTGAAATTCAAGCTTCCAAAAACTATGGTGTTTATTAGGCAGAAGTAAGAAGAGGTAAAGAGAAGTACAGAAACAGACCCACGCCCCCCACATATTTAAAATAGATAAAAAGGTATCAAAACGCAAGGAGAATAGTATTAGGGTAGATGTGAGGAAATGTGATACAGACAGGAATAGAGAGGTAGTAGAAAAGACATAAAGCAGCAGGAACAGAGGTAGGGGAGGGATTCAAACATGTACAGATAGCAGTGAGCAGATATTCTGAGAGGCACTGACAGACAAGCACAAAGGTAGAATAAATATATGGTTTATATATATATATTATATATATATATATATATATATATATATATATATATATATATAAGTCATATCACATTACCGTGATTCATATACATACATCGAGCTACAAATGTCCTTTAATATCTAATTCTCTCTACCCGGAATTAATATCTTTTCATATGCGTTAACAGAAGGGGATTTTTTTTAGTCGCTAAGAAATTCGTCGGCTCCCGGGTGCGAACCATCGTACCAACAAATTCGGGACGCACAGTGAAGCCTTAGACCACACCGCCACCACAACTGGATAATAAGTTTACGCATGTTCGATGGTCCGCACCCGTTGAGCCGACGAATTTCTTATTGACTAAAAAAATTCCCCTTTGGTTAACATATTTATGAAAATATATTAATTCCGAGGTAGAGCGAATTAGATATCAAAGGACATTTGTAGCTCGATGTATGTCTATGTACATTATATTATATATATATATATATATATATATATATATATAATATATATATATATATATATATATATATAGAGGGAGAGAGAGAGAGAGAGAGAGAAAGAGAGAGAGAGAGCAGGAATGAAGGTAGAGATATAGTATACAGACAGAGGGAAGAGGTAGAAGAGGACAGAGGTAGCGACAGAAGACAGGCAAATTTATGGGGACAGAGGCGGAGCCGCAGACTAACAGATTTTTTTCATAGAAAATGCCCTTAGTAGAGCAATTTACCCCAGGCCAAAAAGAGAGTAATGAATGTTACTTTTGTTTCATAACACGTGATCTGCCTACATTGGAGCAAAAATATTAATGAATTTCCATGGACTAAACAACAAGAGTTAAGCAACTTGGTAAACCCCAAATGGCGATTCAAAAACAAAAAACTTGTTCCTATCCTACTTTCTCTTTGTTTGTACAAACTTTCCTCACTAATATACTGTTTATTTTTGCAGCAAATCGTAAATTGTTTTCCATTTGAAGAATTTTTAAATTTTAAAGAAAATTTCGGAACTTTAAATTGACTTCAAGACAAATTCATCCATAAAAATGAAAGATTATAAATAATTATATCTACGAAATATATGTTTATTTCACATAATAAACACCCAACACGACAGAATTCCAGACATATCAGTGCAACCGTTTACGTACTCGAGGTAGTTCGATATGCCCACATATTGATATTAAGTTTGCATCTTACTCTTTGAGAATTAGTTGTGTGGTACCGACAATCGAACATCAGAAGTTGTTCCGAGTTTAAGAGACTGTCTTTACAGGGCTTTTCGTATGGTGGATATTTCGTCACATAGACCTTATAACATATTAAGCAGGCAAATTTTATGCGTTATGCCTCTCATGTGTATTGAAGCTTATTGTAGATTTTCGGTTTCTTTGCTTCTTAACAAAGTTGATCTACCCCTTAAAATTTCATGTATGATATCACTGTAATAAATGATATAAACTTAAAATGCATAACAGTTATATCCTGTTGTGTTAGCATTCATATGAAATATACAAACTAGATATGTATAAACGAGTGTATTGCAAAGACCTCCATGAAAATTAAAATTATTCGTTTTCTATGGATTCTACGATCCTTCATAGAAAATTGTTTCCAGGTAGTGACTGTTATAAGGATGTCTAAAACAAATTAAACCTCACTCGTGTTTTGAAAATCTTTTCAGATTGATTTATAACCGGTGCAATTTTTAAAAGGGTTAATTTAAGTAGTCGAGACATGGCGGGAATTTCTTGAGAAATTGCTGTTTCCTATAGTATTTTGGTTGCTTATTAACAATTTAACGTTAGTTTTTGGGTATCGTCTGTAATTAGCCTACAATTTACCTTTGAACTCTATCCTACGGTAGGGGGGACCCGATGGGAATGCGGGATTTTGGGTGGGGTAATTATGCCGTACAACTCTATCCTACGGCAAGGGGGACCGATGGGAATGCGGGGTTTTGGGTGGGGGAAGGTTTTGCCGTGCTATTTCCTCTTATTCATGACATTTGAAACATGAAATACAAGCGGAAGTAAGCGATTTAAAAAAACGATAATGGAGCCGTTTCACAAGCAAAATCCACATGTTACTACTAGTTTTAAAATGCCGAATGCTACCGCGCATGCACCATGTTATAGGGGAGCTTTTTGTATCAGACACCGACTCTAAGTGAGCGGAATGGTGGGGAGGATTTAGGGGGACATGTATATAGCTAATCACGTTGCAATATTAACCCTTCGTTGCGATAGGACCGACTGAAGAATTTGGAGGGATTCATACTGTTTTGATTTTAGCTGAAAAGGGAAAGAATTTTTTCTTATGTTACATTACTGTATGCATATCATGGGTCAATTAAAGGAAAGTCTGCTGGGTACCTGGCGGTGGATGTGGCTGTAGGACCTATAAGAATTACCTGGAAAAATGGCCTAGGTCAGCTCAGAATCGAAACGTTCCAAATCTGCACCAAAATGTTCCTTATGATTCAAACTATCAAGAATTGCTAATGCCAGACATTTTTGGCAGGAGGTACTACTCCCTGCCAGAGCTACCTAAATGACGCACAAAAAAAAGGCCTAGATTAGCTGGAGTGCAAAAGTGATGAAACTAATTGGAAAATGTCCAGCATAATCCCAGGTATCTCGAATTGGCATTGCCAGACATTTTCATTGGTGGGGTAAAAGCCCCGCCAGGCACTCCCAAAAGACCACACCCAGCAACTAACCTAGAAGTAAAAAGTGAGAGAATTGATATCAACTTCAAAATGTTAAGCAGATGCACAGGCATCATGAATTGGCATTGCCAGACATTTTCATTGGTGGGGCACCCCTGCCAGACACGCGTAAAGGACTACACCCTACAGCTGATCTAGATCAGCCGAAAAGTGAAAGAACTGACACTAATTCCAAACTGTTTAGCAGACCTCCATACATAAGAAATTGGCACTACCAGACACGCCAGACACACTATGACTGACCTAGCTGTATGGTCATTGATATTTAACAAAAATTGAAAACCCAAACAAGCTTTCTTTCAGAGAATGCCGAAAACACATTTGGGTCAGACTCACACAAAGCACTAAACCCAATGGCTGGTCTAGATCAACCAAAATGTGAAAGATCTTAAAACTTTAAAATGCCCTCCATTTCATCTGGTGTCATAATTTCTGTCGTACCAGACATTTTCATAAGGAACCCCGGACTCTAGACCAATGATCCATGCTAAATATATGAAACCAACTCCTGGGATAACTAATCTGTGATGTGTACTTGAATGGAACTCAGAATGAAAATAAAAATATTTTCTTCAAAAAAAAAAAAAAAAAAAAATTATAATCATTGGCATAAATAAAACAAGTAAGGCTATCTTTTACTAACAAATAAACATGAAATCCTGCAATGTATGATTACATCAAACAACTAGATTCATATCAAAGCCAAATTTTGTTACAGTCTCTTGATTCATGTCTAAATGATTAACTAATTAAGAAATAATAAAAGGTCGGTATGTTGCCATCTCAATAGGCCATGTGATCTGGTAAAGAAGATAAGTCCCAGAGGTGCATATCTAAATTAATATATTCGGCATCTGTGTTCATGCAAAGACTACCAAAATCATTCAGTCTTAATCCTATTATTCCCCATACTGTAAATCCATGTCAGAATCCTCACTCCATGCTTCGTCATCAGATGGGTCAGGATTGATGTAACCTTGTATCAACATAGACATCTTTTGAATCTACAATGATTGTTTCGTCACTGTCACTATAAGAACCACTGCTGTCATCCTTATGGTTTTCTCGGTCTGTGAAGAGAGCATCAGGAAGGGCAGGTCCATCAAACCACACTGGTAAGAAGAGGTTTCCATTAGCCGACCAACCATGGTCAGTAGGAAACAGACCTTGGTCAGGGAATGCGAGGTTGGCATGGTTCCACAACACTGTGACGTAGTGAGCCCTTTGGAGCTTTTTACCAAGGGTTCGACAAGAAGGTGGCAGAAGTGCACAATCGATCCTCTTCATTCTTTGCAAATGGTTTTTCCTGAAAAGGAACAAGACAACAAGAATAAGAAAACGAAAAAATCATTCAAGGTTTAAAACAATTAAAACCTTTTGAACAGGTTTTGTTTTCCAACATAACTGATCTACTTTGCCAGTCATTTGCGCCAATTTGTCGTAACGAGTCTCGTCCACTGACCGTGCTTTGGACTGGCTGTACATTTCGCACACGTATTCTGATGCCGTTTCATGTTTACATCACCATCTACTTTGCCCATGCATGTAAACAAGTGTAGATACTTTCCAGCTGTATCGTTTTCTATGATCTCCAAAGGCTTCAACTTTCCTTTTCTGTAATGTAAGAAATAATCAAAGGGTTTCCTTCAGATGATTATGTCAATTATGACTGTAACAAGTTTTAGTTAAGGCATCGTACCACATGAAGTTCATTACCGTGGTGCATTATTAATGCATTATGTAAAAAACTAAGGTGTCTGCATGATTATTTATTTTTTTTAACCATCAGGACTTACCTATAGAATGATGATGTAAAGTCACATCCTGTGAAGAAATGGTATCCCAGCAGTGCTCTTGACAATCCTGGCTTCTTTTCTTCCAGAACGTTCATGATGTTACTGACATCAATGTAACGCCTACTGTTGCAGTCCATGATTATGGTTGACTGAGTTCTCTCTTCCAGGGTTTTTTTCCTAAGTATGCCAATCAGAATAACCAGGACGTCGGTATCCGATGTTCTAATGAGGATTGCGTTTGAAGTTATGTTCTCCAAGTGAAAGGCAATCAGTGTGTCAGCCTCCTTGTCGTTACCTTGGAGATGTTCATGGCTGGACACAAAGATCTGCTGGTGCTCATTTGGAGTGTATTTGTTACACACTCCTCCGTGGGAGGCATACAAAGTCTTACCATTCAGGAGGCTCCAGTAGTAATCGAACTGCCATTCACGAAGGAGGAACTTGCCAAGTTCACTTTTGAATGAACTAAGCAGAGTCTGTCCTTTTTGCCGTAGAGATTGATGTGATAATGAGATTGTGTAGACGGTATCCACTTTTCCCCTTAACTTTCTTTCGCTGCCCTTTATTGAGTTTTCAACATATTTTTCAAGGCAAACATGGAAATCTTTTCCACTCCCAGAGCAAACTGTTGATAGAACTGTTCTAGCAATAGACCCAAATGCGGTCTGCTGATCTACAGCTGAATAAAATACTTGCAGAGGGTGCAAGTATTTTATGGGAGTGGAAGTGAGGTCCACGTTTGACAAATATCTCCAAAACTTAATAAAGGGCAGTGAAAGGAAGTTAAGGGGAACAGTAGATACCGTCTACACAATCTCAGGACCATTACTACTAGAGTCTCCTGAATGGCAAGACATTGTATGCCTCCCACAGAGGAGTGGGTAATAAATGCACTCCAAATGAGCACCAGAGGATCATTGTGTCCAGCCCTGAACATCTCCGAGGTAACCACGAGGAAGTTGACACACTGATTGCCTTTCACTTGGAAAAAAACTTCTAACGCAGCCCTCTTCCGAGCATCGGATACCAACGTCCTGGTTATTCTGATTGGTATACTTAGGAAAAAACCCCTGGAAGAGAGAACTCGGACAACCATAATATGGACTGCGGCAGTGGCAACAGTAGGTGTTACTTTGATGACAGCAACATCGTGAACGTTCT
>NC_061108.1:51414955-51435009 GCF_015104395.2 Macrobrachium nipponense | reverse complement strand
CGTGAACGTTCTGGAAAAAAAGAAGCCAGGATTGTCAAGAGCATTGCCGGGATACCATGCCTTCGCAGGATGTGACTGTACATCGTCATTCTATAGGTAAGTCCTGGTGATTAAAAAAATAAATAAATAAAGAAAGAAATAAATAAATAATCATGCAAACACCCGAGTTTTGTACATAATACATCAAAAGTGCACCACGGTAATGAACTGCATGTGGTGCAAACGTGGTCCGAAAGTTCCACCAACGAAACTTCCACCCATGAAAATTCCTCCCAGAAAATTCCACCCACGAAAATTTCACCCACGGGAAAATTCCACCCTTCGAAAATTTGATCTGATAAAATTTTCTCTTCCTCAGTCTCTCTTTCCGTTTAATAAACTTAAACAACCACCATCTTTACATACTGGCAATTACTTTAAAGAACCATCTTCATTAAACAACCATTATCTTTACAGAAGTGTTAGGTTGCAATGACACAACGTCCTGGAGACTGGACTTTATTACAGGATACTCGGGAGCCAACTGACTCGCAACAGCGTATACAGAATTGCCAATAACGGATGCATGCTCGGCAGCGCATGGCCGAAGAACATATCGTACATCCCCCCTCAAGAATATACTTATACATGGCAAAAACAAAAATAAAAAGGGGAAAAATACAAAACATATCGTACATCCCCCCTCAAGAACATTCTTATACATGACAAAAAAAATAAAGGGAAAAATAAAAGGGCCAAAAATGCCCTTAGATCAATGAGACAAGAGAAGAAACAAAAAATTAAAGCTAACTTCTCGATGCATACACGAAATAAAATACATAAATTCTCTGAAAAGAAATATCAATTCCTGATGCAATTGCATACAAAAGGTAATAACATCACTCTACAAAGTCTTTGAGCCACTTGGGTTTACCAGCGGCTCTTCTGGGCCTATCAACGACGTTGGGCTCCTGTGTGGTGCGTGTCCCCTGTTCTGTCGGGGTATGGTTTGCGGAGGACTCGTGCTGGGACATGGGCGTGCCAGAGGGCGGAGCGATGACTCTCAGGTGTCGTCTGTTTCTTTTTGACAGCCTGCCGCTCCCGTTAAGCTTGACGGTGTACTGACGATGGGGCTTTGTTTCTGTTACTATGCCCGTTCGATCCCATTGCTTGGTTAGCTTGGTTTTGTATGCATACATGGGTAACCTAGTTCCGATGGGCGGCAGTCTTCTGGTAGTGCCAGGGATGCGCATCGCCTCCTGCGACCTTGCCACTTGTAACTCCCTTCGACGTATCGTCTGCCTCCAATATCTGTCTACTAACAGGTGTCTCCTGGCCGTCGGTACCCCATCGCGCAGCTGGCGACCCGTTGCAAGCTGAGACGGCGACTTGTTAATTTCCCTGAGAGGATGTTTGAGATACTGAAGTATGCGCCAGGGCCGTTTTGTCCGACTCAAGGGCTCCACCCTTTAATGTATTTCCCGGAGTAGTCCTCTTCGCCGATTTGACAGCTGCTTCTGCCCTGCCGTTAGACTGGGATACTGGCCGACGACAGCCGGACCTTGACCCCCCATCTCTTGAAGAAGGCCTCCATTTCCTCGCTGGCCAAGTTCGTGCCTCCGTCAGTTGATATTTGTTCTGGGGCTCCCCACGCGAGAAATATGATCGAAGTGATTACTGATTTTTGTTAGACGTGGCACATTGGGGAAATGAGCCACTTCTAACCAACCTGTTAGTCTATCGGCATACACCATGTATACACTGCCTTCTATCTGGAACATATCTGCTACGACTTGCTGGAAGGGATATTCCGCAGGCGGCGTGTGTATCATTCTTCAGGAGGCAGTGAGGGGTGCATGTTTCATCGCATGAAGTACATCGGCGCGGCAATGCTGAAGGTCCCCTTCTATTCCCGGCCAATAGACCGACTGCCTGGCCCTTCTAAGCATCGAGTCGAGGCCTTGGTGTCCTGCGTGTAGGTTAGCGGCTACCTGGCGGCGTAAATCCTCGGGTATAACCAAGCGAACACATCCTTGGTCCACTGAGTATGTCAACCCAGATCCTGGTTGATGGCTAGCCGATCCCGAACGCTGAAGAGGGGCGAAGGCAGGCGAGTTCTTGCGACTTCTGTTGGGGCCAGTTCGCCCGCTGCAACCCTTGCAAGCAAGAGCTGATATACAGGGTCGTTAGATGCGGCGCTCCTTACGCAGTCTTCATCCAACACGATGATATCCGGTTCCAAGGCGGCCACGGTTGCACATGCCACTGCCACTGAATTCGTCCTCCAAATCCACGTCGGAAGCTTCGCGGGGTGCTCGCATGGTCGGGTACCTTGAAAGAAATCCGCGGCAGTGTTCCTTTTTCCGGGCAGGTATTTCATGTGGAACTTGAACTGGAGTGTCTTCTCTTTCAGGTTGAATAATCTCGGTGGATGACGTCCTTAAGGGCTCTGTCCACCCAGCAGCTTGACGAGAGGACGGTGGTCCGTGATGATGGTGAGATTAGGGACACCCAAGTAGGCCAACAGCCTGGGCGTTCCGCAAGCACCAGGTAACTGCCAGGGCTTCTCCTTCTACGGGGGCGTACCCAGCTTCAGAGGAGGTGGAGTTGTCGACTACCACACAGGGCAAGGCGCCAGCCGCCCTTGCAACAAAAGGGGCTGTCAGCTGACTGACAAATACAATACTGCTGAAGGACTACGAACCCGATACCTTCTTTACTCCAATCCGTCATTATCGTCGTAGGGCGTGTTTTGTCGTAATATGCCAAGCCGTCCTTGGCTAATTGACAGATGACCTCCTGTGCCTGCCGGAGTTTGTCACGTAGCTGACTATCCCAGTAAACGTTTTTCCAGTGGGTTTTGGGCTGAGGAGGTCCCTAAAGGCTCCCTGATGGGCGCCGTTTGCAAGGAAGGGCGCTAAACTGATTTCACGACCCGAACCACGACCTAATATCCGTGATGGAGGGCTTCTCTGGCATATGGAAGTTACGAATGGCGTCTAGTCGTTCGTCTGGCGGGTTTGTATGACTCCCATCCCAGGTAATAACCGCCCAACGAAAGTGACCTCTCTCTTGCAGAATTTTAAACTTCTCGGGCTTGAGTGTGATACCTGCAGAGGCACACGTTTGACAGGAATTCATATACATGCCAGAACCGCCTCTTCAATGCTGTGATCGTATAGCAAAGTGTCGTCAACGCATTTATGCTTTCTGGTGATGTCTTGCAGGGGCATCATCAAACCTTTTTGTGTAGGCGTCCGACGCCGAACAGTGGCCCATGGGTGTTCTACGATAACGGTATCGTCCCATGGAGTGATAAAGGTCGTAAGCGGGCGGCTGTCTTCGTCCAATTCCACTTGATTGAAACCCCAGTGGGCGTCCGCCGCGTAGTCTTGTACGTATGAATGGGGATGCTTGAAATCATGTCGAAGAAGTGCCGGTGTATGATGAGTTTTCCCGAAGTACAGTGTGGGACTTGGGAGGCCTGGAAGTCTACTGTGGCGGCGACGGTTGACCCCGTCCATTCTTGCGACAACGACCATCCTTGCACACCATTCCGTTGCATCCCCCACTGGGACTGGTTCTATCACGCCCTTCCGAACGTCCTCGTCAAGTTGAGCCTTGACCTCCTCTTCCCAATGCTTAGGGATTGTCGCGGGCGTGTGACAGGCATAAGGCACGGCATCAGGCAACAAATGGATGTGGTGCTGCTTGCCCGTCATGACAGGTAACGGTTCCCTGGTTGTATTAAAGGTTGTTGAAGAGAAATGCCGTAATAACCACTCCTCAAGTCTCGGTATATTCTCCTCCACAGGCGGGATGGGTAAGGTGGCTGGCTTCATTGTCTTAGGGAGTTAGGCCGTGCGACGTCTTCATTAAGCACATCAGATGATGCAACGAGATGGTAGGGGTGGGGAGGGAAGGGAAGTCGGGAGGGGGTACTATTCCCAGCTCCTTACAAGCATTCAGCGATATATAGAAGTTCTTGGCCGTCGGCACAAAGTAAACCTCCTGCTTCGTGCGTCGCCCACCTATATCAATGAAGCATGTCGTTGATCCAAGACATCTCACTCGTAGATTAGCTACGTCCCTCAGACCTGCTCGCGGCTGCAACTCCAGTGAATTTATTTGCAGTCTTGAGAGAATCGTGGGTCCGGCAACGCAGATCTGTGCTCCTGTCTGCTACGACGAGTGTGGATACTGAATTCCCGTTTCTATGGGAAACACAAGCCTTGATCGTGGTGGGGGGGGGAGAAGGTGCGTGTCTGCAACAATCGCTAAACTCGAGGCAAGCGGCGCTTTCTTCGTATTCCTGCAGCATTTTCTGAAGTGCCCTACCTTTTGGCACCCGTGGCACGTTATACCTCTTGCTGGGCACGACGCTCGACCAAAGGGATGGCGCCCCCCACCAATTTCCGCAACGCTTCACATTGGAATTGCCGCGCAACACCGCGACGTCTGGCTCTACGTCATCAATGCCTGTGACGTCATCACTCGAGGCGCCAGCAGACCCCCTCTCACTGATAGCGACGCGTGGGATACTTTCGACATCTTGGCGTGGCAGCTTCGAAAGTGCAGCACAGTGCCTGAAGGGCATCTACACTCTTAAATGTCTCACATGTCTGAAAACATGCCTCTTTAATACAGGGTCACTGAGGCCTACCATTATTTTCCGCACAGCATGTACTCTATTAAACACTCCCCGCATTTGGGACACTCAAAATTACAGTCGGTGGCCTTCTGAGCACACCTTGAAAAATAGTCTCACTAATTCCTCGCGCCCTTTGTGCGAGGGCAAAGAATTCAGACCACTGAACTGCCTGATTTGACGACCGCACACAATATTCCCGATGGGCGTCCACACCGAGCCAGCGTCTGGGGCGAGGGCATTCCATTTGGCATCTGAATACCGAGCGTCCAGTGCAACGTTGCAATGCCGGTACACAGTTTGAGCCTAATGTGCAGGACAACATCCTGCGGCGGGAACTTGTTAAGGTGAATCCAATACGTCATCGAACGGTAGCCCAGGATCTGAACGCTGCCGAAGACATTACCGCCTCACACTTCTCAGGGCAGCAGAGACAGGAACTTTACCGGCACGTGCTCCTTACCGGGAAGGGCATCCTGAAGGGAACGGATGGCACGCTGCTGGGTCTGCAAATAACGTTCTGTGCTTGCATGACGGCCTGTGACAAGGCCCTTGGCATTGCGGTGAGGCACGCCTCGCGTGGCCTGGGGTGGTCGACGTATCTGGGGCATGGTTTGGTCCTTATCCTACTCACTGCGCCATGTAGGTTGCAATGACACAACGTCCTGGAGACTGGACTTTATTACAGGATACTCGGGAGCCACTGACTCGCAACAGCGTATACAGAATTGCCAATAACGGATGCATGCTCGGCAGCGCATGCCGAAGAACATATCGTACAAGAAGTGTATTAATTTTTTTTTTTACTTAATTTAAATAGTTGCCTTTAAGGTTTTCCTTGGTGAGATCTTCATAAAATAACTAGAGCCAATTCTTATTTGGTATATTTATTAAAGCCATTTTTTTTAAATATTTGCAATGGCTTTTTCACTTATTACAAGTGAAAAGAGAAAGAAGAAATTGTGTGACGAGGAAAACGAGGGTAAGCATACTCGTGAACTAGGTAAGCAGGTGCAGTATAATAATGACTTCGTTTGCATTGAAACTGAAATTCTTTTGTGCTTTGGCATATTTGCCCATCCACGATGTTGTTGATGGTTTTGAACTACTTTCTGATGATGAAGATAGACCTACAGAATTTATTTCTTATTTTGAACAGCCACTTAAGGCGCTGTTACACTAGCGAAATTTCCGTCGACTTTTGAAAATTTGTCGACGACTTTCTGTGTCGTCGTCACGAATTTTGAAAACGGTACCGATCGAATTCAACCCATCGCTACCGTCGACTCTATTGTTTGTTTATTCTCGGAGAGCGCTCATTTCCAGTCGTCAGATGCAAGATGGAGTTCTTGGTACAATGGACAAGATTGCCAGAAAAGTTTTTGCTCGAAGTTATGGGGGAGAGACGATGCATATGGGACCATAAGCATGATAGTTTTACGGAAAAGGTCTAAATGAAAAAATTACCGAGAGATCACCATGCGACTCAGGGGAAAACTTTCCTGAACTTGCTGATCTTTTATACAAGATAAACATGCTATATCGTGAATATCAGATTGTTATATAGCCAATGAGGTCTGCTCTCATTGTTTAATTTTTTAATTTTTGCATTAGTGAATAATTCAAACAAAAATCTATAACATTCTTGCAGTGTTTCTCTAGCTTAATTTATAGTGCAGTCTGACTGTGGTTGTGTAAACAAGGTTACAAATAGCCTAATCTAGGCTAGCCCTAGCTTATATAATTTTTTAAAAATAAAACTTTTCACGTCCTTTTAACCAGGACCGAACCCAAAGACTTTTTTTTAATTCTATGTAGCATCATTAAACACATTGCAAGCCACGCCTACCCACTTAGTTGCTTTGAGTTATAAAGCAATAGTTGTTTTTATCCGGGAAGGATCCACAGCTTTAGATGGTTTGGGGGTTTTACGTTTTGACGTTTTGAACGGAAACAACGCACGGTATGAAACAAAGAACGTGTGTTGGACAACCAGAGTACGGAATGACGCCGACTTCTTTGGAAAGTTGACGACAAACTCAGAAAAAGTCGACAGAAATTTCGCTAGTGTGACAGCGCCTTTATATTGGTGTTCAGCGTGGAAGAGGGGAACAGAGACGAAGAGTTGAACATCTTTTTCCCTATCGAAATGTGGAATGTACATGAACGTACTCTAAATGCCGTTCAGAGGACGAACAATCATGTGGAAGGTTTTAATAGTGCTCTAAAAGCCTCGTTAACAAATATCCATCTAAGTATCACTCCAAAATGAGGAGGCTCTTACCCAAACTACAATTATTAATTTAAGACGAGGAGACGCAGCTAAAAAAAAAACAAAAAAAAAAAAAAAAAAAAAAAAAAAAAAAAAAAAAAAACAAGTCTGTTAATGAAAGACTGATACATCTAGTAAAAAATTATGGACCATCACCCATTATCGAATTTTTAAAATGTATAGCATATAACTTGCATGAATAAAATTTCATGTTTGTTTCTGTCTATATTATCATCTGATATAGGTTGAATTAATAACTGATTTTTAAACTAATTAGAATACATTAGAATGTTTAAATATAATTTAATTCTATATATTTCAACTAATTCAAGATATTTTCTTACATTATCTGTTTCTATTGGTTCCCATTTATAAAATAAATCTTTTTGGTGGTGTAATTTCGTGGTGGAATTTTCTGGAGAAAATTTCGTGGGTGGAATTTTTTGGGTGAAATTTTCGTGGTGGAATTTTCTGGGATAAATTTTCGTGGGTGGAATTTTCAGGGATAAATTTTCGTGGGTGGAATTATCTGGGGAGAAATTTTCGTGGTGGAATTTTCTGGGAGAAATTTTCGTGGGTGGAATTTTTCTGGGAGAAATTTTCGTGGGTGGAATTTTCTGGAGAAATTTTCGTGGTGGAATTATCTGGGGAGAAATTTTCGTGGGTAGAATTTTCTGGGGAGAAATTTTCGTGGGTGAATTTTCTGGGAGAAATTTTCGTGGGTGGAATTTAAATGGCACCGGTATGATGCATTAACTAAAACTTGTTACAGTCATAATTGACATAATCGTCTGAAGGAAACCCTTTGATTATTCCTTACATTATAGAAAAGGAAAGTTGAAGCCCTTGGAGATCATAGAAAAGGATGCAGCCGGAAAATTTCCACATCTGTATACATGCATGGCAAAGTAGATGGAGGGGATCATCCCGATAGACCAAATCCTGACTTGTTTGTCGTAATGGTGCTAGCTGCTAAGCCTTTTTCAAATAAAGATCTGAAAAAGGATATAGCTGAATTGATTGTCATGATTCTAATATCTGATTCTCTCAGGAAGGTTGCTAACTTTTTGACTGCAGCATCATACTGTCTCAAAGTTGATCTCTTTTATCAGATTCCAAGAAGAGAATATTTTGAGGATCAATATTCGCATCTCTTTTAGCTGCAAACTTCATAAAATCCATAAAGTTAGGGTTTTGAGAATTCCTGAGAAGCGAACACAGTCTTCGTTTGTACTGACTGGGAGAGCCTGGGACTGGGAATTCGAAGAGGAACGAAGACCCAGTTCCAGAATCAGAGGGTACCAGTTGCTCTTCGGCCAGTCTGGGGCTACAAGAGCCACTTGACCCTTGAACGTCCTGAGTTTTGTTCAGTACCTTCAGGAGAAGATTCACTGGAGGGAAGACATAAATCTCTCCCAGTTGTTCCAGTCTAGGGCCAGGGCGTCCGTGGCATAGGCCAGAGGGTCCAGGTTGGGGGCCACATAACATGGGAGTTTGTGGTTCGCTTGGGATGCGAAGAGATCTTGTAGACCTGGAACTCTCTGGAGAATCCACTGGAACGAACTGTTGTCCAGTGACCATTCCGACTCCAGAGGAACTGATCGGGATAGAGCATCTGCTATGACGTTTCTCACTCCAGCTATATGGGTGGAGGAGAGGTGCCAACTGAGCTTGTCCGCCAGGGAGAAGATGGCTACCATGACATGATTTAGATGACGTGATTTGGAGCCTCCCCTGTTTATACAATGGACTACCACTGCGCTGTCTAAGACTAGCTTTATGTGGGAGTTCTTTGGCGGACGTAACCTTTTTAGAGTCAAGAACACCGCCATTGCCTCCAGTACGTTTATGTGAAGCTGACGGAACTGGGGGTGACCAGGTTCCTTGAACCTTCTTGAACTGCGAATATCCTCCCCAACCGCTTAACGAAGCGTCTGTGTGGATAGTAATCCCCGGAGGAGGAACTGAAGGGGTACTGATATTGACAAGTTCTTGACTTTTGCCCAAGGCGTTAGACGTTCCGTAGAATCTGAGGGACTGAGGATAATTTGTCCCTGGACCTGACATTTGCTCGTGAGCGCCAGATTCTGGTTAGATCTTTCAGTTTGGCTTTCATCAAGATGTTTGTCACTGATGCAAACTGGAGTGAACCCAGGATCCTTTCCTGGGTTCTCCTTGAAGCAAGTTTGTGTCCTAGAAATTGCTTTACTGATTTCGCTATTCTTTCCTCTTGCTGATGGAATCGACAGAGTATGGGAGGATAGATTCCATTGAATGCCCAGCCACTGAAAGTTTGACTCTGGAGTGAGTCTTGATTTGGTCCTGTTTATCTTGAAGCCTAGATATTCCAGGAACTGGATTACTTTCAGTGTTGCTTTGTGGCATTCCTCGACTGTTGGAGCCCAGATTAGCCAATCGTCGAGATACGCTACTACCATAATCCCTTGCGATCTTAGTTGTTGAACTACCACTTCCGCCAACTTCGTGAACACCCTGGGTGCTACGTTGAGACCGAAGGGAAACTACCTTGAAGGAGAATGCCTGATCTCCTATCTTGAAGCCCAGATACGGGCGAAAGTGTCTTGCAATAGGGATATGATAGTATGCTTCTGTAAGATCGATAGAGGTGGTGACGGCCCCACGGGGAAGTAAGGTCCGCACCTGCGAGATGGTGAGCATCTTGAACTTGTCGCAGCGATGGCCAAGTTTAAGCGGGACAAGTCTAAGATTACCCTTCTTTTTTGTGAGCCTTTCTTTGGAACGCTGAACAAGCGCCCTTGAAACTTTAATCTGTTGACTCTCGCTATTGGCTCCTTTCTGAATGGATGGTCCTCCGCCAGACTCCCGTCAATTCTTTGGATGGAAGTTGGCGGAAAGTCTGGGTGGGGGGGCGGATTCGCCACCCAACTCCAACCCAGGCCTTTCGACACAATGCTTTGTGCCCATTGCTGAAGCTCCAACGGTGGCGGGAAGAGAACAGCCTCCCTCCTACCTGGAAGTCCTCATTGGTGTTGGTAGCCTCCGCGGCCTCCCCTGAAGTGTTTTCCTCTATTAAGGACCCTCCAGATCCTCTCTGAAAGACGCAAGGTATCGCTTACCTCCGGGCTGCCTCCCCTACCCGAGCGGTCATACTTCTGAAAGGCCTGGCCCTCGAAGACTTGATTGAAGGCTGGGGAGACAGCGTAAGAGGTGGAGGGTGAGGCTGGGGAGAAATCACGTAATAGACTGCGATTGAGCCTTGGAGGTAGAGGGTTGGGCTGCCTTGCACCGAAAGAACAGCCGGTAACAGGCTGGGCAAACCGTTGCTGTTTTCTTTGGTAAGGCTGGAAACGTCTGGGTTTCTTCTGAGCCTTACCTCTGACAGCTTGATCTTGGCGTCTCTTTTGCCGTGAGAGACCCCAACGATCTTTAAGGCTTTGGTTAAGCCTCGTAGCCTCTGCCTGGACCTCCTTTACCATTGCATCTGGGAAGAGGTCTGCTCCCCAGATGTTTGATGAAAGCAACTTATTCGGTTCATGCCGAATAGTTGCTTCTTGGAGGACATGCTTCCGACAGTTTGTTCTGGCTGTGGCGAACTCGAACATGTCAGACTGCACCGTTTGAGTCAGTGACTTGGTGATTAGCTTGAAGAGTGGCTCGGAACCATAAGAAATGGTAGCCACCTCAGTCATGGCCATGGTATTGATAGACCTGGCCAGCCTAGACTTGGCATCAAATTCTGCCTGAATGAGGCTATCTGGAAGTCTAGGCAGCTTCTCACCAAAACTGCTCCATAGCACAGTCTGGTTTGAGTTTGCCCGCAGAAAAAGTGTTGGGCAGGTCTTCCCACAAATCTCCGGTTGAGGAAGTAAAGGAGATGTAGGGGTCGCTTCCTTTAGCCTGCGGTAACGAATCCCCCTTCTGGGCTGCTGGGATAGTGACCGTAGCAATCTTTGTCAAGAAAGGAAGCGGAGTACCCTCTTCCATTGTAAAGATTGTAAATGGACTCTTAAACGGCTGTATTTTCGTGTTTGAACAGTCCATGTCCTCTAAGCACCTGAGCCATTCTCTTTGAGCCTGGTCACGTGAATAGAGGACCGTCTCTTTAGGGACCTTATCATCTCGTGTCATGGCAGAAGCGGTAAGCCTGGCGTAGCCGATGAACGGAGGTTGGAGATCTTCCGGGTAGAACTCGAAGTCCTCAATCCTTCGAGTTCCACATTCCGGGATAGAAATAAGCCCGTCCTGGAAGGGGGCGTATGACGTCACTCTCAGGGATTGTTCATGCTGAACGGAGGCAGAGAGTCATATGGTTGCAACTGAGCTATCCCTGTGCCGAAAGGTGGGTAAGTAGCTAGCGGAGCTTGGCTTAGTCCGGCGATAATGTTGTCCTGGGAGTTGATCCTATCAGACAACCGGGAGAACATCTGTTCCATACTGTTCTTTAGGGTCCCAACCAGATCGCCCATTTGTTGCAACAGGCCAGCGTTGGGATCCAAAGCCGGAGCTGCTGCGGAGGTGGACGGGTAGCTCTGAACAGGGACCAAAGGAAGTGGAACAGTTGACTCCGCTGGAGTGTGTGATTTCTCCCTGGAGGATCTACTCCTTGAGGATTTGGAGCCGGACCCAGAAGCTTTAGACCTCTCTGCTCCGGGGTTTGTAGCCGGAGGCTTGCGAGATGATGATGACGCCGACGACGTCTTTTTAGACGACGACGACGTCTTAGTCAAGGTTTTAACCACCGCTTGTCCTTTGACCTTAGGTCTAACAGAAGCATCAGGAGAAGTATAAAGTTCGGCTCCTGTAAAGCCTTGGAAGGAAGCTGGAGAGTTTGCAGGAGTAGAAGATCCAGTGGACACCCAAGGGCAGCCCTTGGGCGTCCAACTACTCACCTCGACCAACAGGTCGTCAACACCTACCATCGGTTCAATGTTTAAATCTAACGTCGCGACTTCCGACGAGATGTCCTGGCCTGGATCAGTCAACGAGGCGGCGAGCTGCTGCTGGATGAGCGCAATAGTCGGGGCCGCCTCATGCTGGGTCGACGTAGCCCGTTGACTTGCCGCCGGGGCGGGAAGATCAGGACCGCCAACTTCTTCTCGAGAATGTAGGGCATACCCTTGGCGGCGTTCTTCCAAAACCGCCGACCCCTGGCCCGCAGCGGGTTGCCAGTGCGGTGTCCCTCACGGCGGCCGGAGCCTGGAAGAGAGGGTACTTGTTAGTTTTTTAAGATTAAACTTAAAACTAAAACTTAAGTAAAAGGTTAACTTAAAATTATAGGGGATGCGAAATCCCATGTAAAATTAGCTTAAGTTTAAGAAAGAATAAAAATTAAACTTAAGAACTATACTCATGTAGCGATTGTCTAACGGAGTTGGAAATACTTACACCCCTTCTAAGAGCTGGCTCACCAGATCATAGCAAATGGTGCAGGTCTCGTGAAACCAGAACTTGGAGGTTTTCCCGTGCGGAGTCGCGCATGGAGCATGGGACCGGCAGACTTCATGCCCACAGGGGTCCTGGAGCGTGGGCAGTGCATCCCGATGCTCACAGTTGGTGGTGGTCTGTAAGTGAAAAGACACATGAGGCATCGTAAAAGGTATCACTTACAGGCTAAAGGTTAAAAGAACGTCCGCTGCATGCCGAGCGCGAAAAATTTCCGGGCATAACCCCTCCCTTACCGCCTGAATAGTTCTATAAAACCACGGAGAGATCCGGTGTGAGCAGCAAAGGATGGGGGGAGGTTTAATGTAGCTTAAATTAAACTTAATAGTTTAAATTAAATACTAATCTTAAACCTATAAACATGGGACGTACCGGACTAAATCCGGTGCGTGGCGGAGCGTGTCGCGATATCAGCGCGACGGAGTGGTTAGCAGAGACCAACTGTATGCCGCAGTTCGCCCGTCAGGGTGAACTAGCACCTTTCCACGTGGATGCCGGAGCTCCGGTAGATAAAGAGCCCCAGTAAGGTGGGAAAGGGCGAGAGGGCAAACAGACTCGAGCTAGCGACGGAGTAACGACGGAGGGGGGGGCCAGTTCCCCCCCCTCTTAGTCATCCGAGCGTACCGAGAAGCTGGAGAGGTCGAAGCCAGTCTGGGTCTGTCCCGTCCCCCTACTCCCTCCGCCTAGGGGGAGAGGGAGGCAGGCTCGGGTATGTGGAGCGAGCGTGGGCAGACTAACCCTCCCCCCGGCCCTATGGAAGAGCGGGAGGAGGGAGATGACTGGACAGGCGTCTGGCTGCTCCGTGATCACGTAGTGACCACGGAGCGGTAACAAGATATACCATGAAACAATAAAGCCTAGGATACCCAACCGACTGATCAGCGAGATGCTATAGGGAAGCAACCGAACTGAAGAGCGGAAACACATGGGGACCCAAGGGACATAACCTAGGCTAGGTGACGCCAGACGCCGTACACTAACCCCCGTTTTTTTTTTTAAAAACATAATACATAACTTAAACAAAATTACTAAACGTAAAGAAGAAATAAAACAGTAGGAGAAAAAATCCAGGAGTGTACGACTAACCCGAAAGAAGTCTACCACTCAAAGCTACGCGGGGCCGATACAAAGAGCTGTGTCTAGGTCTGGATGGAGATGCCTACGCAAGGTGAAAAAGACATGCATGCATGACATAAACCCCGTAGGCTGTACCCTTAATATAAATAGGATAACTAATAACAGAGCGTAATAAAGTAAGGGAAGGTTCTGGGTATGGAAGACCAAGAACGAACCGGGCCCCGCCACGAGGCAGAACCATGCTGCCATGCTTCCGACCTAGAGCTCGTATTTATACCTAAAAAACGGCAAAATACTGACTCAGCCGGAAAAACCAAATAGCAATACACGATTACTTTAACTTAGCTGCTGCAATGGCTGTACGCTCCATGATGAATAAATCCAATAAAAAGGGCACAAAAACACAGAGCAAAAAGGGCACGTGTATACTATGTGCGCTAACTGAAAAGGATGGCCACCAGAGGTGCAGCGGTCGGCAGCATGGATGGAGTAGTAGTAGTTGCTGCCCACTCTGTGGGTCGGCTCCCCTCTTGTGGGGATTTTGTAGTAGATTTCTATTGGCAAGCGGTTCGTGTAGTGGTCTCACATCGCCATAGTGTTCATACCGACACCCTCTTGGAGGGTGAGCGAGTTCAGTTGTACTGACCTTTCTTTATTTATTTATTCTCTGGTATGTGTTAGTACATTTACCTTAGAAATAATGGATAAAGGATATTTCGCTGGCGACACGAGCCAATCCAGCCCAGAAATAGATTTTTCCTTACGTCAAAATCCCTTTATATATTATGAGTGTAACAAAATAACAATGTTATTTATATACAATTTTATTTAAAACAGATTACAACCTAATAAAAGCAGGTGTAAATGCATATAAAAAGATAATCTCACAGCATAAAGAAAGATTCAATATCGATATAAAATTTTAAAAGTAAAAACTTTACCCAAGGGATAAATTATGGGCTATTCCGCAATTGATAATCTAACAGATTTTGATGATCGCGTTCGTGCATCACCTTGGTGATCCGTTCTTCACGAATAAGTTTTTCCTTTTTTGTTTAGGTTCTGGTTCCCCGCGAAGTATGCATTCAATTTGGTTGTTGACTTGTTGCTCTTCCTTTTGTAACTCTATTATATTATAAAGACCAACATGAGCACCTCCAATGATGTTTTGCGTACGTGAAATCCTGATTCATGGAGTAATGTACTGACCACAATGGTGGCGCACGAACAACAGCGTACGTTAATTTTGGATTTTTTATTTTACTCTGAGCCAAGGAATCTTTTCCAAATTCTTCCAATTCTATGGGTGGTTAGGACTGAAAATATAGTTCGTTTTGTAAGCTCATAAGAAAGGCCTAATTATCATAGTTCGGTGTTTTAACGTTAAGAACAAACCAAAGCACTCACTTTATATGAAAGGCCTTATTATCATTTTCCAGTGGTTTACCATTTAAAACTCTCTCTCTTTCTTTCTCTCTCTATATATATGTGTGTGTGTGTATCGGGATTTTGGTCTATCGGGATTGTGGCTGTAGGAATTTTAACCCAGACCCATATATATATATATATATATATATATATATATATATATATATATATATATATATATATATATATATATATATATATATTGCTACGTCTATAGAACGCCTCGCCTTCCCAGCAGAGTTTTAGTTATATTTAATTATAAAAGTAGCAGCCATGCCGTCTCCTGAAGCTACTGTTGTTGGGAGAGTGGGTATGTCGTAGGAATGATATTTCCGGTCTGACGGAAGCTTAGGGTAAGAGAGGCAGGTCACAAGAGTAGCTAGGCTTCGAGATGGATTTAGGGACTTCTACAATAAGACCTATTTTCCTTCCCAATTTGCTGGCGTTGTGTTTACCACCTTTCAGGCATGCTCGAGGCGGTTTTTGGAAGCCCCGTGATTCGAAACAAGCAGTATCGCTCTCAGTCGGCTGCGAGACGTGATCTTCGGGCAGAGGTCAAATTGCCAGCCTCCCTCCAAAATAGCCTACCCACGTCGTGCTGGTGGACACGAACCCCAGACCTGAACAGAGGTCAGGCCGCATTCTTCTACAAGGATACACAGAATATTGCATAAAGATTCCATGAGTCACGTGCCGTCTCTCTGCCGCAAGTGTGCATTAACCCAAGTGAATGAAAATCAGCTTGAATTGAATGAGACTATAAGCCCCAACGTGGGGGCAATATCATTTAACTTTTCTCCAGCCAGCACGGGCCTTTTTGTAAATAAATAGTTTTTAAAGTAACGAGCTTGAGTTTTTCTGGCGACCATTCCCTCAAAGAAAAGAAACTCAATAAATATCAGTTTACGGTAAGTTCAAGCAATTCCCTCTTGAAATCCCTAAATTACTTCCGTTTACGTATCTAGCTTCTCTCAAGGCCCTATATACGTACATTGGCGAATCTTGCCTGGATTGAACCTAGCTTGCTTAAAAAAAAGCTTGTAAATCGCGTTATCCGGTGTAAAACATAAACTGTAAATTATTTTTACAAAGCATAAATCAAGCACACTTGCAGGGAAGAAGACCACATGACTCACGGTAATGGTATTCCATTCCATTAATATGATTATTTTTCTGTAAAAACCAATGTTAGCTTAAGGTACGTTTTAAGTATTTTTTTATTGTAGAAGTGTGTTAAACAAATGTGAAGGTAGAAATATATTATATTGAAACGGCCAGAGCGCCGAGCGAATTCTATTTTGTAAATCGCATTGTTGTCGAACGAGCACTAACACGTGTGCAGATAGATGCCAGAAAGGACCAGATCAAACTAGGAAGTGCTTTGCCAGGGTTTATTGCTGTATTAGAAAGCCTAGCTAGTTAGGAGTGTTTTACTAATAGTTACGGCAAAAGAAGTGTACAATTCTTTTGTCTGTGATATGTTAGGGTATTCATTTTTAACTTAGTTTTCATTGCCAAGTGTTGGTAACCGCTACCTCTCAGCTTAAATTCAGCTTAGAGCATTCTCGCGCCTGCGCGGTCTCAACCAACCTTCGTCTCATTCACAGCGGCAGCCATGTTTGTTTCCTCTTTCAACATTATCTAAACAATTTAAGCAAAGTAACGTAAGTCACGAAGTTTTAACGTAAATAATATCAATGTCTGTACTAGTATCTATCGTCCTGCCAGAGAAATTAACGTAATTCGCCTTGAATAAGAAAGTAGAATTTTGTGTTGTAAATTGCCTTTCGCATTTACAGAGAATCAGCTGATTCGCCATCAATGCTAGCACAACCGGGTGGCTAACACGCTCTTCTCGCCTCACGTGGTTTCACCTCGCATCGCCTCACGTTAATCGCGCGCTGAGCGAAAATTTCATTTCACTTAACGTAACCTCATTTACAATTGTTTGCTAACATCGTTTTAAATCCTTACCGTCATTTCACTGTTCACAGGGACCTAGTAATCTTACATAAAGTTAACGTAAATCTCAAGTAGAGTAAATCACAAGAATTGTTAACGTAAAACGCGTCTTTGTAAAATTCATATTGAAACGCAAATCATTTCATAAGCGTAAGCCGCTACTATTAGCGTAAAAATCGTTCAACACGAGCGCATTATCATTTTTCATAAAACGTTATCAAAAGCAATTCTTTCACAAAAAACGTTAACGTAAGTAGATAATTTAACGCAAGTTGCGTCATATTAAACGAACATTAGTAGTTCAATTCAAATATAAGGGAGTTCATTCATATATCATTTTTCACCCTCTCCGAGAGAGAGAGAGAGAGAGAGAGAGAGAGAGAGAGAAAAAAACCAGAACCCAGATATTCACGAAGCCAAGACACCTACATCTTACCCATTAATTGTAGCATGCCGAATTAACCTTATTTAGTCTCTTGTGTCTTTCATTTACGCAGCGTGATACGTACGCGCATGTGTCCATTGCAGTTTGCAAACATTTATTTATTTCATTTACCGAGTACTTCAGCGAGGGACTGAGCATTTTCAATTATCATTACCTGTCGTTGCCCGAGTGGTCTTGTTCATTTTTTATCACAAAAGACTTGCGTATACCGCAAGCACAATTCGCACAGTGTGCCACGCCATTCATTACTTCCAGACAGGAAGTCGTTACCAGTTTAGGACTGGCCACCACCAGTGCACGTCAGGTCTTACCATTTCACAGTGCCACTAATTCTTGACCCTGTCCATCGACTGGCTGCTGAAGTACTCACCCCCATTTTACTTTCTCTCCTCCACTATTACACTCTGCCATGAGCAGTGCCATTTCACTTCAGTATATTTAAGTATACTACATGTAGTGTCCGGGACACACCAGCACGATACCAGTGCTCCAAGGAACGCCTCCATAAGGCCATTGCACCTTTACAGGCCGTACAGGTAGACCATTAAACCTGCGTGTCCGTCCTTACGGGATGCCCAAATAATTAGTGTGTCCGTGTACAAGGGTCAGTGATCCTTCGGAACACTCAACAAGGGAACGCCTCCCAGAAGTGCCGCAATACCAGCCCTAAGTGCTGACAAACCTGCGTGTCCGTCCTTACGGAACACAGAATTCATTAATGTCCGTGTACGAGGATCAGTGATCTTTCGGACCATCCTAAGGGACGCCTCCCAAAGTGCCGCAATACCAGCACTACTAGTGCTGCCCAAGGAACGCCTCCTCATAAGTGCCGTGCACCTGTATTGGTCCTACAGGTAGCCCATTCCAACGTCTCCCAAGTTGGGAACGCCCGCGTAATGTGTACGCTCGCCGCACACTTCATTCGATTTTTCCACCTCATCAGAAGGTGCCAGTCACAAAGTGCCACCGAGCACCCAGTCTTTTCACTTTTCATTACCACGTCGCAGAACACATTTCCAAGTGAGTGCCACTTTCCACAGTAGGCACTCCTATTTCCATTCCGTACCCTTCCTGGCCTTTATTCTCATTTTCATCAGAGCCTCTACTGCAGCCTAAGGGAAATGTCTTCCCCTGCTTCCCGCGACTTCTTTGCCAGAGAGCTAGAGAAGCTCGGAGTCCTCATAACTCCTGGGCAAGGAGGCTGGTTACACTGGACCAGCACTAGACCAGTGGATAAAGGCGCAGCAGGCTGCCGCGCGCCTGCAAGAAAAAGGAAGAAAGGGAAAACCAGAGAAAAGCCGGAGAGCAGAGAGAAAAGAAAGAGAGCCAGAAAGGAAGGGCAAGGGAAGAGGAGCGAAAGCATGAGCTCGCTCTCAAGGAGAAGGAACTCGACATCAAGCGGGAGAAGGCCCGTAAGGAGAGTATCCTAGCTCAAGCCACTCTGCCAGCTTCCAGCCCTGCACCCACTGTCTCTCATTAGGTCCCGCCGTCTCTGGTCAGCTTGACATCCCTTCGATTTGCGAGCCTGGTCCTGATCCAGTGCCCGAGATAGAAATTCCTGCCGCATCCTGCCCGCCTTTTACCTTTTTAACCGCCTACCTCCTCCCTCTTTTGGAAGAAGGTGAACCCACCAGTTAACCCCGAAATTGCTTCCGAGGGTGATTCAACGGAGGTTCCCTTAACCTCCCCACGTCACATCACTGCCAGAGAGGACTCTTCACCTGTGCCAGAGCACACTGCCAGCCTTGGTGACTCCGCAGATTCGCAACCTGTGGGGGCATCTCGGCCTTATCATCCAGTGCCACGGAAGAGGTTCTGGAACAACGTTCTGACCGAGACTGTGGCCGCAAGGGTCACATGTCTGCCAACTATGGAGGGTGCGCAAACACCATATTCCTGCCATCGCAATGGCCGTCACCAATCCTTCTTCACTAGGACCCCCAGCTAAGGGCCCTATAACAGTCGCACCCCTCCAAAGTCATTATCAGCCAAGCCACGTCAGAGCCTACGACGACTCTGGCGCTCAAGTCTCCCTGATACGGGAAGACAGAATTCCCCGAGGGCTAACGTTGATAGACGTCGATTGATCACCATTGAAGGTATCAATCACATTAAACTGATCCTTCCGACCGTCCAATTGAGGGTCACCAGACCTCACTTCTCCAGAGTTTGTACCCTTGCAGTTGCAAGCTACATTCCAGGAGGTTACGACCTCCTCCTAGGGCAAGACATGAAGTCTCCCTCGCATTCCAAAAAGCCTAGGGTCCTAACCCCACAACAAATCACTCCAAAGCAAGGAGTCATCGAAATTCTACTTCCTCTAGGAAGTGTCCACCAACAGTCTCCCCCGTTACCAAGGAGGGAGATTGACCATTCACAGTTCCGTTGCAAGACCTGTAACGTAATAGGGCACTCCACAAATTGGCCTAGGTGCCCTAGCAAGTTATGTGCAGCGGACACTGTCCAAGTTCCACAAGGCTTAGCCTTCCAAAAGAGACAGGACCCTCTGTCTCCCATAACCAAGGGCACGCCGAGAGGTATTGCACCTCCGGTACCCGCCACAGGTCCAGTCGGACCTCAACTCTGCCAGTGCCACTTGGCAGCACTGAGCAGTGCCAAGCTCCCGTCCAGCCTGGACGTAGAGCAACCCCGGAACTTGACTTCTGCGCCTGGCCCCGACTAGTGCCGGCGCCTAACCTAACCAAGGATCCTCCTACAGGAGATCTTCCAACAGGCATGGAGCTTACCGCAGCCCATGGCCCATCCAAGTCCATGAGTCCTTCTTCACCCTCCCCACTGTCGCCCAGAGGATGAACCTC
>NC_061108.1:51407455-51409955 GCF_015104395.2 Macrobrachium nipponense | reverse complement strand
TGGTTGTTATTGTGGCAACTGCCAAGCCTTGTTCGAATAAGTCCTGAAGAATGTTATAGCCACGTTCATTGTCATTACTTTGACATTTGATTCTTGAGAAAATGTAGGCAATTGTTTAACTGCTGAACCATACTGGCGAAGTGTAGATTCTCTTCTGTCTGACTCCAAGAACAAAATGTTCTGTGGATCAATGTCCCCTACCCTCCTACCTGCAAACTTCATGAAATCCATAAAGTTTAGGGTTTTGGGGGGGGTGAAGACCTGGAGGAATCGAACACAGTCACCGTTTGAACTTGTTGCGACAGCCTCAAGTCCAGGAGAGGACGAAGACCTAGTTCCAGGAGAAGGGGAAACCAATTGTTCTTGGGCCAGTAAGGAGCTATGAGAGCCACCTGACCTTTGAAGGATTTCAACTTGTGCAGCACTTCAGGAGAAAGTTTCACTGGAGGGAATAAATAAACCTCCCTCCACTGGTTCCAACCTATACTCAAGACGTCCGTAGCGTATGCTAGAGGGTCCATATTTGGGGCTACGTAACAAGGCAGCTTGTGGTTTGCCCCTGTAACGAACATATCTACTTCCAGACCCGGTACTCTCCTACAAACCCTCTTGAAGGATTCCTGGTCCAGTGACCATTCTGACTCCAGGGGGACTGACCGGGACAGTGCGTCTGCTACTACATTGTGGACTCTGCCAGATGGGTAGCCGATAGATGCCAGGTGTTCTTGTCGCTAGAGAAAAAGTTGCTATCACCACATGGTTCACATGACTTGACTTTGAACCACCTCTGTTTATACCATGTATCACTACCACACTGTCGAGAGCCAATCTGATAGAGTCTCCTCCGGAGGACGGAGCTTCATTAAGGTCAGAAACACTGCCATAGCTTCCAGGATCTTGATGTGAAGCTTTTGGAACTGAGGGTGACCAAGTTCCCTGAACCTTGTCGTGCTGTGAATAACCTCCCCAACCTGACAGTGATGCGACTGTATGCACCAGTAGGGACGGGGGAGGGAACTGCAATTGCAACTCTTTGGCTAGGTTTCGGCCATTGCCCATGGATGTAGACGTTCCTTGGGAATCAGAGGTACCCAGCCGAACTTGTCGCGACACTTGGCATTGGCCTTTGAACGTCAAACTCGATTGATGTCCTTGAGCTTGGCTTTCAACAGAACGTCTGTGACTGAGGCAAATTGGAGCAAGCCTAGGATCGTCTTCCTGATTCCTTCTCGAAGCCTTTTGCATTTTAAGAATTGGCTTGCTACTTTGGCATCCCCTTCCCTGATGGAATGGAAAAGATTGTGTGTGAATCCAAGCCCCAATGGATACCTAGCCACTGGAACTTGGATTCTGGGGCCAATCGGGACTTGGTCCTGTTGATCTTGAAACCTATATATTCCAGGAAAGATATGACCTCGTCCATGGCTTTCATATACTTGTCTTTGGCCATCTCCCAGATTAGCCAGTCGTTTAGGTACGCCACCACCAATAAAACCTGAGACCTTAGCTCCTGCACCACTACCTCCGCCAGTTTCGTGAAAACCCTTGGGGCTATATTCAGCCCGAAGGGCATCACCTTGAAGGAATAGGCTTCTTTACCTAGTTTGAAGCCCAGGAATGGATGGAAGTGCCGAGCCATCGGGACATGATAATAGGCGTCTGTAAGATCTATAGAGGTGGTGACGCCCCCACGGGGAAGTAAGGCCCGTACCTGAGAGATGGTCAGCATTTAGAACTTGTCGCAAGGAATGTACAAGTTTAAACGGGACAAGTCTAAGATCACCCTTCTTTGGTCGGTCCCTTTCTTTGGGACACTGAATAAACGACTCTGAAATTCCAAGTTCTTTGTCCCGGCGACTGCTCCCTTCTGGAGAAGATCCCTGGAGTAATCCATCAACCCTTGGGTTGGATGCTGATAGATGGATACTATGCTTCCGGCTCAGCTGCTGAACCCCCAACGATGTTAAAGAGATACAGCCTGCTCCTATTGAGGAACTTCATTGAGATGATGAGGGTCGGGTTCCTTTTCTGATCATGAACCTCTAGCTCGCCCTTGGGCTTCTGTTCCTCCACGCTGACGAAAAGGGGGCCTCTCGCCCTGCAACCCCTAGCAACCTTGGTAAAAGGTTGAAATACCCGATTCTCATAGACCGGGTTAAAAGCAGGCGACACTGAATACAGTGGGGGAACCTGTTGGCTAGCCGACGGCGAAAGGAAGACAAATTGATGCTGTTACCGAGGCTGAGCCTTAGAAGATGAAGGTTGTGCAACCCAAGAAATAAATAAATAAATATATGTACTGAAATATCACATGTTACAAGCAGAGAGGAAGACCACTCGAAATCGGTACAATTCAAGATAAGCCGTAAAGGCGACTTGCCGCCCGCCCGCTACTTATAAGTGACGCCTAATAAAATCCTAAATAAAGGCAAAACGAAAGGCAAATTCACTCTCTAAATATTGAAAAAGGGCGGAACCAGTACTTAACTTGGGTGAAGAG
>NC_061108.1:51382455-51402455 GCF_015104395.2 Macrobrachium nipponense | reverse complement strand
CCTCATTCGTCCTTCACATAAGAGATTTGCGAAGCTTCTTTATTGATGCTGGCTACATAACTTTCCCTGAATTGCACAAGTTTAATCCCAAAATGCTTTCCTACATGTCACATTATAACGCAAATCTATACACACTCCGTATGAGGTCCTGCTGGAAAAACCTACTTAGCAATAAAAAAGTATTTATGTATTTGCAAAATAATTAAGTGATCTCCCTGAATCTAAGAAACCTGAATTTCCATCATTTTTTTTCCCTGAGTACAGCTTTTATTTATATATAATTTCACTTCCTTGCCCATTCCCCACACAGGTGTCACATCACATCAGGTATAGAATGTGGCATCTGACCCCACAGGTAATCAAATGTAGAAAGTGCCGTCTCCAATGATGTGGACAATCATTTGCAAAATTTCATAATAATTACCTAAATGTGCACCAGCTGAGGGATAAATTAATTTGTCATGATCTGAAGGTTAGCAAGACTTAAGAAATTTGCTGGTTGGTTCTAAAGACAAAGGACTACTTTGTCAGATCATCTGTAACTCTTGAACAAACTGTGTGCTGCTTCTGCATCAAACGATAGGGAATGAAATGGCTAAAAGGTCAGATTGGCTTGAGGCCCACTTCTCTCTCTAGCTTAGGTCACTGATACACATTCCTTTCAGGTAGACATATAAAATCTCTAAGGCACACTTCACCTGCTGCATAGTACTGGTCAGTTTCCACAGCTGCTTACACATTAGATTTTGAAACCAAAGCAATAACGACTACATTTTGATTATTACTGTACATTCAACTGAGCTTGCACATTTCATGTTTATTCTACCTTTGCAACCCCATATACCGATGAAGCTAGGAAAGACATATGGACCATTTCACTCTCTGAATCCCCAGATTGAGAACCAATTGAATTAAATTTTCTAAGTTCTGGGTGACATTCCCAATGAAAACTATAATGCATATCATCTGCTCAGCTACATTGATAAATTTTTTCTGTTTATTTTGCCACTGCATTCACATTTGACTTAAATACTGGGAATGAGTACACACTACAGACATAACACTCCAGCACTCTTTGCCCAGTGCAAAAGTATACTGTACCTGGAAAAAGGTATTCTTTTACGACATAGACATACTGAAATACTATAAAATACTATTATAATTATAAACTATTAAAGCATTTAGTTAAATAACATGTTAATGGAGCTAAACAAATAGAAATATCCTTTTAAAACCACTATGTAAGTAATAAACTAGGAAATCTATTATGCTGATGTACATAATAACTAACAACACCAATTATTTCATCAACTGGAATGAAAAACTTCTACTCACACAACTGAATCTATTACTATACGAATCTAGTAAAATATACCTAAAAACCTGCTATTATCATTAAACTATGAATTCAGCTGCTAGCAAGACCTATTGAAAGATGGGGTGACAAGATCAAATATTAAAGGAAAACCAAAATGTAGGGTACTACCATGAAAAGAAATAATTCAATAATTCAGTTTTAGTAGTTTTATCACAAAAAGTGCATTAAGTCACAAAAATGATATGAAAATACAGTAATTTGTGAATATTTCCCAGTGAAAAAGGCCGCGAATGGGCTAATTTCTCGCGAATAATGGGTATATATAGTATAGAAATCCATGAATAGGCGAGTCGCGAATTATGAGTGTGAATTGTGGGGGGCCGACTGTATTTGGAGATTCTGCTTTGGGGATGTGTCTGGGGTATGCTACTTTGAGTTTAGGTCATAAAATATTTGGGTTTGTTTTCAAAACTATAAGAATTTGTTTACAAGGGCACACAGCAAATGTATAAAAAAATATGAAAATATAGCACACAGTATTCCTCTGGCGAACTACAAGTTGTATGAGTAACGTGGGTTATTGAATTATAGCTAGCAACTACTTTTACCAAGTAAACCAACCTCATGTCTTCTTCAAGTGATTTTTTTTATCTTTCTAATTTAAGATTCCATTCTGAAGATGACAAGTGGAAAGCAACTAGTATGATAAGCTGATAAACTATATTTTAAAACATATAAATTGCATCTGATGTAGCATAATAAAAAAATTGTGTATGGCACTGAAAAAATAGCAGGCAAAACAAAATCACATTTCAGCTATCAAACTCTACTTCAACAAACATCCAATGTCATTTCTTGAATTTATAAACAAGGAGCACAAACTTGGCTTAGAGTACACAGACCATAGGTGGTGAATTGCAACTTACATACTTCTCAAATACTGATTGTAAACTATTTTATTAAGCAAAATACATCTTTATAAAAAAATTGATAAAAATCAAAACACAATATAGGTATAAGATATATACAACCAAATCAATTCTCTTAAACCCTAATAAAGCTCTTTTAATTTAAACCATCAAACAAAGCTTTCAGTCATCCAAGTTCATACAAACTCCATAAGTTCCTTTTCTGTTTCTTTTCACTGCTGATATTTAGAACGTCCATTGCCAATTTAACAAAGAAGCTTGGACAAGAACCTTCCAAATATACTGCTTCTCTGGCAAAACAGAAACATATTTTAACATTTGCATTTAGAATAGGTGGATTATTTGATACAACATAATGGTAATTATTATGTAACAAATACCTGATTGCAGTCGAGCTATTAATTGCAACTTGCCTGCTTGACAGATTTTAGCATCTTTTTTCAAAACATTTCTGCTAGATTACTGATACTAAAACTTCTAAGAATGCTCTACACCTTCCAATTCTCTGCACTAATATTTAGCTTCCAATTTTTAGAATCAGATCTTAACAGGCTCTTAACTTTAAGGATAACTAAAACAAATCACACAGCTCATCTGTATAACCTTAACAATGTCTATAAAAATGTAATAATGTGTCCACATAAAGTACTATAATTTGATTATTGTAAAGTACCAGTAGGCAATATTTTCTTGTATTTGAAGAACTAGCTTTGTATTTAGGAAAATTACCTTTTTACATACTAAAAGCTATAGTATAAAATAAGTTTACGTCAGCACAACAAAGTTATCATGTAACCAGGATGAATAATTCCAAAGGCACTAGAAGAATAAGCCCTCGAGAGGCACAGGATTCCATTACCATGTTAGTCGGGTAAAGATATGGAAAATTCCCACCCAACCCCAAATATTGCTAGGAAAGGTTTTTCAACTTGTTTTTTATTCTATTTGTTGTGGAGAATAACATAATAAAAATCTAACAAAGTCAAAGTACGGAAAGTTGTCAAATACAAGATGACCGCCGATACATTAAAATACCATTAATTTCCTTATCATTTGCCTAGAATGATGTGATGTCAATACCTAGTTTTGGAAGTCAAGGAATGCAATGGAAAAAGTGAAATTGTTATTTAATCATCAGAACACCATGGAATCCTAGATGACCGCCAACTTCCTTATTGTTACTGAACAGACTTTAATGAGGACACTAAAAACCTCTGGTGGACTGACAAGAGGAGATGGAATGACAGACAAGCAGAGATCATTGTGGACAATGTCAGCTCCCATCACTGCCGAGTATAACAGGGCAATGCAGGCACCTAACAGCCTTTACTACACTAAAGTGAGTAACATAAAGATTTGACCAATGCAAGAATGAAGAGAGATATTTCAGACATACAAAAGATCATGACCAAAACTGGGCATCCTGCCCACCCTTCTCTGAACTCCCTCATTATGGAATGTAGTCAATAGGCGTAGTGGCAAATCCAGATGTGAATGTTCACGAATCAGAGTCCACTGGAAGGATAATAATTGAAAATATGATTTGGACAGCCATCTTTAAAAAAACTCGTTTAAGGAGAAAGATAAAGCCATAACTCGGTGATGCTTCAGCAATCAAGGTTGCTCCAGATAAAAGTATAGATCCTGTACTCTTATTTCAGAGGCTTTTGGTAGTGGCAAAAACAGGTGATCTATCATTGGAGGATGTTTTAGGATAGGACTTACCCATTCCATCCAGCTCTTTCTGAAACAGATATGTGTTTCGAATGCATGACAAGCCACAGATAGCTCACGCCATCGAAAGTGTAGTTCAAATGAATTAGTTCCTCAGACTAAGCATTATATCATTGATGGAGGGTCTTTATTACATCGAGTTCCATGGAAAATGGGCAGTAGTTGTTCAGTGCAATAGCTAAATCATATGCCGATTTCACTATTCAACATTATGGGAAGGCAACAGTAGTTTTTAATGGAACACTGAAGGTCCATCAATCAAAGACAACATCACCAACAGCGTTTAGGGCTTCACTACCGAGACAGTGTTTGTTGGCAAGAAGGATTTTTAGTCAAGGAATAGCAACAAGCACAAAGGCCCTAACTTGAACTGGATCAGTGGTGAACTAAGGACAAGGAGGATGCCAAGTCATCAACTACCTGGTGATGCTGACGTAGACATTGCTTAGGCTGCAGTTGAATCATCCCATTACCATGCTATACTTTGATAGGGGCGGACACAGACCTCTTAATTCTGCTCCATTTATTACACACAGCTTGAGGGTATGGACCTTTATTTCCAGTCAGGTAAGTTGACTGCTACAACAGTGTATCATATCAACAGTCTTGAGTCAGCCCTTGGAGATAAACTATGCTTCCAGTTGTTTTTCATTCATGCCTTTTCTGGATGTGACAGTACATCTCGCATCTTTGGTGTTGGAAAAAAGGCTGTCTTTCAAAAGTTTGTGAACGGTAATTCTGTAATACAGTCTTGTGCTGATCAGTTCCTCACCCCACATACAGAAAAAAACCTGACTGAAGACACTGGAACCCAGGCAATGGTTGTCCTGTTTGGCAGGAAGGGTGTTGAGAGTCACTGGCATCTTTGTGCCTCAGTACCTTGTACAAGAAAATTGTATTAGCAAATTCATATGTAGCACCAGATCGTCTACCCCAACTGTATCGTCTGCCAAATTTCACTCTCTCAGAGTATACTACCTAATATGGTATGGCTGGGAAATGAGAGTGAAATGAATGTTTTTTAAACTGAGGTTGGAAGTTAATGGACAGTCAATTCACACCAGTTATGTCAGATATGAGTGTTGCCCCAGAGAAACTTTTAAAGATGATTCACTGCAACTGCAAAACTGCCTGTGGAACAGTACAATGTAGCTGCAGAGTGTATGGGTTTTCATGTACACCTGCGTGGACAATGCCAGTTACAATCCGTACAGCCAGGTTACATCATTGAAGAGAAGGATGATGAGAAGGAAGAGTAATATACTGTATTTGACAAATGTATATATTTTAATGAACAATAGTTTTTGCGATAGTGAATGTTGAGGTACTGATAACAACTTTTGATTGTAAGTGATGCATTCTTAAATTATATGTAGACTGTAGGGCAAATTATATTTAGCTTACAGGAATTTATATTTTTTATATATTCAAGGATATTCTTTGTATGTAGAGGAACATTTTAGATGCCATCTTGGATTTCATGATGTTACGATAATCAAATGACAACTTCACTACTTCCATTGCATTCCTTGACCCTCAAAACCTAGATATAGACATCATACATACAATTCTATGGCAAATAATAGGGAAGTTAGAAGCATTTAAATGTATTGGTGGCCATCCTCGACTCCATCTTGGATTTCATGATGTTGTGACGATTAAAAGATAAATTCACAGTTTCCATTGTATTCCTTGACTCCCAAAACCTAGGTATAGACATCGTATTTATCATTCTATGGCAAATATAAAGGAAGCCAATTGCATTTTAATACATATACTGACGGCCATCTTGGACGCCACCTTGGATTTGACAACTTTCTGGTACTTTGACTTTGGTAGATTTTTAGTATGTTATTCTCTGCATCAAACAGAACCAAAAGCAGTTGAAAAACCTTTTCTAACAATTTTTTAGGGTTAAACCCTATATTTACTTTATTATTAATGTAGTCTGGGGTAATAATACTGTGACAACAAGGGGTCCCGGGGTTGTTTTATTTCTTACACAGTCCCCGGGACGTAAATATATGAATATATAGATGTATTCTATATTTTTTCAGTCCAGAATGCTCCGGCATATTTCATTATTATCATAATTATCCTAATAAGTTTGGGCAATGGTTCTTTTATATTATTGCACTTACAGGCCACTCAATGTCTGGTTGCCGGCTGTAATGCTACTCTGCAAGATCCGTGCGGCCATGACGTTTGCCAGAGCCATGCCTCGTGCGCAGTGTTGCTTACTGATTCCGTGGTCTGGCATCACGAAAATGTTATTGTTATTATACAATTAAGTTTGTTCATACTTACCTGGCAGATATATATATAGCTGTATTCTCTGACGCCCGACAGAAATTTCAAAACTCGCGGCACAGAAAACGCAGTGGCGGCCAGGTGGTAGTACCCATCCCGCCGCTGGGAGGCGGATATCAGGAACCATTCCCATTTTCTATTCATATTTTTTATTAATGTCTCTGTCTCCTGAGGGGATGGAGGGTGGTGGGCACTTTAATTATATATATCTGCCAGGTAAGTATGAACAAACTTAATTGTATAATAACAATAACATTTTGTTCATGCCACTTACCTGACAGATATATATATAGCTGAATCCCACCTTCGGATGGTGGGAAGAGACAGAATAGGATTTTTTGGGAAACTTACATTAAGTAGATGATATACAATCTTGGTTCCTTACCTGTTTGCAAAGTAGACTATGTGATTACTGTCACGAAAGGCTGCTTTTGCTTAATCACAGAGTTGCCAGCCAGGTGGAGACCTGTAGTGCCCTGGTGCGCTCTGGATGATCTGTCAACGGGTGCGAGACCTCAGCGTGACAAGATCATCGAGGCCATACCAATGAGGGCAACGAAGCAACTGACCACCACCTGACCAACTATACACAAAACCCCTTAACACTAACTAAATGATGGGAGATCTTCACATAAGACTCACCACAACCTAAAAACACAACAACCTAACTTAAAACCTAACTAAGGAATAGGGAAAAGAGCTACTTCCGGCCGGACCCCAATACTGTGTCCGCAGAAACGTATGGCCCCAGTGCATTGCAATCGTCATAGATCGTTCTCACATCCCTTAGGTAATGTGAGGCGAAGACGGAGTTGCTCCTCCAAAAGGTGCAATCAAGGATGTCCTTGATTGACATGTTCTTTTGGAAGGCAAGAGAGGTAGCGACGGCTCGTACTTCGTGCGCTTTTACTCGGAAGAGGCTCAAATCAGTCTTCTGGAAAGATGAATGAGCCTCCCGAATGGTGTCCCTTAGAAAGAAAGCCACAGCATTCTTTGATAAAGGTAACTCTGGCCTCTTCACAGAGCACCAGAGGTTACCTGAGGGACCTCTTACCTCTTTAGTTCTATGCACGTAGAACTTGAGAGCCCTTACCGGGCAAAGGACTCTCTCTGGTTCTTGGCCCACCAGACTTGACCATACCCTTGATCTCGAAAGTCTTCTTCGGCCAAGGGTTCGAAGGATTTTCATTCTTCGCCAAGAAAGATGGGTTCAACGAGCAGACAGCATTGTCCCCTTTGAAGCCCATTAACTTGCTAAAACGCTTGAATTTCACTAACTCTCTTAGCCGTTGCAGAGAAGTAAGGTTAAAAGAGCCTTCCTTGTCAGGTTTCGAAAGAGACGCTGTCTGAAGCGGTTCGAAAGTGTTCGACATAAGGAATTTCAGGACTACATCCAGATTCCATGATGGAGGTCTCATTTGAGGAACCTTCGAGGTCTCGAAAGACTTCAAAAGGTCATGAATATCCTTGTTGTCAGACAGGTCTAGGCCTCTGTGCCTAAAAACCGCTGACAACATGCTTTTGTATCCCTTGATGGTAGGACCTCCGCTAATTTCTGCACATTTCTGAGAAATAGCCAGAAAATCAGCTATCTGGTTCACAGAGGTCGAGGAAGAGGAAACTCCCTCCTTTTTACACCATGCCCTGAAGGAAGACCACTTCGACTGGTAAACAGCTCTTGTGGAAGCACGTCCTCGCCTAGTGCGATTGCTCTCGCAGCTGCTTTCGAAAAACCTCTCGCTCTGGCCAACTTTTCGATAGTCTGAACGCAGTCAGACTCAGAGCGGAGAGGTTTTGGTGAGAAACCTTTCGAAGTGAGGCTGTTTGAGTAGATCTTTCCTCAGGGCAATGTCCTTGGAAAGTCTACAAGGAAAGACATGACCTCTGTGAACCATTCTCTCGCTGCACATCGAGCGATCAGGGTTAACCTTGTCCCTTCCGAGGCCGCAAAACTTCCTCATGACTTCCCCAGAATCTTGAATGGTGGGAAGGCATATAGGTCTAGGCCGTCCAATTCCAAACGCAAAGCGTCTATCGCGATTGCTTCTGGATCCAGGACCGGGGAAGGAGCAGTAAAGAGGAAGTCTCTGTTCCTTGACGTTGCGAATAAGTCGACCAGTGGACGTCCCCACAGCGTCCACAGGTCTCGACAAAACGTCCCTAGTGCCAGGTCCCATTCCGTCGGAAGGACTTGGTCCCGACGAACTGAGAAGGTATGCCCATGACGTATTTTGCACTCCTGCAATGAATCTCGTCAGGATAGTCACCTTCTTTCTTTTGCCCACAGCAGAATCTCTCTCGCTAGGGAGTACAACGTTCTGGATGTGTTCCTCCCTGGTTTTTTAAATAAGCGAGTGCTGTGGTATTGTCCGAGTTTATCTGAACAATCTTGTTTTCTAAACTCTTCTCGAAGAACTGCAGGGACAGAAAGACTGCTGCCAGTTTCTTTGACCAATTTATATGCCAGGCTACCTGTTTCCCCTCTCCAGGAGCCTGACACTTCCTTCCCCCTAGTGTTTGCTCCCCATCCTGTGATGGAAGCGTCTGAAAACAACACTAGGTCGGGGCTCAAAAGACTTAGGGACACGCCCTCTTGAAGCTTCTGAGGGTCTAACCACCATCTTAGATGGTTCTTGATAGTAATCGATATTCTCAATAATGCATTGAGATCGTTCTTTGGCCTTCCACTCGTCTGCCAAGAAGAATTGGAGAGGCCTGATGTGCAGTCTTCCCAAGGAAACAAACCTTTCCAGCGAGGAAATGGTCCCCAGCAGACTCATCCATTCCCTCGCCGAGCAAGTCTCTTTCCTTAGAAAGGCTGAGATCTTTTCTAAGCCTAGCCGCTGACGTTCCTGGGACGGAAACGCTCGAAAAGCCACTGAATCCATCTGAATCCCCAGATACACGATGGGATGTGTTGGGGTCAGATGCGACTTTTCGAGGTTGACCAGAAGTCCCAGGGACTTCGCTAAGGCTAAAGTGAACTGCACGTCCTTCAGACACTTCTCTCTCGACGACGCTCTGATCAGTCCAGTCGGTCGAGGTATAGGGAAACTCTTATTCCCGAAGAGTGTAGCCACATGCTACGTTCTTCATCACCACTGTGAACACCATCGGAGCCGTGGTCAGTCCGAAGCACATAGCTTTGAACTGCCATACCTTGTTGTTCAAGACAAATCTTAGATATTTTCTTGAAAGAGGGTGGATCGGGATGTGGAAGTACGCGTCCTGCAAGTCTAAGGATACCATCCAGTCGCCCGGTCTCAAAGCTCCCAGAACAGACTGAGGCTGTCTCCATCGTGAATTTGATCTTTTCCACGAAAAGATTGAGCCTGCTCACATCTAGAACCTGGACGCCAACCTGACGACTGCTTTTGGTACCAGGAAGATTCTGTTGTAAAAACCTGGAGACTGCAGGTCCGCGACTTGTTCCACCGCTCTTTTGTCGATCATCTGTTGCAGAAGATCGAACAAGACTTTCTTCTTTTCTCCTTGATAGGATGGAGAAAGGTCTCTGGGAGTCGTAGAAAGAGGAGGAAGCATCAAAAAGGGGATCTTGTACCCCTGCTCCACGATCTTGAGAGACCAAGAGTCCGTGTCTCTCTCTCTCCACGCTCCCGCAAAATACTTCAGTCTGGCTCCGACTGGTGTCTGAAGGACATGCTTTTCACTTGGAAGGCTTTGGCTTAAAGGAAGCTCTTCCTCGTGAAAACCCCTCTCCCCTCGAGGAGCTGCTCTCGAGGGGGGAGCCCCACGAAAGGGCTTAACTTTCTTCGGCGGACGAACTGCAGCCGAAGAGGTTTGAAGGTACGCTGACCGTTTCTAGTAGACTGGGCCAAAACGGTCCTGAGTAGCCTTCTCCTGTAAGCTGTTCGTCAGGTCCTTAACCAAAGTCTGGGGGAAGAGATGATTCGAAAGAGGCGAAAACAACAAATCTGCTTTCTGAGCTGGCGTCACCGAACGAGCTGTGAAATTGCACAGCAAAGCTCTCTTTTTTAGTAAAGCTGTTCCAAAGTGAGATACGAGCTCCTCCGAACCATCCTGAGGCGTTTCTTTGTCCATACATGCTGAACACGTTGGACAGCTCCCCCAGACTAAGAGATTCTGGGCTTCTCGCTTGCAAATCCAGAACTCCCAAACAAACCAGCCAGTCAAGGAAGTTGAAGACTTCCAGCGTCCTGAGCAGAACCCTTTCAAATGATGGTCAGTCTCCGACGCGGTCCAAGTTACCTTGGCAGAGGGGGTAAAAGCGACCTCCTCTGCAAATCCATAAGGCTGGAGAAATCTCCCTGAGCAGAAGAAGGAATACGAATTCCCACTTCATCTTTGGTTCTATACCAAATGCCCCCTTTTCCACTAAGTCTAGTAGGAGGTAATGCGAAGGTCGTCTTACCTTGCTCTCTCCTTCGTATCATCCAGTCCTGGAGCTTTTTGAAAGCACGTTTTGTAGATAGAGAAGTCTTCATCTCTACAAACTCCGGGATTTTCTCGAGTTTTTAGATGAGGAAAACTGCGAAAGGAGGAGACTTGGGAGCTGCGGGCTGAAATTTTATCTTCAAAGGAAGACCGCAAAAAGTCGTACGAGGACCTTATAGTCCGAGGATAGAGGGGGCTGTAGCAGGTTCCTCTTGCAGCCAATCGGCAGAATTACTTAGCTCTCCCTTCTTCTCTAACCGGAAGAGGAGACCGTCTGTCAGGAGAAGGCGTCCTAATGGCGGGTCTTGGCTTTATCAAAGGCCCCTATTCCTTGATAGATGCAGCCTTAATACGGCTGTCTACTTTATGACGCTTACTGCTCGTTTGACGGTAGAGCGTCCTGATGAGGACGAGTCCTCAGCGTCTTCCGCAGCAGTCTCACCTGCCTCGAGAAGCGTCCTTACAATTCTTCGCTGGTTATAGTGCCTGTGCACGTAAACTAGCGGTCTGGGGGAAAGACTTCTCGATCAGAATCCCCAAAAACATCTTGGAAAGAGAGTCTAGAACGTCCTGGCGCGTTCCTGCCAAGCGTTCCTGTCTAGCGTCCTGTGTGAGCGTCCTGCCGAGCGTCCTGTCTAGCGACTGCTGGCAAGATCGTCCTGACGAACGTCCTTGCCTAAGCGTCCTGCCAACGGCCTGACCGAAGTTCCTGTTTGCGTCTTGCAAGCGTCCCATGACGAGCGTCTTGACAAGCGTCCTGACGAGCGTCTTGCCAACGTCAATCTGCCGAACGTCCTCGTACAGAGCGTCCTCCTCAAAAGCGTCCTGACGTAACGTCCTTCTAGCGGACGAACGAGATCTACGAATCGCCGAAGGAGAAGCGATCGGCGAACGAGACGAAGTCGGAGAAGGCGAAGGAGACTGCTTAGTCCTCTTGACAGGCAGTCTAAGGTCCTTCCTTCGCTTAGGCTCGACTGCTGCTGGGCGAGTCCTCTGAGCCATAAGCGAGGATAGCTGTTCCTGAAGGGACAAAAGAATGTTCTTCGTCGGGGAAGAATGAGCAGAGGAAGCAGGACTGATCCTGTGAGAAGACGAGGGGCGAGGGACGCCCTCCTTCCTTCCTTCACAGGTACAGCTACTTGTTTCTCAGGTGTACGCGCCCTGTGCACGCAACCTAGCGTCCTCATCGGAGGAAATCCTACCTCTCTTCTGAGGCGGAAAGACATCATAAGCGTCTTCCGACGAAAGCGCGGCGAAAGAGGACGCGAAGCGTTCCTCCGCAATAAACGTCCTTCTTTAACGGACGAGAGTCTCTCCGAGCGCTCCACCCCTTGCGCGGGGAGGACGCTTTGGAGGACGAGAAGCACTCTTTCAGGACGCGTGCTCGTGCACGGTCCTTGGCAGCCTGGGTCTTTGCTACATGGTCTGCCGAAGGGACGCCAGATCGGTGGGAAGCCCCCGTAACCCTCTTGCGGCTTTCGACATACCTTCTCCCTGGTCTTGGGAGTCTGATAGAGGTTCTAGGCCTGAGGCTTATTGGGGCCGATCTGACGCCCCTCCACAACACTGGGGGCGGGGGACGATCACACACTTGCACCGAGCCAGTTTCTAAGGCTTTCACCTTTGTTCTCCAGAGTGCGAAGAGGACTCCAAAATCATAGAGAGAGCATTCGCTTCTCCTGACACAGAAATCAGAGCCCGAGGCAACACAGGTTTAGGGGTTGTAAACACTACAGGTGTTAGTGCAGGAGAGATGTTAGTCTTACCTTTGGAAGAACCACTCCTTGAGGAAGACCTCCTGATCCTATCGCGCTCCAATTTAGGCGATAGGACCTCATATACTCTCCATTCATCATCAGTCAATTTCTCACATCATTACACCGATGATCAATCAAACAATTAAGCCCCCTACAACTCATACATACTGTGTGGGGGTCTACCGATGCTTTCGGTAGCCTCACCTTACAATCAGCCTTCACACATACTCTGAAACTCACAACACTTGATCCAGACATATCTTAAAGAGAAAAGTCAATCCAAAATCAAAAACGGTCCACTATCGCGCATGCCAATTCAACAATCCAATTCAATACCAAAAAAATCAATCAGATACTTAAAAGCGAGTCAATTTCCAAAAATCCTGAGCAGAGGTCTGTAAACAGATGTTTACCGACCGGCGACAGAAAAAAATATGAATAGAAAATGGGAATGGTTCCCTGATATCCGCCTCCCAGCGGCGGGAGGGAATGGGTACTACCACCTGGCCGCCCACTGCGTGTGCCGCGAGTTTTGAAATTTCTGTCGGGCGGGCGTCAGAGAATACAGCTATATATATATCTGTCAGGTAAGTGGCATGAACAAAACGCTGCTTTACATGCTACGACTTGGTACAACAGGTTACCTCTTTGGTAAGTTACCGCCACTGCTTGCTCTATGCATATTGTGATGAAATTATGTTACACTACTTGTATTAGTGAGAAAAAAAAAAAAAAAAAAAAAAAAAAAAAAAAAAAAAAATTAAAAAAAAAAAAAAAAAAAAAAGGAATAAAGTAAATGGAAAAATAAAAAATTTCTTAAAATTAATTACATTGATTAATCAACATTTATAAGCATAATGTTCAAGGAATTTACTCGATATTGACACATTCCTTGCATTACAGGCTGAACAGTTTCTTAAGGATGACACTCTCCACCCTCAAGATCTGGGTTGGAGGGTTTGGACGGAACGTAGGGAAGGCTAAGCCGTATATTCTGTCCCAAGATATGGCAGCTTTGATCTTCCCAGCCGGGAAATCTGCCGGATACGTTGACCCAAAAGTAGCAGCACCAATTATCAAATCAATCCAAGATTCAGTTTTGGATCAGCAAGAGGCAGAGTTGCCGGACCTTGGGCTGGAAGGAGTCTCACTGGAAGTGGTTAAGGATTTGCCTGTTACACTACATACGCGTACAGGTAACAGTGTTAATGAGGCTAGCTTAGTTGGTCACTGGGGTCTTTCCTCGAGTGAATCTGATTCTTCCTCTCCCTCTACTTCCAATTCCTTCATGGGTTTCACAGGAGGATTGCCCCTTTCCAGGTCGCATTCCTTCCCTGTGATTCCTAAATTAAAGAAAAAATCTTCAGGTAAAACCTTGCTCAAAGGCAAATCAGAGACAAAGCCAAGGCCTGGGCACGTGCCAGAGGTTCATACACATATTAAACCTGGGCTGAAGTCTCTTGCTAAGTCTTCAAATCCAAGGTCTCAAGGAGGGAATTCTTCCCATTGCCCCACAAGTCCCATTCCATCAATGTCTAGGGATCGGATACCTCATAAGGTACCACAGGGGGGGCAGGAGGATTCCCCTTTAGTTGGCCAAGACCTGTTCAACACGAATATTTTAAATCAGGTCAGTAGCCTTGGTAGCTTAGTCAGTTCAGTTGCAGCGAGGTTTGAAGAAGTGTTTAAGAGATTAGGTGCACAGGACTCCCTGATTGCAGGTCTCAGACAGGAGTCGGCAGTTCCAGCACCTCCTAGTAACTTGGTGCAAGGTCAGAGCATGCCTGACGGGTCCACGCTCCCTCCGTTCCACCCTGGTAATCCTTGGAGGGTGGCGAACTTCGCTCCGTTTGTCAACGGGATGTTGACTATAGAAGGTTGTGGCACACGTAGACTCGAGGATTTCGAGTTCTTCCCCGAAGGGTTACAGCCACCATTTATAGGTTATGTTAGGCTTACGGAGGCAGCTCTGATTAGAGAGGATAAAGTCCCCAAGGAGACTGTTATCCTTTCTAGAGATCAGGCTCAGCAAGCATGGATACGGAGCCTAGAAGAGTGGAACTGTTCAAATACTAGGGTAACAGCATTTAAAAGCCCTTTCACAATGTTTACGACTGATGACGGGCAGAACTTACCCTTCAGGCAGGACTCGGGAGGAGCCCATGCCCCAGCTTAGGGAGACAGATCCCACATCATTGCTACTCCCAGGTAGGGAGGATTTGCTGGCTACATTCTCGGTAGGCAAGCTGAAGCCAGACTGTGCAATCACCTTGTTTAGTGAGTGCCTCCCTAAGCTGTCAGACGCACTGATCCAAGCCGAATTTGATGCTAGGACACGTCTCGCAAGGTCTCTTAACTCCCTAGTGATGACAGAGACAGCGGCTCTGGAGTACGCTCAGGAGCCGCTGTTTAAGGTAATTGCAAAGTCGTTACTTTTGGGCATGCAATGTGACTTGTACGACTTTGCGGTTGCTAGGAGAAATTGCAGGAAGCATGTTCTATCTGAGGCTACGATCAGGCACGAACCCAACAAGCTTCTGGCTTCCTCAACCTGGGGTGCAGATCTCTTCCCAGCTTCGGCAGTAAACAGAGGTTCAGAACGAGGGCATCACGTCCTGAATCAAAGCATAAGGTTGCGTTGGGGCATTCCTTTCAAAAGGAAATTAGAATCTTCTTCCTTCCAGTCCGGGTTTTTAGGGTAGGAAGAGACAAAGGAGGTTCCAACCTTTCCAAGTTCCGCAACAGCATCCTGTGCTACAAGCTGTACCAATTCAGCAAGTATCCTAGCCTTCGACTTCTAAGGCTCAGCCTCAGCAACAAAATCAATTTGTCTTCCTTTCGCCGTCGACTAACCGAACAGGTTCCCCCACAGTATTCAGTGTCGCCCGCTTTTAACCCGGTCTATGAGAGTCGGGCATTTCACCCCTTTACCACGGGTTGCTAGGGTGGCAGGGCTAGAGGATCCTTTCGTCAGCGTGGAGGAGCCAGAGCCCAAGGGCAAGCAAGAGGTGCAAGGTCAGGAAGAGGATCCCGACCCTCAACATCTCAATGAAGTTTTCTCAGGTAGGAGGCAGGCTGTACCTCTTTCGACATCGTTGGGGGTTCAGCAGTTGGCGAAAAGCATAGTATCCAGGGGCCTAGGCTGGAGTTGGATCAAGGGTCCTCCTCCACCCATCACCTTCTATCGGGAAACCAACGCAAGAGTTGATGGATTACTCAGGGACCTTCTCCAGAAGGGAGCAGTCTCCATGACAAAGAACTTGAAATTTCAGGGTCGTCTTTTCAGTGTTCCAAAGAAAGGGACCAACAAAAGGAGGGTGATCTTTAGACTTGTCCCAATTTAAACTTGTACATTCGTTGCGACAAGTTCAAAATGCTGACCATCTCTCAGGTATGGACCTTACTTCCCCGTGGGGCCGTCACCACCTCTATAAATCTTACAGACGCCTATTATCATGTCCCGATAGCCTCGGCACTTCCGACCATTCCTGGGCTTCAAACTAGGGAAAGAAGCCTACTCCTTCAATGATGCCCTTCGGGCTGAATATAACCCCAAGGGTCTTCACGAAACTGGCGGAGGCAGTGGTGCAGGAGCTAAGGTCTCAGGGTATATTGTGGTGGTGGCGTACCTAGACGACTGGCTAATTTGGGAGATGGGACAGACACAAGTGTTATGAAAGCCACGGACAAAGGTCATGTCTTTCCTGGATATAGGGTTCATGATCAACAGGCCAAGTCCCGGTTGACTCCGGAGTCCAAGTTCCAGTGGCTAGGTATCCATTGGGACTTAGATTCACACACTCTTTCCATTCCAGCAGGGAAGAGGAAGGAGATTGCCAAGGCAACAAGATAATTCTTAAAATGCAAAAAAGACTTCGAGAAGGAATCAGGAGAGGATCCTAGGCTCGCTCCAGTCTGCCTCGGTAATGGACGTTCTGTTGAAAGCCAAGCTCAAGGACATCAAATACCTCTGATTCTCAGGAACGTCTGCGCCCATGGGCAGGGCCGCAAACCTAGCCAAAGAGTTACCGTTGCAGTTCCCTCCCCCGTCCCTAGTGGTGCATAAGGACGCATCACTGACAGGTTGGGGAGGTTATTCACAGCACGAGAAAGGCTCAAGGAACTTGGTCACCTCAGTTTCCAAAAGCTTCACATCAACATCCTGGAAGCTATGGCAGTGTTTCTGACTTTAAAAGGCTTCGTCCTCCGAAAAACTCATATCAGGTGGTTCTCGACAGTGCGGTAGTGGTACACTGTATAAACAGAGGTGGTTCAAAGTCAAGTCACGTGAACCACGTGATGATAGCAATTTTTTCTCTAGCAGCCAAAAACACCTGGCATCTATCGGCTACCCATCTGGCAGGAGTCCACAATGTAGTGGCAGACGCACTGTCTCGATCAGTCCCCCTGGAGTCAGAATGGTCACTGGACCAGGAATCCTTCAAGAGGGTTTGCAGGAAAGTACCGGGTCTAGAAGTAGATCTGTTTGCTACAGAGGCAAACCACAAGCTGCCTTGTTTCGTAGCCCCAAATCTGGACCCTCTAGCATACGCTACGGACGCCCCGAGTATAGATTGGAACCAGTGGAGGAAAGTTTATTTATTACCTCCAGTGAACCTTCTCCTGAAGGTGCTGCACAAGTTGAGATCCTTCGAAGGTCAGGTGGCTCTCATAGCTCCTCACTGGCCCAAGAGCAATTGGTTTCCCCTTCTCCTGGAACTAGGTCTTCGTCCTCACCCTCTCCCGGACTTGAGGCTGTCGCAACAAGTTCAAACGAGGACTGTGTTCGATTCCTCAGGTCTTCACAAAACCCTAACTTTATGGATTTCATGAAGTTTGCGGGTAGGAGAGTAGGGGACATTGATCCACAGAACATTTTGTTCTTGGAGTCAAACAAAAGGGAATCTACACTTCGCCAGTATGATTCAGCAGTTAAGAAGTTGTCTACTTTTCTCAGGGAATCAAATATCAAGGTAATGACAATGAACGTGGCTATAACCTTCTTCAGGACTCTGTTCGAACAAGGCTTGGCAGCTGCCACAATAACAACCACTAAGTCAGCTCTGAAAAGATTTTTCTTCTCGGGTTTGGTATAAATCTAAACTGAGTCTTATTTCACCTCAATCCCAAGGGCATGTGCATGCCTGCGGCCCATTCACAGGCCGTCGTCAGTGTCATGGTTTCTTAACGATGTTCTCAGGTTGGCCTCGAAACAGACAACTTCAAATGTGATTATTACCAAACCCTTTTGCGTAAGACGCGCTGTTTTTATTGAGTCTGGCTTCAGGTGCCAGGATTTCGGAGCTGTCATCTTTATCTAGAGACCAAGGGCATATAGAGTTCCTTTCCTCGGGTGACGTGTTGCTTTCGCCAAATAAAGAATTTCTGGCTAAGAATGAAGACCCTTTGGTAAGGTGGTCCCCATGGAAAATTGTTCCGCTTCCGCAGGATCCATCTTTATGTCCTGTTAAGACTCTTAAGGACTATTTATCTAGAACATCTACCTATTCCGAAGGCCCCCTTTTCATTAGAAACGGTGGTGGTACCATATCTCTAAAGGGCATTAGGCAGCAGATTTTGTATTTTATCAAGAAAGCCAGCCCAGGGTCATTTCCCAAGGTGCATGACATTCGAGCTATAGCAACTTCTGTAAATTTCTTCAAATATATGAACTTTGATGATCTAAGGAAGTATACCGGTTGGAAGTCGCCCTCGGTTTTCAAAAAAGTTTTAAAAAAGCATTACTTTAAGTCTTTGGAGGATCTAAAATATCATGCAATAGCTGTAGGGAGACCAGTGTCTCCTGCTACAACATCAATATAGTACTGTCCTTGTGTCATATGAATCTTTTCCATTATGCCAGCCTCATTAACATTCTACCTACCTTAGCAAATGTCTTTGTTATTAGAACTGATGTATAGTGTTACGTTTATACAAATTATTGGTAATTATTTTATTTTGTGTGTGTTTTGTTGACACATGTTATTGCTATATGGCGTTTTTTTGTAAATAATAAATTGTATTTTTCCAATTCTAGACTAATTTTTGATTTCTTTAACCCTTCTGAGTTCAAATTAATATTGTATTTCATTTCAGAGGATGTAGCTTGGTGTTTCTCTGGTACAATTTCACGGAGCGACAAGGCTGAGCCCAGAAAAGGGATTTGACGTAAGGAAAAAATCTATTTCTGGGCGATTGGCTCGTGTCGCCAGCGAAATATCCTTTAATCTATTATTTCTAGGTAAATGTACTAACACATACCAGAGAATAAATAAATAAAGAAAAAGGTCAGATAACTGACTCTCTCACCCTCAAGAGGGTGTCGGTATGAACACTATGGCGAGTGAGACCCACTACCACGAGCCAAATGCCAAAAGAATTCTCCCACTACAAAATCCCCCCAAGAGGAGAGCCGACCCACAGAGTGGGCAGCACATACTACTACTACTCCATCCCATGCTGCCGACTGCTGCGCCTCTGGTGGCCATCCTTTTAAGTTAGCGCACCCAGGTCAGACGTGCCATTTTTTACTCTGTGTTTTTGTGTGCCCTTACTTTGGATTTATTTACTATGGAGCGTGCAGCCATCGCAGCAGCTAAGTTAAGTACTCAGTGTTTATTGCTAATTGGTTTTTTCCGGCCCTGAGCCCGTATTTGCCGTTTTTTAGGTATAAATACGAACTCTAGGTCGGAAGCATGGCGGCATGGTTCTGCCTCGTGGTGGGTTCGTTCTTGGTCGCCTATACCCAGAACATCCCCTTACTTAAGTACGCTCTAACTTTATTATCCGATTTTGTTTAGGGTACGGCCTACACGGTTTTGTCATGCATGCATGTCTTTTACCTCCTGTAGGTCCTTCCATCCAGACCCCAGCCACGGCTCTTAGTATCGGCCTCGGCTGGCTTTGAGTGGTAGACTTCCCTTCGGGTTAGTCGTACACTCCTGGATTTTTTCTCCTACTATATTGTTTTCTTTCTTTCATTTTTATTATTCATTTTATTTATATGTATTTGTTAGGTTAGCTAGGCGTCTGGCTTGCTGAGCCTAGGTCATGGCCCATTGGGCCTATATACTACGCTCTTCAGTTCGGTTGCTTCCCGATAGCATCTCTCTGATCAGTTGGTTATGTTTCTTGGCTTAGTTGTGATTATTATCGCCCCGTGGTCACTACGTGATCACGAGGCAGCCAGACGCCTGTCCAGTCACCTTCCCCCCCTCCCGCTCTTCTATAGAGTCGGGGGGATGGGTCGGTCTGCCCATGCTCGCTCCGCATACCCGAGCCTGCCTCCCTCTCTCCCCCCAGGCGGAGGGAGTAGAGGGACGGGACAGACCCAGACTGGACTCGACCTCTCCGGCTTCCCGGTCGGCCGGATGGTAATGTGGGGGGGGGACTGGCCTTTCCCCCCTCCGTTGCTACCCGTCGCTCCGTTGCTAGCCCGAGTCTGTATGCCCCTCTGCTCCTTTCCACCTTACTAGGGCTCCTTTACCACCGGAGGCTGGCATCCACGGAAAGGTGATAGTCCACCCAGCAGGGTGG
>NC_061108.1:51373810-51381955 GCF_015104395.2 Macrobrachium nipponense | reverse complement strand
CGTGAACGTTCTGGAAGAAAAGAAGCCAGGATTGTCAAGAGCATTGCCGGGATACCATGCCTTCGCAGGATGTGACTGTACATCGTCATTCTATAGGTAAGTCCTGGTGATTAAAAAATAAATAAAGAAAGAAAGAAATAAATAAATAATCATGCAAACACCCGAGTTTTGTACATAATACATCAAAAGTGCACCACGGTAATGAACTGCATGTGGTGCAAACGTGGTCCGAAAGTTCCACCAACGAAACTTCCACCCATGAAAATTCCTCCCAGAAAATTCCACCCACGAAAATTTCACCCACGGAAAATTCCACCCTTCGAAAATTTGATCTGATAAAATTTTCTCTTCCTCAGTCTCTCTTTCCGTTTAATTAAATTAAACAACCACCATCTTTACATACTGGCAATTACTTTAAAGAACCATCTTCATTAAACAACCATTATCTTTACAGAAGTGTATTTAAATTTTTTTTTTACTTAATTTAAATAGTTGCCTTTAAGGTTTTCCTTGGTGAGACCTTCATAAAATAACTAGAGCCAATTCTTATTTGGTATATTTATTAAAGCCATTTTTTTTTAAATATTTGCAATGGCTTTTTCACTTATTACAAGTGAAAAGAGAAAGAAGAAATTGTGTGACGAGGAAAACGAGGGTAAGCATACTCGTGAACTAGGTAAGCAGGTGCAGTATAATAATGACTTCGTTTGCATTGAAACTGAAATTCTTTTGTGCTTTGGCATATTTGCCCATCCACGATGTTGTTGATGGTTTTGAACTACTTTCTGATGATAAAGATAGACCTACAGAATTTATTTCTTATTTTGAACAGACTTAAGGCGCTGTCACACTAGCGAAATTTCCGTCGACTTTTGAATTTGTCGACGACTTTCTGGTGTCGTCGTCACGAATTTTGAAAACGGTACCGATCGAATTCAACCCATCGCTACCGTCGACTCTATTGTTTGTTTATTCTCGGAGAGCGCTCATTTCCAGTCGTCAGATGCAAGATGGAGTTCTTGGTACAATGGACAAGATTGCCAGAAAAGTTTTTGCTCGAAGTTATGGGGGAGAGACGATGCATATGGGACCATAAGCATGATAGTTTTACGGAAAAGGGTCTTAAATGAAAAAATTACCGAGAGATCACCATGCGACTCAGGGGAAACTTTCCTGAACTTGCTGATCTTTATACAAGATAAACATGCTATATCGTGAATATCAGATTGTTATATAGCCTAGGTCTGCTCTCATTGTTTAATTTTTTAATTTTTGCATTAGTGAATAATTCAAACAAAAATCTATAACATTCTTGCAGTGTTTCTCTAGCTTAATTTATAGTGCAGTCTGACTGTGGTTGTGTAAACAAGGTTACAAATAGCCTAATCTAGGCTAGCCCTAGCTTATATAATTTTTTAAAAATAAAACTTTTCACGTCCTTTTAACCAGGACCGAACCCAAAGACTTTTTTTAAATTCTATGTAGCATCATTAAACACATGCAAGCACGACCCACTAGTTGCTTTGAGTTATAAAGCATAGTTGTTTTATTCCGGGAAGTCACAGCTTAGATGGTTTGTTTACGTTTTGACGACAACAACCACGGTATGACAAAGAACGTGTGTGACAACCAGAGTACGGAATGACGCCGACTTCTTTGGAAAGTTGACGACAAACTCAGAAAAAGTCGACAGAAATTTCGCTAGTGTGACAGCGCCTTTATATTGGTGTTCAGCGTGGAAGAGGGGAACAGAGACGAAGAGTTGAACATCTTTTTCCCTATCGAAATGTGGAATGTACATGAACGTACTCTAAATGCCGTTCAGAGGACGAACAATCATGTGGAAGGTTTTAATAGTGCTCTAAAAGCCTCGTTAACAAATATCCATCTAAGTATCACTCCAAAATGAGGAGGCTCTTACCCAAACTAAAATTATTAATTTAAGACGAGGAGACGCAGTCTAAAAAAAAAAAAAAAACTAGTCTGTTAATGAAAGACTGATACATCTAGTAAAAAATTATGGACCATCACCCATTATCGAATTTTTAAAATGTATAGCATATAACTTGCATGAATAAAATTTCATGTTTGTTTCTGTCTATATTATCATCTGATATAGGTTGAATTAATAACTGATTTTAACTAATTAGAATACATTAGAATGTTTAAATATAATTTAATTCTATATATTTTCAACTAATTCAAAGATATTTTCTTACATTATCTGTTTCTATTTCCCATTTATAAAAATAAATCTTTTTGGTGGTGTAATTTCGTGGGTGGAATTTTCTGGGAGAAAATTTCGTGGGTGGAATTTTTTGGGTGAAATTTTCGTGGGTGGAATTTTCTGGGATAAATTTTCGTGGGTGGAATTTTCAGGGATAAATTTTCGTGGGTGGAATTATCTGGGGAGAAATTTTCGTGGGTGGAATTTTCTGGGGAGAAATTTTCGTGGGTGGAATTTTCTGGGAGAAATTTTCGTGGGTGGAATTTTCTGGGAGAAATTTTCGTGGGTGGAATTATCTGGGGGAGAAATTTTCGTGGGTGGAATTTTCTGGGGAGAAATTTTCGTGGGTGGAATTTTCTGGGAGAAATTTTCGTGGGTGGAATTTAAATGGCACCGGTATGATGCATTAACTAAAACTTGTTACAGTCATAATTGACATAATCGTCTGAAGGAAACCCTTTGATTATTCCTTACATTATAGAAAAGGAAAGTTGAAGCCCTTGGAGATCATAGAAAAGGATGCAGCCGGAAAATTTCCACATCTGTATACATGTGTGAGAGGTGGACAATGAGGCAGGTAGAAGTGTACTGATTTTTATTTTTATTGGTTGTTTTTGATTTAGCTGACCTTGTGTCAGCACGGGCTCTTGCTCACAGAGCAGCCCGTAAAGATTTTTATTACAGTCAACCCCGGAAATATAAATATACAGCATGCGGACCGCGGAAATAATGGTCACCGACCGGCGGAGAGAGTAAAAGTGGGTCGGCGAGACCCGATTTGTGTTTCTTGAGAGACATAAAATACAAAATATAAAAGTACACAATATGTGGTTATACAAGCTTTATACACTGACGGAAAGCCCGCTGAATGCTCTCTCAGGGGGAAGTAAGAACAACGCGAATGATGAATTATATACAGAGAGAATTATGAATAAGCGTTGTCCTTACAAATACTCCCCCCCTAAGACAATAATTAGGTATGATTGTTGGCTGACTTCTTTGTACTTCGGGTAGTCACTCGCGGAAGCGAGCTGGACGGCGGAGGCGCCCTCGGGTGTTGCGGATATTAGTTGTTGTGGTAGATCCTCGGGTTTTCCGGGGACGGGATGCCTCCCCTGAGGTGATCCTCGGGGGGTTCGACCGTCTTTTTTTTTCGAGGGCGGCCGCGGCTACGGCTAGGAGGTTTGGCGATCGAAGGAGTCGCTTTTTTCCGAGGAAGATTGAGGCGCCCTGTGGAATCCGCGTCTGCGAGGTCCTCGTCCATGATGAAGGCTGGTTCAGGCGATCGATTGTGACCCAGTCTCGCGACCCGTTGATGGATAAGAGATATGCCTTGTCAGTGCGTCGTAGGACGCGGAAGGGACCGCGGTAGGGTCTCGTTAGAGGCGGGCGTCGTCCCTGACGAAGACGTGCTTGCACGATGATAGGGCCTTCGGGAGGAAACGTTTGGTTCTGTCGGAGAAGGTTTTGACGCAGGGCGTGAACTTCCCGGCGGATTCCCGAAGCCTGGCGATGGAGACGTCAGCGTCGTCGGCATTGGTCGGGAAGAACTCGCCAGGGACTGTTAATGGCTCCCCGTATACCCCCCTTCTCCGCGGGTGATGCCTCGCCGTTTGCCCGCGGGGGGCAGTCCTGAGACCGAGGAGGACCCACGGTAGTTGGCTCTTCCAATTTTCGTCGGTGCAGCGCGCCATCAGGGAAGCCTTGATCGAACGGGGGTGGACTCTCTCCACCATGCCGTTAGCTGCTGGGTTGTAGGCGGTGGTGGCATGTAGCGACGTTCCCATTAGGCGGGCCAGGGCAGTCCACAACTCCGACAGGAAAACTGGTCCGCGGTCTGTCGTGATTTCGTCTGGCACTCCGAATCGACTGGATCCAGCTGGCGAGGAGTGCTTCGGCACATGCTTTCGTGGTCGCCTCCGACATCGGCGTTTGCCTCGGGCCATCTGGTGGAGCGATCGATTACCGTCAGGAGGTACCTGGCACCTTCCGACGGGGGCAGGGGGCCAACGACGTCTATGTGGATGTGGCCGAATCTTCGTTTCGGCTGCGGAAATTTCCCCACGCCTGATTCCGTGTGCTCCGACTTGATTTTTGTTTTAGTTTTGGCAAGGCACGCAGGTCCTGGCCCACTCGAGGGAGTCCTTCCGAATTCCATGCCAGACGAACAATTCTCCGTCAGGAGGCGCACCGTCGTCCGGCCCGAGGGGTGCGAGAGTCCCGTGTATGACGTCGAACACGGCTTTCCTTCGGGAGGCTGGGGATCAAGACGCGGCGCGGGGGCCCGTGCTGATGTCGCAGAGGAGCTCATGCTGCGGTCCGAAAGGCACGTCTTCCCACTTGAGGGCGGTGATAGCAGTGCGGGTATGCGGCAGTCTCCGGGTCGGCAGCCTGTTCCCGGGTGAGGTCTTCGTAGTCGACCCCGAGACGCACGGCGTTGATTTCTATCCTCGATAGGGCGTCTGCCACTGGGGTTCTTCTCGCCAGGCACGTACTGGATGGTGCAACCGAACTCTGCGATGGCTGCTAGGTGCCTCTGTTGTCTCGCTGACCAAGCGTCGCCCGCCTTGGTGAAGGCGTGTACCAAAGGGAGGTGGGTCCGTCCTGATCGTAAAGGGGGAGCCCTCGAGGAGGTAGCGGAAATGGTCCAGCACTGCTTGGTACACTGCCAGGAGTTCGCGGTCGAACGTGCTGTACCTCGTCTCGGCGGCTGATAGTTTTTTGCTGTAGAAGGGCGAGTGGCTGGGGCTCGCCCTGGACCACCTGCTCGAGGACAGCCCCGCAGGCGACGTTGCTAGGCTTGGGTCGGTGGTGAGGGCGTAAAGGTGCAGCAGGGTCTTGGTGGCATAATGTCGCCGCTCTGGCGAGGGCCCTCTTCGTCTCGTTGAAAGCCTTCTCTTGTTCGGCCCTCCCACGTTAGGGCCTTTGGTTTCCCCTTCAGGACCTGTGTTAGAGGAGACATGGTGCGGGCGGGCGGCGGGGATGAATCGGGCGGTAGTAATTGACCATTCCGATGAAACTCCTGCAGGGACTTGACCGTGGTTGGTGTTGGGAACTTCTGCACCACGCCTACCTTCGAGGCCATGGGGCGCACGCCCGTCGCGGAGATCTCGTGTCCGAGGAAGTCCACCTTCTCGGCGCCGAAGGTGCATTTGTCGAAACGGACGACCAGCCCGTTTTCCTGCAGGCGCTTCAGGACCGCTCGGGACGTGATGTAGTGCTCCTCCAAGGACCTGGAAAAAATCAAGATATCGTCGACGTAGCAGACGCAGAAGGGCAGGTCCCCCAGGATGCTGTCCATCAGGCGCTGGGAAGGTGGCCCCTGCATTCCTCAGGCCGAAGGTGAGTAATGGAAAACGAAGGAGCCAAAAGGCGTGATGATGGCAGTCTTGGGGACATCCTCGGGGTGCACTGGAACCTGGAAATAGGATTTTAAGAGGTCCATTTTTGTGAAGACCTTCGCCCCATGAAGGGCCCCTGTCAAATCCTGCATGTTTGGCAAGGGTATTGGTCGGGGATTGTAACGAGGTTGAGTCTTCTGTAGTCTCCGCAGGGCCTCCAGGTGCCGTCAGGTTTCTGTACCATGTGCAGGGCGACGCCCAAGGGCTCGATGCTTTCTTGCAGATGCCCATTCGTTCCATCTCCGAGAACGCCTGCTTCGCCTCCTGGAGGCGGCCTGGAGGGAGTCGTCGGATTTCGCGTGTGTCGGGGGGCCTGTGGTGGCTATGTGGTGGAATATCCCGTGCTTGGGCGGCGTCCCTGCCGCCTGACGAAGTTCCGGCTTGAAGACTTCGGGGAACTCCTGCAGGAGGTTGCCGTAGTGTGGGGCGATGGTACAAATTGTAGGGGCGCCCGGGCCTGCTGCCAGTGGAAGGAAAGGCATGTCCCCGTGCGAGAGGCGTTTGGGGGCGGCCCACGTCCACCCAGGAGGCCGTTCTGCGCCAGGAAGTCTGCACCCAGTAGCGGGATCCTGACGTCCGCGATTGTGAATTCCCAGACGTAGTTTCGCCCAAGATGGATATCTCGAGGGGCTTCGTGCCGTAGGAACGGATGGGGGTCCCGTTTGCGGCGACGAGGGAGGTTGTTTTGTCGGGCTCGCGGCTACGGTCTTTTCCTGACGGCGGGAATATCGAGTGCATTGCCCCTGTATCCACCAACATCCTCGGCCGGAGATCGCGTCGCGGACGTTAGAACCCTACGGTGTGTGGTTCCGACGCGGCCGTTGCCACGGGCGGCCTTGGTTTTGTTTGCCGTCGCCGTTTTTTGACTGTTGGAAGGTGCAAGGGCTTTCGCACCTCCTGGCGAATCTCCCGAACCTCCTGTGGAAGCGGCACCAGGAGTTTTCACTCGCTGCGTGGGAGGACTTCCCTTGGGATACGGCGCCGATCTCTTTGCGTTGGGTCGTCGTCGTCTTCTTTCCTTCTCTGCGGCCAGGCACACGGAGGATCGGGGGGGGGGGGGGGGGGGGGCGGCGAGCTTCGCGGCATTGTTCGACAACGTCAGCTTCTTTGCCTTCTCTAGTAGTTCGTCGTCCTCTAGGGTGTATGCGTCGGTCAGCTGCTTTCGGACGTCCGGCTCGAGTTGCCGCAGGAATATTTCGCGGCTCAGGCTGATCTCTACCTTTTTTTCCGTCGGGGCCTATTTCGGGCAGAACGGACGAGGCCCATCACAGTGTCCCATGCATCTTGTGGGTGTCGGCGCCGCGCATGGGGTTCGTGACTAGGTCGAGGGCGCGGGCGGCCCTTTCAGCGATAGGCACGGAATAGGCTGTCAAGAGCCTTTCTTTTATCTCGTCGAGCGTGACAAGTCCGATTCGTGCTCGACCGGTCAGCCAGTTAGATATTCGGTCGAAACACTTCTGTCGGGAGAGCCGCTGCGACGAGGTCAGCCTGCAGCACTTTTGTTTGTGAGCCCCGCGATCCAGGAATTGCCCTTCGGCTCGGAAGAACCAGGAAGACGGGTCAGCCGTTGTGAAGGGGGGCAATTTGACAGCTTGAGCGGCCGCTGTGTCAGAGTCTGTCGCTGGGGCGGGGGAGGCCCGGGTTTCCCGCGAGGTACTGTTTGCGCCCATTGTCCCTCTCACTAAAAACGGTCGACAGAGTCGTGAATGGCGGGCCAAACCGTTTGAGGAAACGCCTGAACACACCTTGGGCAGGTATGCCGTATTTAGTCCGTTAGAGGCGTTGGTTATTTCCACGGTAGGAGCTTTCAGAGATCTATATGAGGCGCCGTATGAGTCCGTTAAAGATCTCTGAAGGTGAGCGGCGGTAGTGAGTCCCTTAATGGCTGAGCCAAAACCGCTTGGGTCACCGTCCAAACCGGGAGGTCACCAGTTGTGAGAGGTGGACAATGAGGCAGGTAGAAGTGTACTGATTTTTATTACAGTCAAGGGAAATATAAATATACAGCATGCGGACGGAAATGTGGTCACCGACCCGCGAGAGAGTAAAAGTGGGTCGGCGAGACCCGATTTGTGTTTCTTGAGAGACATAAAATACAAAATATAAAAGTACACAATATGTGGTTATACAAGCTTTATACACTGACGGAAAGCCCGCTGAATGCTCTCTCAGGGGGAAGTAAGAACAACGCGAATGATGAATTATATACAGAGAGAATTATGAATAAGCGTTGTCCTTACACATGCATGGGCAAAGTAGATGGGGATCATCCCGATAGACCAAAATCCTGCCAAAAAAATATCTTTTATATATTATGAGTGTAACAAAAATAACAATGTTATTTATATACAATTTTATTTAAAACAGATTACAACCTAATAAAAAGCAGGTGTAAATGCATAATAAAAAAGATAATCTCACAGCATAAAGAAAGATTCAATATCGATATAAAATTTTAAAAGTAAAAACTTTACCCAAGGGATAAATTATGGGCTATTCCGCAATTGATAATCTAAC
>NC_061108.1:51186310-51371310 GCF_015104395.2 Macrobrachium nipponense | reverse complement strand
TAGCATGCTTATCTGTATAAAGATCAGTAAGTTCAGGAAAGTTTCCCCTGAGTCGCATGGTTATCTCTTGGTAATTTTTTCATTTAAGACCCTTTTCCGTAAAACTATCATGCTTATGGTCCCATAAGCATCGTCTCTCCCCCATAACTTCGAGCAAAAACTTTTCTGGCAATCTTGTCCACTGTACCAAGAACTCCATCTTGCATCTGACGACTGGAAATGAGCGCTCTCCGAGATATAAACAAACAATAGAGTCGACGGTAGCGATGGGTTGAATTCGATCGGTACCGTTTTCAAAATTCGTGACGACGACACCAGAAAATCGTCGTCAAAACATGAAAAGTCGTCGACAAATTCAAAAGTCGACGGAAATTTCGCTAGTGTGACAGCGCCTTTAAGGTATTGCTTTGGAAAATCCAGTGCGACTTCCAACCAGTATATTTTTTCAGATCATCAAAGTTCATATATTTGAAGAAATTTACAGAAGTTGTTATAGACCGAATACCATGCGCTTTGGGAAAGGACCTTGGGCTGACTTTCTTGGTAAAATACAAAAACTGCTGCGCAATGCCCTTTAGAGATATGGTACCACCACTGCCCCCCCACTGCCCCAGGGGGGCATTGGAAAAGGGGGGGGGGGGGGGGGGCCTTCGGAAAGGGTAGATGTTCTAGATAAATAGTCCTTAGGAGTTTTAACAGGACATAAAGAAGGATGTTGCGGAATCAGAACAACCTTCCATGGGGATCACCTTACCAAAGGGTTCTTATTCTTAGCCATAAAATATTTATTTGGTGAAAGCAAGCAACACGTCAACCCGAGGAAAGGAATTCTATATGCCCTTGGCCACTAGATAAAGATGACATCTGCGATGTTCCGGCACCTGAAGCCAGACTTAATAAAAACAGTGCCTTACGCAAAAGGGTTTGGCAATCACATTTGAAGTTGTCTGTTTTAGAGTCTAACCTGAGAACATCGTTAAGAAACCATGACACTGATGACGGCCTGTGAATAAGCCGCAGGCGTGCATAAGCCCTTGGGATTGGGGTGAAATAAGACTCAATTATATAAACCCTAGAAAAATCTTTTTCAGAGCTGATTTAGTGGTTGTTATTGTGGCAACTGCCAAGCCTTGTTCGAATAAGTCCTGAAGAATGTTATAGCCACGTTCATTGTCATTACTTTGACATTTGATTCCTTGAGAAATGTAGGCAATTGTTTAACTGCTGAACCATACTGGCGAAGTGTAGATTCTCTTCTGTCTGACTCCAAGAACAAAATGTTCTGTGGATCAATGTCCCCTACCCTCCTACCTGCAAACTTCATGAAATCCATAAAGATAGGGTTTTGTGAAGACCTGAGGAATCGAACACAGTCACCGTTTGAACTTGTTGCGACAGCCTCAAGTCCAGGAGAGGACGAAGACCTAGTTCCAGGAGAAGGGGAAACCAATTGTTCTTGGGCCAGTAAGGAGCTATGAGAGCCACCTGACCTTTGAAGGATTTCAACTTGTGCAGCACCTTCAGGAAAAAGTTCACTGGAGGGAATAAATAAACCTCCCTCCACTGGTTCCAACCTATACTCAAGACGTCCGTAGCGTATGCTAGAGGGTCCATATTTGGGGCTACGTAACAAGGCAGCTTGTGGTTTGCCCCTGTAACGAACATATCTACTTCCAGACCCGGTACTCTCCTACAAACCCTCTTGAAGGAATTCTGGTCCAGTTTGACCATTCTGACTCCAGGGGGACTGACCGGGACAGTGCGTCTGCTACTACATTGTGGACTCCTGCCAGATGGGTAGCCGATAGATGCCAGGTGTTCTTGTCAGCTAGAGAAAAAGTTGCTATCACCACATGGTTCACATGACTTGACTTTGAACCACCTCTGTTTATACCATGTATCACTACCACACTGTCGAGAGCCAATCTGATAAGAGTCTCCTCCGGAGGACGGAGCTTCATTAAGGTCAGAAACACTGCCATAGCTTCCAGGATCTTGATGTGAAGCTTTTGGAACTGAGGTGACCAAGTTCCCTGAACCTTGTCGTGCTGTGAATAACCTCCCCAACCTGACAGTGATGCGACTGTATGCACCAGTAGGGACGGGGGAGGGAACTGCAATTGCAACTCTTTGGCTAGGTTTCGGCCATTGCCCATGGATGTAGACGTTCCTTGGGAATCAGAGGTACCCAGCCGAACTTGTCGCGACACTTGGCATTGGCCTTTGAACGTCAAACTCGATTGATGTCCTTGAGCTTGGCTTTCAACAGAACGTCTGTGACTGAGGCAAATTGGAGCAAGCCTAGGATCGTCTCCTGATTCCTTCTCGAAGCCTTTTTGCATTTTAAGAATTGGCTTGCTACTTTGGCATCCCCTTCCCTGATGGAATGGAAAGATTGTGTGAATCCAAGCCCCAATGGATACCTAGCCACTGGAACTTGGATTCTGGGGCCAATCGGGACTTGGTCCTGTTGATCTTGAAACCTATATATTCCAGGAAAGATATGACCTCGTCCATGGCTTTCATATACTTGTCTTTGGCCATCTCCCAGATTAGCCAGTCGTTTAGGTACGCCACCACCAATAAAACTGAGACTTAGCTCCTGCACCACTACCTCCGCCAGTTTCGTGAAAACCCTTGGGGCTATATTCAGCCCGAAGGGCATCACCTTGAAGGAATAGGCTCTTGACCTAGTTGAAGCCCAGGAATGGATGGAAGTGCCGAGCCATCGGGACATGATAATAGGCGTCTGTAAGATCTATAGAGGTGGTGACGCCCCCACGGGGAAGTAAGGCCCGTACCTGAGAGATGGTCAGCATTTAGAACTTGTCGCAAGGAATGTACAAGTTTAAACGGGACAAGTCTAAGATCACCCTTCTTTGGTCGGTCCCTTTCTTTGGGACACTGAATAAACGACTCTGAAATTCCAAGTTCTTTGTCCCGGCGACTGCTCCCTTCTGGAGAAGATCCCTGGAGTAATCCATCAACCCTTGGGTTGGATGCTGATAGATGGATACTATGCTTCCGGCTCAGCTGCTGAACCCCCAACGATGTTAAAAGAGATACAGCCTGCCTCCTATTTGAGGAACTTCATTGAGATGATGAGGGTCGGGTTCCTTTTCTGACCATGCACCTCTAGCTCGCCCTTGGGCTTCTGTTCCTCCACGCTGACGAAAGGGGCCTCTAGCCCTGCAACCCCTAGCAACCTTGGTAAAAGGTTGAAATACCCGATTCTCATAGACCGGGTTAAAAGCAGGCGACACTGAATACAGTGGGGGAACCTGTTGGCTTAGAAGATGAAGGTTGTGCAACCCAAGAAATAAATAAATAAATATATGTACTGAAATATCACATGTTACAAGCAGAGAGGAAGACCACTCGAAATCGGTACAATTCAAGGATAAGCCGTAAAGGCGACTTGCCGCCCGCCCGCTACTTATAAGTGACGCCTAATAAAATCCTAAATAAAGGCAAAACGAAAGGCAAATTCACTCTCTAAATATTGAAAAAGGGCGGAACCAGTACTTAACTTGGGTGAAGAGGTAGATTGACGATCCGTAATCAAGAATAAAAATAAAAGAACAAATAGCTATATTTGAACGTACGAACACGATAAGGCTATCGATAAGTATGTTGTCACAGACGCCTTCAACGGGGTAGCTAGGTGTGACCTATGGGTCGGCTCCCCGTATTTAGGGTTTTTGATGAGGAAAAGGCTAATTGGAGGGGTTGCTGTGGTAGTGTTTAACACTCACCCCAGTTTTATACCGACACCTTTTATATAGGTGAGCGAGTCAGAAGCTTCTGACATGTCCAATTTAGCAGTTCTCTGGTATTATAGCAATATTTTACTAGAAATAGTGCTAAAGCAGACATATTTCACGGGAGCGACACGGCTGAGCCCAGAAATATATATATATATATATCTTTTTATATATATCTGGAATCAGAATGGTCACTGGACCAGGAATCCTTCAAGAGGGTTTGTAGGAGAGTACCGGGTATGGAAGTAGATATGTTCCTACAGGGGCAAACCACAAGCTGCCTTGTTACGTAGCCCCAAATATGGACCCTCTAGCATACGCTACGGACGCCCTGAGTATAGGTTGGAACCAGTGGAGGGAGGTTTATTTATTCCCTCCAGTGAACCTTCTCCTGAAGGTGCTGCACAAGTTGAAATCCTTCAAAGGTCAGGTGGCTCTCATAGCTCCTTACTGCCCAAGAAACAATTGGTTTCCCCTTCTCCTGGAACTAGGTCTTCATCCTCACCCTCTCCCGGACTTGAGGCTGTCGCAACAAGTTCAAACGGTGACTGTGTTCGATTCCTCAGGTCTTCACAAAACCCTATCTTTATGGATTTCATGAAGTTTGCAGGTGAGGATAGGAGGAGGGGACATTGATCCACAGAACATTTTGTTCTTGGAGTCAGACAAAGAGAATCTACACTTCGCCAATATGGTTCAGCAGTTAAACAATTGCCTACATTTCTCAGGGAATCAAATGTCAAAGTAATGACAACGAACGTGGCTATAACATTCTTCAGGACTTATTCGAACAAGGCTTGGCAGTTGCCACAATAACAACCACTAAATCAGCTCTGAAAAAGATTTTTCTTCTCGGGTTTGGTATAAATCTGTCTGAGTCTTATTTCACCCCAATCCCAAGGGCTTATGCACGCCTGCGGCTTATTCACAGGCCGTCGTCAGTGTCATGGTTTCTTAACGATGTTCTCAGGTTAGACTCTAAAACAGACAACTTCAAATGTGATTGCCAAACCCTTTTGCGTAAGGCACTGTTTTTATTAAGTCTGGCTTCAGGTGCCAGAACATCGCAGATGTCATCTTTATCTAGTGGCCAAGGGCATATAGAATTCCTTTCCTCGGGTGACGTGTTGCTTTCACCAAATAAATATTTTATGGCTAAGAATAAGAACCCTTTGGTAAGGTGATCACCATGGAAGGTTGTTCCGATTCCGCAACATCCTTCTTTATGTCCTGTTAAAACTCCTAAGGACTATTTATCTGGAACATCTACCTTTTCCGAAGGCCCTCCTCCCCCCCTTTTTCATGTGGGGCGGTGGTGGTACCATATCTCTAAAGGGCATTGCGCAGCAGTTTTTGTATTTTACCAAGAAAGACAGCCCAGGGTCCTTTCCCAAAGCTCGTGGTATTCGGTCTATAACAACTTCTGTAAATTTCTTCAAATATATGTACTTTGATGATCTGAAGAAGTATACTGGTTGGAAGTCACACTGGGTTTTCCAAAGCATTACCTTAAGTCTTTGGAGGATCTTAAATATCATGCAATAGCTGTAGGGAGGTCAGTGTCTCCTGCTACAACATCAATATAGTACTGTCCTTGTGTCATATGAATATTTTCCATTATGCCAGCATTATTAACATTCTACAGCAGCACATTTCTTTGTTATTTGACTTGGTGTATGGTGTTAATTTATACAATTTAATATTCTATTTTGTTTCAGGGTGATGTAGCTTGGTGTTTCTCTGGTACAATTTCACGGGAGCGACACGGCTGAGCCCAGAAAAGGGATTTTGACGTAGGAAAAATCTATTTCTGGCGAGGAAGCCGTGTCGCCCAGTGAAATCCCCCCTAGTTTTTTCCCCCCCCCCCTTGCAGTGCACCAAGCTTCATTGCTATCGATAAGTATGACGTCACAGACGCCTTCACGGGTAGCTAGGTGTGACCTATGGGTCGGCTCCCCGTATTTAGGGTCTTTTGATGAGGAAAAGGCTAATTGGAGGGGTTGCTGTGGTAGTGTTTAACACTCGCCCCAGTTTTATACCGACACCTTTTATATAGGTGAGCGAGTCAGAAGCTTCTGACATGTCCAATTTAGCAGTTCTCTGGTATTATAGCAATATTTTACTAGAAATAGTGCTAAAGCAGACATATTTCACTGGGCGACACGGCTTCCTCGCCCAGAAATAGATTTTTCCTACGTCAAAATCCCTTATAGATATATAGTAAATATATATATATATATATATATATATACATATATAATATATATATAGATATATATATATATAGATATAGATATATATATAGTATATATATATATATAAATATATATATATGAATAATTATCACATCACCGTATTTCATATAAATTATTCGAGCTACAATGTCCTTTAATATCTAATTCGCTCCACCTCGGAATTGATATATTTTCATATATATAAAACTGCAAGGGGAATTTTTTAGTTGATCAATAATTTTTTGTCCCCTCCATGCGGGACTGAACCCCGTCCAGCGGACAGGGACGAAATCAGGACGAATCGCTAATGTCAATGTCGTCCTGATTTCGTCCCTGTCCGCTGGACGGTGGTTCGATCCAATGAGGGTACAAAATTATTATTAACTAAAAAATTCAACTTTAGTTTACATATATGAAAATATATCAATTCCGAGGTAGAGCAAATTAGATATTAAAAGACATTCGTAGCTCGAATAATAAAAATAATAATAATATATATATATGTATATATATATATATATATATATATATATATATATATATATATATATATATATATATATATATATATATACACACACACACACGCATGAGTGGACCCATTTATGTTTAAGTGTCAGAGAAAGTCGCCTTGTTTTACTTAAAGATTCGCAAAGAGCGAACAGCAGTGTGTTTTCGAGACATATCTTAGACGTTCTCTCTCTCTCTCTCGGCATGCAGGTAATGCAGGGACTTCGTCAGATTTCTTCGTTCACACATCAGTAATGTTGGAGGGTGTTGGAAACTCTCGGGCTTAGAAAAATACTTATATTATCTGAAGTAGTTTTACAAGATCACATCTTGAGATAAGAGTTCAAGAAGAGACTTATTTCAAATTGAGTCAGAGAGTAAGTGACACAATGTTTCAAGTTGTGCATTGGAAGAGATAACTTAAGTAGACAACGAACACACTTACTCCTTTTTTAGGGCAAGCTTATTCAACAATTCATTTGGTTCTCAAAAGAGCCGGTCTAGATTCAGAGCGTGAGAAGGATGTTCGTTCGTTTGTCTGTGGTTATGATAGGCTAGCATTCGCTCGCATCCTGAGAACTCAGTATCTTTGGGAGAATTTTCCTTGTTGACCATGACCCAGATCGCAGCTATGTTTTTATGATAGGGAATGTATTACATTTCTCCTTTTTATGTAATTGCCATTACATATATACTCTTAGTCCAGTCTAAATTCTCCGCCATTTTAAATGGAAAAAACAAAGAAAAACCAAAAGTTAGCAGTTATTTATTGATGAACTTATGCATGAATTTTAGACAATGCAATAATGAGTATACTTATTACTTATAACAAAAATAGTATGAAATATGATTGATAAGTTGTAAAGAACCTTAAGGAATCTTCTTGTCACCTAATTGGTCAAATGTCAGTAAGCTGTCTCCATAATGGACAAGACTGACAGATTTTCATAGCATTACAATACAGGATGTTAATATATTTGGTTTTCACAGTTCCCATAAGTCTTACTTACCTGATGTATTCATTATGAAGGGTAAAATAACAGAAAACTCTTATTTTCCTTTGTTTATTTATTTGTGAAGTTTTTACAGAAATTGCGCTTTACGATAACTTTTCTGTAGGTGACATCTTTATCCGTTTATCAGAAATATTTCCGTCAGTTAACAGTCCTGCTGCAGGCAAAGCCTCGATACTTCGATAAACATTAGGAAAGCCCTATACGAAGCTTTGATTGCCGTTTCTCTGTTTCTGACGTCACACTGAGCAATGTTCGACCATGTGGACTGGGCTTCAGGCATGTCAGTTGCTCAGAGTCAGATTCAGAGCGCAGGTCAATGAGTGTGGATACTCACTTTTTGTAATCTATATTTCTCGGAAAGAAAAAACCAGAGATGTATTTTATTTAATTATCTCTCTTAACCAACTGGTGATTGCTTAAAAAAGCATCACCACAAACACATATTTCTGGCAAAAAAACAACAAAATCATGATAAACATTCAGGGACGGTAATCACAAGCAGGCACGAAGGACATCCGTCTCAAGTCTGCACTGGCTCTTACTTATTTGCCTGAGTTACTTACTAATTGGACCATGAAATGCCAATGTCTACAAGAATGAATGGTTTCGAACATACTGGTTGAAGAATCTAAAGGTTAATTTCCCTTGAAATCACTTAGAAAAACAGAAAGTTTCTATCACACAGTATTTAAGTGATTTTTCCTGGTACTTTTCCATCACTTCCATCTATTGGTAAAGGGGTGGAAAGTCCACAATCTGGTCACTCCTTTATCCACACAATTTTTGATGTTGGATATTGGGGAGCATAGGAAGTTAGTCACTGGAAGAGTGATCAAATTTCCTTACTGCACTTACAACTCTTATCCAAGTTCTACCTTTTCACTAAGTCATCAACTCAAGTAATATATTTGCATGGCCCATATTGTTTTATGTTGATTATATCTAATTTTCCTCATTCGTCCTTCACATAAGAGATTTGCAGAAGCTTCTTTATTGATGCTGGCTACATAACTTTCCCTGAATTGCACAAGTTTAATCCCAAAATGCTTTCCTCACATGTCACATTATAACGCAAATCTATACACACTCCGTATGAGGTCCTGCTGGAAAAACCTACTTAGCAATAAAAAAGTATTTATGTATTTGCAAAATAATTAAGTGATCTCCCTGAATCTAAGAAACCTGAATTTCCATCATCCCTGAGTACAGCTTTTATTTATATCTAATTTCACTTTCCTTGCCCATTCCCCACACAGGTGTCACATCACATCAGGTATAGAATGTGGCATCTGACCCCACAGGTAATCAAATGTAGAAAGTGCCGTCTCCAATGATGTGGACAATCATTTGCAAAATTTCATAATAATTACCTAAATGTGCACCAGCTGAGGGATAAATTAATTTGTCATGATTCTGAAGGTTAGCAAGACTTAAGAAATTTGCTGGTTGGTTCTAAAGACAAAGGACTAACTTTGTCAGATCATCTGTAACTCTTGAACAAACTGTGCTGCTTCTGCATCAAACGATAGGGAATGAAATGGCAAAAGGTCAGATTGGCTTGAGGCCACTTCTCTCTCTAGCTTAGGTCACTGATACACATTCCTTTCAGGTAGACATATAAAATCTCTAAGGCACACTTCACCTGCTGCATAGTACTGGTCAGTTTCCACAGCTGCTTACACATTAGATTTTGAAACCAAAGCAATAACGACTACATTTTGATTATTACTGTACATTCAACTGAGCTTGCACATTTCATGTTTATTCTACCTTTGCAACCCCATATACCGATGAAGCTAGGAAAGACATATGGACCATTTCACTCTCTGAATCCCCAGATTGAGAACCAATTGAATTAAATTTTCTAAGTTCTGGGTGACATTCCCAATGAAAACTAATGCATATCATCTGCTCAGCTACATTGATAAATTTTTTCTGTTTATTTTGCCACTGCATTCACATTTGACTTAAATACTGGGAATGAGTACACACTACAGAACATAACACTCCAGCACTCTTTGCCCAGTGCAAAAGTATACTGTACCTGGAAAAAGGTATTCTTACGACATAGACATACTGAAATACTATAAAATACTATTATAATTATAAACTATTAAAGCATTTAAGTTAAATAACATGTTAATGGAGCTAAACAAATAGAAGTATCCTTTTAAAACCACTATGTAAGTAATAAACTAGGAAATCTATTATGCTGATGTACATAATAACTAACAACACCAATTATTTCATCAACTGGAATGAAAAACTTCTACTCACACAACTGAATCTATACTATACGAATCTAGTAAAATATACCTAAAAACCTGCTATTATCATTAAACTATGAATTCAGCTGCTAGCAAGACCTATTGAAAGATGGGTGACAAGATCAAATATTTAAAGGAAAACCAAAATGTAGGGTACTACCCATGAAAAGAAATAATTCAATAATTCAGTTTTAGTAGTTTTATCACAAAAAGTGCATTAAGTCACAAAAATGATATGAAAATACAGTAATTTGTGAATATTTCCCAGTGAAAAAGGCCGCGAATGGGCTAATTTCTCGCGAATAATGGGTATATATGGTCTATAGAAAATCCATGAATAGGCGAGTCCGCGAATTATGAGTGTGAATTGTGGGGGGCCGACTGTATTTGGAGATTCTGCTTTGGGGATGTGTCTGGGGTATGCTACTTTGAGTTTAGGTCATAAAATATTTGGTTTGTTTTCAAAACTATAAGGAATTTGTTTACAAGGGCACACAGCAAATGTATAAAAAAATATGAAAATATAGCACACAGTATTCCTCTGGCGAACTACAAGTTGTATGAGTAACGTGGGTATTGAATTATAGCTAGCAACTACTTTTACCAAGTAAACCAACCTCATGTCTTCTTCAAGTGATTTTTTTATCTTTCTAATTTAAGATTCCATTCTGAAGATGACAAGTGGAAAGCAACTAGTATATAAGCTGATAAACTATATTTTAAAACATATAAATTGCATCTGATGTAGCATAATAAAAAAATTGTGTATGGCACTGAAAAAATAGCAGGCAAAACAAATACACATTTCAGCTATCAAACTCTACTTCAACAAACATCCAATGTCATTTCTTGAATTTATAAACAAGGAGCACAAACTTGGCTTAGAGTACACAGACCATAGGGTGGTGAATTGCAACTTACATACTTCTCAAAATACTGATTGTAAATATTTTATTAAGCAAAATACATCTTTATAAAAAAATTGATAAAAATCAAAACACAATATAGGTATAAGATATATACAACCAAATCAATTCTTCTTAAACCCTAATAAAGCTCTTTTAATTTAAACCATCAAACAAAGCTTTCAGTCATCCAAGTTCATACAAATCTCCATAAGTTCCTTTTCTGTTTCTTTTTCACTGCTGATATTTAGAACGTCCATTGCCAATTTAACAAAGAAGCTTGGGACAAGAACCTTCCAAATATACTGCCTTCTCTGGAAAACAGAAACATATTTTAACATTTGCATTTAGAAATAGGTGGATTTAGATACAACATAATGGTAATTATTATGTAACAAATACCTGATTGCAGTCGAGCTATTAATTGCAATTGCCTGCTTGACAGATTTTAGCATCTTTTTTCAAAACATTTCTGCTAGATTACTGATACTAAAACTTCTAAGAATGCTCTACACCTTCCAATTCTCTGCACTAATATTTAGCTTCCAATTTTTAGAATCAGATCTTAACAGGCTCTTAACTTTAAGGATAACTAAAACAAATCACACAGCTCATCTGTATAACCTTAACAATGTCTATAAAAATGTAATAATGTGTCCACATAAAGTACTATAATTTGATTATTGTAAAGTACCAGTAGGCAATATTTTCTTGTATTTGAAGAACTAGCTTTGTATTTAGGAAAATTACCTTTTTACATACTAAAAGCTATAGTATAAAATAAGTTTACGTCAGCACAACAAAGTTATCATGTAACCAGGATGAATAATTCCAAAGGCACTAGAAGAATAAGCCCTCAGAGAGGCACAAGGATTCCATTACCATGTTAGTCGGGTAAAGATATGGAAAATTCCCACCCAACCCCAAAATATTGCTAGGAAAGGTTTTTCAACTGTTTTTTATTCTATTTGTTGTGGAGAATAACATAATAAAAATCTAACAAAGTCAAAGTACCGGAAAGTTGTCAAATACAAGATGACCGCCGATACATTAAAATGCCATTAATTTCCTTATCATTTGCCTAGAATGATGTGATGTCAATACCTAGGTTTTGGAAGTCAAGGAATGCAATGGAAAAAGTGAAATTGTTATTTAATCATCAGAACACCATGGAATCCTAGATGACCGCCAACTTCCTTATTGTTACTGAACAGACTTTAATGAGGACACTAAAAACCTCTGGTGGACTGACAAGAGGAAATGGAATGACAGACAAGCAGAGATCATTGTGGACAATGTCAGCTCCCATCACTGCCGAGTATAACAGGGCAATGCAGGCACCTAACAGCCTTTACTACACTAAGGGGGGGCATGGCAAAAAATGACATGGGTTACAAAAACACATGGTAACTAATTGAAAATTTTATTTTAGGGCATTCTTGATACCTGGACTCTTCTCCCATCTGCTGAATGCAAAATCTGCAATAGAAAAGAAGAATAAAATAAAAAAGGGCATTTTCGTATGCATCCAAAAAAACTGCTACTGCTTTAAAACTATCAGAGATAGGAAGCTAAACCTAGTCTCATTTAATAGCTAAAGAGTGTGTCAACAATCTCCTTAAAACAAAATTTGTACTTTAGAGGGATAAAGTTATTATTTTTGCGTTTAAATTTGTAATAAAAATCTGTTACGTAAATAATGTAATTTTAAATAAAGAAAGAGAAACATTTTCAAAGATTGGTTCTGAGCAAGTTATAGAACTTTTAAAGACAAATACAATTAAAAAAAAATTGTGAAAATCGGATAAAAACTAACGAAGAAGTAGTGGTTTAAAGGACAATAACTCACTTTTGAGAAAATGGCATTTAAAGTTGACACATCCCACGGCGACTAGTATGCTCCAGCAGAGCAGCTATTGTACACCTTCTTTTTCTTTTTTTTTTAATACTGATCTTTCTACGCATTGAACTGGTGAGAGTTTGTGTTGGAGCACCAGTGGTGGAGGGAGGCAGTGGTGTGGTGGCGGTCATATGGCTCGTTGATGGCTGGGGAGGATCAGCTGTTGGTGGTGGAGTTAAAATGGCTGACGCTCGTCGCTCTTCCAGTTTCCTCCTTTTCACCTCTCTCGCTTTCTCAACTGCTTCGGCCATCCTCTTGATGTAGCCTTTCTTCCTGGGCATTGCAGAAATGATTTGCAGTGTAGAGAATCCAGATCAATCTAAAAAATCGCCCGATGAACGGTGACAGTAACAGACGAACACAAGAAACGTCACGCGAGCAGACGACGCAGACAACCGTCTGCTACGATAGCCTTCAAGGCACTGACTTCCAAAGCTCCTTCGCCTACTCGCTACCGTATAGCAGTGGACGAGTTGCTAAACATTATTTTTATTCATGATATATGTATACGTATATAATTCCTTGTATATTTATATTATACGCTGTATAACCTAATAATAGGGAAATAAGAGTGTGCTTGTCAAAATAATAACTTATTTTAGCAAAATATTGTAGAAAAATAGTTAGAATCAATATATTGCTCTGAAACTTCGAGAGTAGATTGCCATGACCATGAAGTATTCGATGGTTGATTCACTAGAAATCGACTTTTTTCAAAATATTTCGTCATTTTTGACGGGCGGTCCCCTAAAGTGAGTAACATAAAGATTTGACCAATGCAAGAATGAAGAGAGATATTTCAGACATACAAAAGATCATGACCAAACTGGCATCCTGCCCACCCTTCTCTGAAGACTCCTCATTATGGAATGTAGTCAATGGCGTAGTGGCAAATCCAGATGTGAATGTTCACGAATCAGAGTCCACTGGAAGGATAATAATTGAAAATATGATTGGACAGCCATCTTTAAAAAACTCGTTTAAGGAGAAAGATAAAGCCATAATTCGGTGATGCTTCAGCAATCAAGGTTGCTCCAGATAAAAGTATAGATCCTGTACTCTTATTTCAGAGGCTTTTGGTAGTGGCAAAAACAGGTGATCTATCATTGGAGGATGTTTTAGGATATGGACTTACCCCATTCCATCCAGCTCTTTCTGAAACAAGATATGTGTTTCGAATGCATGACAAGCCACAGATAGCTCACGCCATCGAAAGTGTAGTTCAAATGAATTAGTTCCTCAGACTAAGCATTATATCATTGATGGAGGGTCTTTATTACATCGAGTTCCATGGAAAATGGGCAGTAGTTCAGTGCAATAGCTAAATCATATGCAGATTTCACTATTCAACATTATGGGAAGGCAACAGTAGTTTTTAATGGATACACTGAAGGTCCATCAATCAAAGACAACACTCACCAACAGCGTTTAGGGCTTCACTACCGAGACAGTGTTTGTTGGCAAGAAGGATTTTTAGTCAAGGAATAGCAACAAGCAAGGCCTAATTGAACTGATCAGTGGTGAACTAAGGACAAGGAGGATGCCAAGTCATCAACTACCTGGTGATGCTGACGTAGACATTGCTTAGGCTGCAGTTGAATCATCCCATTACCATGCTATTACTTTGATAGGGGCGGACACAGACCTCTTAATTCTGCTCCTTTATTACACACAGCTTGAGGGTATGGACCTTTATTTCCAGTCAGGTAAGTTGACTGCTACAACAGTGTATCATATCAACAGTCTTGAGTCAGCCCTTGGAGATAAACTATGCTTCCAGTTGTTTTTCATTCATGCCTTTTCTGGATGTGACAGTACATCTCGCATCTTTGGTGTTGGAAAAAAGGCTGTCTTTCAAAAGTTTGTGAACGGTAATTCTGTAATACAGTCTTGTGCTGATCAGTTCCTCACCCCACATACAGAAAAAAACCTGACTGAAGACACTGGAACCCAGGCAATGGTTGTCCTGTTTGGCAGGAAGGGTGTTGAGTCACTGGCATCTTTGTGCCTCAGTACCTTGTACAAGAAAATTGTATTAGCAAATTCATATGTAGCACCAGATCGTCTACCCCAACTGTATCGTCTGCCAAATTTCACTCTCTCAGAGTATACTACCAAATAATGGTATGGACTGGGAAAGAGAGTGAAATGAATGTTTTAAACTGAGGTTGGAAGTTAATGGACAGTCAATTCACACCAGTTATGTCAGATATGAGTGTTGCCCCAGAGAAACTTTTAAAGATGATTCACTGCAACTGCAAAACTGCCTGTGGAACAGTACAATGTAGCTGCAGAGTGTATGGGTTTTCATGTACACCTGCGTGGACAATGCCAGTTACAATCCGTACAGCCAGGTTACATTCATTGAAGAGAAGGATGATGAGAAGGAAGAGTAATATACTGTATTTGACAAATGTATATATTTTAATGAACAATAGTTTTTGCGATAGTGAATGTTGAGGTACTGATAACAACTTTTGATTGTAAGTGATGCATTCTTAAATTATATGTAGACTGTAGGGCAAATTATATTTAGCTTACAGGAATTTATATTTTTTATATATTCAAGGATATTCTTTGTATGTAGAGGAACATTTTAGATGCCATCTTGGATTTCATGATGTTACGATAATCAAATGACAACTTCACTACTTCCATTGCATTCCTTGACCCTCAAAACCTAGATATAGACATCATACATACAATTCTATGGCAAATAATAGGGAAGTTAGAAGCATTTAAATGTATTGGTGGCCATCCTCGACTCCATCTTGGATTTCATGATGTTGTGACGATTAAAAGATAAATTCACAGTTTCCATTGTATTCCTTGACTCCCACAACCTAGGTATAGACATCGTATTTATCATTCTATGGCAAATATAAAGGAAGCCAATTGCATTTTAATACATATACTGACGGCCATCTTGGACACCACCTTGGATTTGACAACTTTCTGGTACTTTGACTTTGGTAGATTTTTAGTATGTTATTCTCTGCATCAAACAGAACCAAAAGCAGTTGAAAAACCTTTTCTAACAATTTTTTAGGGTTAAACCCTATATTTACTTTATTATTAGTGTAGTCTGGGGTAATAATACTGTGACAACAAGGGGTCCCGGGGTTGTTTTATTTCTTACACAGTCCCCGGGACGTAAATATATGAATATATAGATGTATATATTTTTTCAGTCCAGAATGCTCCGGCATATTTTCATATTATCATATTATCCAATAAATTTGGGCAATGGTCCTAATATTGCACTTACAGGCCACTCAATGTCTGGTTGCCGGCTGTAATGCTACTCTGCAAGATCCGTGCGGCCATGACGTTTGCCAGAGCCATGCCTCGTGCGCAGTGTTGCTTACTGATTCCGTGGTCTGGCATCACGAAAACTGCTTTACATGCTACGACTTGGTACAACAGGTTACCTCTTTGGTAAGTTACCGCACTGCTTGCTCTATGCATATTGTGATGAAATTATGTTACACTACTTGTATTAGTGAAAAAAAAAAAAAAAAAAAAAAAAAAAAAAAAAAAAAAAAAAAAAAAAAAAAAAAAAAAAAAAAAAAAAAAAAAAAAAAAAAAAAAAAAAGGAATAAAGTAAATGGAAAATAAAAATTTCTTAAAATTAATTACATTGATTAATCAACATTTATAAGCATAATGTTCAAGGAATTTACTCGATATTGACACATTCCTTGCATTACTGAACAGCTGAACCAGTTTCTTAAGGATGACACTCTCCACCCTCAAGATCTGGGTTGGAGGGTTTGGACGGAACGTAGGGAAGGCTAAGCCGTATATTCTGTCCCAAGATATGGCAGCTTTGATCTTCCCAGCCGGGAAATCTGCCGGATACGTTGACCCAAAAGTAGCAGCACCAATTATCAAATCAATCCAAGATTCAGTTTTGGATCAGCAAGAGGCAGAGTTACCGGACCTTGGGCTGGAAGGAGTCTCACTGGAAGTGGTTAAGGATTTGCCTGTTACACTACATACGCGTACAGGTAACAGTGTTAATGAGGCTAGCTTAGTTGGTCACTGGGGTCTTTCCTCGAGTGAATCTGATTCTTCCTCTCCCTCTACTTCCAATTCCTTTCATGGGTTTCACAGGAGGATTGCACCCCTTTCCAGGTCGCATTCCTTCCCTGTGATTCCTAAATTAAAGAAAAAATCTTCAGGTAAAACCTTGCTCAAAGGCAAATCAGAGACAAAGCCAAGGCCTGGGCACGTGCCAGAGGTTCATACACATATTAAACCTGGGCTGAAGTCTCTTGCTAAGTCTTCAAATCCAAGGTCTCAAGGAGGGAATTCTTCCCATTGCCCCACAAGTCCCATTCCATCAATGTCTAGGGATCGGATACCTCATAAGGTACCACAGGGGGGGCAGGAGGATTCCCCTTTAGTTGGCCAAGACCTGTTCAACACGAATATTTTAAATCAGGTCAGTAGCCTTGGTAGCTTAGTCAGTTCAGTTGCAGCGAGGTTTGAAGAAGTGTTTAAGAGATTAGGTGCACAGGACTCCCTGATTGCAGGTCTCATACAAGGAGTCGGCAGTTTTCCAGCACCTCCTAGTAACTTGGTGCAAGGTCAGAGCATGCCTGACGGGTCCACGCTCCCTCCGTTCCACCCTGGTAATCCTTGGAGGGTGGCGAACTTCGCTCCGTTTGTCAACGGGATGTTGACTATAGAAGGTTGTGGCACACGTAGACTCGAGGATTTCGAGTTCTTCCCCGAAGGGTTACAGCCACCATTTTTATAGTTATGTTAGGCTTACGGAGGCAGCTCTGATTAGAGAGGATAAAGTCCCCAAGGAGACTGTTATCCTTTCTAGAGATCAGGCTCAGCAAGCATGGATACGGAGCCTAGCCTAGAGTGGGAACTGTTCAAATACTAGGGTAAACAGCATTTAAAAGCCCTTTCACAATGTTTACGACTGATGACGGGCAGAACTTACCCGTTAGAAGGGACAAGGGAATCTTTTTTTTTTTTTTGTTTTTTTTTTTTTTAATTTTTTTTTTCAGGCAGGACTCGGGGGAGCCCATGCCCCCAGCCTTAGGGGAGGACAGATCCCACATCATTGCTACTCCCAGGTAGGGAGGATTTGCTGGCTACATTCTCGGTAGGCAAGCTGAAGCCAGACTGTGCAATCACCTTGTTTAGTGAGTGCCTCCCTAAGCTGTCAGACGCACTGATCCAAGCCGAATTTGATGCTAGGACACGTCTCGCAAGGTCTCTTAACTCCCTAGTGATGACAGAGACAGCGGCTCTGGAGTACGCTCAGGAGCCGCTGTTTAAGGTAATTGCAAAGTCGTTACTTTTGGGCATGCAATGTGACTTGTACGACTTTGCGGTTGCTAGGAGAAATTGCAGGAAGCATGTTCTATCTGAGGCTACGATCAGGCACGAACCCAACAAGCTTCTGGCTTCCTCAACCTGGGGTGCAGATCTCTTCCCAGCTTCGGCAGTAAACGAGGTTCAGAACGAGGCATCACGTCTGAATCAAAGCATAAGGTTGCGTTGGGGCATTCCTTTCAAAAGGAAATTAGAATCTTCTTCCTCCAGTTTTAGGGCTAGGAAGGGACAAAGGAGGTTCCAACCTTTCCAAGTTCCGCAACAGCATCCTGTGCTACAAGCTGTACCAATTCAGCAAGTATCCTAGCCTTCGACTTCTAAGGCTCAGCCTCAGCAACAAAATCAATTTGTCTTCCTTTCGCCGTCGACTAACCAACAGGTTCCCCCACAGTATTCAGTGTCGCCCGCTTTTAACCCGGTCTATGAGAGTCGGGCATTTCACCCCTTTACCAGGGTTGCTAGGGGTGGCAGGGCTAGAGGATCCTTTCGTCAGCGTGGAGGAGCCAGAGCCCAAGGGCAAGCAAGAGGTGCAAGGTCAGGAAGAGGATCCCGACCCTCAACATCTCAATGAAGTTTCTCAGGTAGGAGGCAGGCTGTACCTCTTTCGACATCGTTGGGGGTTCAGCAGTTGGGCGAAAAGCATAGTATCCAGGGGCCTAGGCTGGAGTTGGATCAAGGGTCCTCCTCCACCCATCACCTTCTATCGGGAACCAACGCAAGAGTTGATGGATTACTCCAGGGACCTTCTCCAGAAGGGAGCAGTCTCCATGACAAAGAACTTGAAATTTCAGGGTCGTCTTTTCAGTGTTCCAAAGAAAGGGACCAACAAAAGGAGGGTGATCTTAGACTTGTCCCGTTTAAACTTGTACATTCGTTGCGACAAGTTCAAAATGCTGACCATCTCTCAGGTATGGACCTTACTTCCCCGTGGGGCCGTCACCACCTCTATAAATCTTACAGACGCCTATTATCATGTCCCGATAGCTCGGCACTTCCGACCATTCCTGGGCTTCAAACTAGGGAAAGAAGCCTACTCCTTCAAGGTGATGCCCTTCGGGCTGAATATAGCCCCAAGGGTCTTCACGAAACTGGCGGAGGCAGTGGTGCACGAGCTAAGGTCTCAGGGTATATTGGTGGTGGCGTACCTAGACGACTGGCTAATTTGGGAGATGGACAGACACAAGTGTATGAAAGCCACGGACAAGGTCATGTCTTTCCTGGAATATATAGGGTTCATGATCAACAGGGCCAAGTCCCGGTTGACTCCGGAGTCCAAGTTCCAGTGGCTAGGTATCCATTGGGACTTGGATTCACACACTCTTTCCATTCCAGCAGGGAAGAGGAAGGAGATTGCCAAGGCAACAAGATAATTCTTAAAATGCAAAAAGACTTCGAGAAGGAATCAGGAGAGGATCCTAGGCTCGCTCCAGTCTGCCTCGGTAATGGACGTTCTGTTGAAAGCCAAGCTCAAGGACATCAAATACCTCTGATTCTCAGGAAACGTCTGCGCCCATGGGCAAGGGCCGCAAACCTAGCCAAAGAGTTACCGTTGCAGTTCCCTCCCCCGTCCCTAGTGGTGCATAAGGACGCATCACTGACAGGTTGGGGAGGTTATTCACAGCACGAGAAGGCTCAAGGAACTTGGTCACCTCAGTTCCAAAAGCTTCACATCAACATCCTGGAAGCTATGGCAGTGTTTCTGACTTTAAAAAGGCTTCGTCCTCCGAAAAACTCATATCAGGTTGGTTCTCGACAGTGCGGTAGTGGTACACTGTATAAACAGAGGTGGTTCAAAGTCAAGTCACGTGAACCACGTGATGATAGCAATTTTTTCTCTAGCAGCCAAAAACACCTGGCATCTATCGGCTACCCATCTGGCAGGAGTCCACAATGTAGTGGCAGACGCACTGTCTCGATCAGTCCCCCTGGAGTCAGAATGGTCACTGGACCAGGAATCCTTCAAGAGGGTTTGCAGGAAAGTACCGGGTCTAGAAGTAGATCTGTTTGCTACAGAGGCAAACCACAAGCTGCCTTGTTTCGTAGCCCCAAATCTGGACCCTCTAGCATACGCTACGGACGCCCCGAGTATAGATTGGAACCAGTGGAGGAAAGTTTATTTATTACCTCCAGTGAACCTTCTCCTGAAGGTGCTGCACAAGTTGAGATCCTTCGAAGGTCAGGTGGCTCTCATAGCTCCTCACTGGCCCAAGAGCAATTGGTTTCCCCTTCTCCTGGAACTAGGTCTTCGTCCTCACCCTCTCCCGGACTTGAGGCTGTCGCAACAAGTTCAAACGAGGACTGTGTTCGATTCCTCAGGTCTTCACAAAACCCTAACTTTATGGATTTCATGAAGTTTGCGGGTAGGAGAGTAGGGGACATTGATCCACAGAACATTTTGTTCTTGGAGTCAAACAAAAGGGAATCTACACTTCGCCAGTATGATTCAGCAGTTTTAAGAAGTTGTCTACTTTTCTCGGAGAATCAAATATCAAGGTAATGACAATGAACGTGGCTATAACCTTCTTCAGGACTCTGTTCGAACAAGGCTTGGCAGCTGCCACAATAACAACCACTAAGTCAGCTCTGAAAAAGATTTTTCTTCTCGGGTTTGGTATAAATCTAACTGAGTCTTATTTCACCTCAATCCCAAGGGCATGTGCATGCCTGCGGCCCATTCACAGGCCGTCGTCAGTGTCATGGTTTCTTAACGATGTTCTCAGGTTGGCCTCGGAAACAGACAACTTCAAATGTGATTACCAAACCCTTTTGCGTAAGACGCTGTTTTTATTGAGTCTGGCTTCAGGTGCCAGGATTTCGGAGCTGTCATCTTTATCTAGAGACCAAGGGCATATAGAGTTCCTTTCCTCGGGTGACGTGTTGCTTTCGCCAAATAAAGAATTTCTGGCTAAGAATGAAGACCCTTTGGTAAGGTGGTCCCCATGGAAAATTGTTCCGCTTCCGCAGGATCCATCTTTATGTCCTGTTAAGACTCTTAAGGACTATTTATCTAGAACATCTACCTATTCTGAAGGCCCCCTTTTCATTAGAAACGGTGGTGGTACCATATCTCTAAAGGGCATTAGGCAGCAGATTTTGTATTTTATCAAGAAAGCCAGCCCAGGGTCATTTCCCAAGGTGCATGACATTCGAGCTATAGCAACTTCTGTAAATTTCTTCAAATATATGAACTTTGATGATCTAAGGAAGTATACCGGTTGGAAGTCGCCCTCGGTTTTAAAAAAGCATTACTTTAAGTCTTTGGAGGATCTAAAATATCATGCAATAGCTGTAGGGAGACCAGTGTCTCCTGCTACAACATCAATATAGTACTGTCCTTGTGTCATATGAATCTTTTCCATTATGCCAGCCTTCAGTTAACATTTTTTCTAACCTAACCTTAGCAAATGTCCTGTTTGTTATTTAGGAACTGATGTAGAGTGTTTTACGTTATTTATTTTACAAATTATTGGTAATTATTTTATTTTGTGTGTGTTTTGTTGACACATGTTATTGCTATATGGCGTTTTTTTGTAAATAATAAATTGTATTTTTCCAATTCTAGACTAATTTTTGATTTCTTTAACCCTTCTGAGTTCAAATTAATATTGTATTTCATTTCAGAGGGATGTAGCTTGGTGTTTCTCTGGTACAATTTCACGGAGCGACAAGGCTGAGCCCAGAAAAGGGATTTTGACGTAGGAAAAATCTATTTCTGGGCGAGGAAGCCGTGTCGCCCAGTGAAATCCCCCCCCTGGTTTCTTTCCCCCCATTTGCTATGCACCAAGCTTCAATGCTATCGATAAGTATGATGTCACAGACGCCTTCAACAGGGTAGCTGGGTGTGACCTATGGGTCGGCTCCCCGTATTTAGGGTCTTTTGATGAGGAAAAGGCTAATTGGAGGGGTTGCTGTGGCAGTGTTTAACACTCGCCCCAGTTTTATACCGACACCTTTTATATATGGTGACGAGGGTTCCAAAGAGGTTTTCTGGGGGGAAAGATGTCCAATTTAGCAGTTCTCTGGTATATAGCAATATTTTACTAGAAATAGTGCTAAAGGAGACATATTTCACTGGGCGACACGGCTTCCTCGCCCAGAAATAGATTTTTCCTACGTCAAAATCCCTTTTTTGTCCTATTTAGTCATTTTCCATTTTAATTACCCCAATTTCTTCCCAAGATTCCCGACGCTTCCCACAGAGGGGAAGGACAGTACAGTGCTCTAAATCCTTGGGAGAGGGTTGAAAGGTAAGTGGTTGAGTAGGAGGAGGAAGATCCCTTTTTATGTTCATTTAGCCAGTGCAATTGATAGATCAGAAATTCTAAGATAAATTCCATGATGTTTTCATGTGTATTTAATTCGTATAAATCAAGTTTCTTTTGCAGGATAAAGTGACAGAATAAAATTAAATTTTCTTGCATTACATATAAATCTAAGTAATTTCCATACAAAAAAAAAAAAAAAAAAAAAAAAAAAAAAAAAAAAAAAAAAAAAAAAAAAAAAAAAAAAAAAAAAAGATTTGACGTAGGAAAAACCTATTTTTGGTAGTCGATGCAAGTCCTCAAAGGAGTTACTATCATGGTCCCAAGAGGGGTGCCGTAAGATAAACCACTTTTATATATTAAACATAATTCAAAAAAAATTTTGGCTGCAAAAACTATGTACATTTCATTTAAAAAGAAAGGAATATACTAAGACAGCACAGCTGTCAAATATATTTGAGAGGACCAGTTTCTTTGATAAAAGAGATAACATTATTGCCATGCTATAATTAACACCTGCTTCACTACTATATGATAAAAAATTATTCCTAAGTTCCATTAGACTGGGACAGTCAACCGGCAAATGCCTAACGGTCAGTGGAACTAAGCAATTGTCACAGAAGGGCTCATTCTCCCCATCCATCAGAAAGCTGTGAGTTAAACACGTATGGCCAATATGTAATCTACAAAATACAACCTCCCACTTCCTTGGTATTAGGTCATATTTCCCAGGGTGTGTCTGACTAGTGATTTCTTACATTTTATTGGGGCCTCCTCTGTTCCACTGAAGTTCCCATAAATGCTGGATGGGCTTCCATATGTAAGTGTTTACATAATAAAAATATGGAATGTTAGTCCATATATATAAAAGACTAAAACTAAAGAGGTCAACCAGATTGCTTACAGGAATGTGATCAGACTAGAGACGCTAAAGATGACGTATACAATAAAAGTAGGCTAAGATAACATGCCGTCACCTGTAGTCATTCATTTGTTTATAAACTCTAGTCCAAGCTCCCTGCTTGAGACAACTACCGCGACCTATAATTCAAACGGCCTACGTGATCTGTAGCGTGTCTCATTTTGATTGTGTGTTCGTATGTAACTATGTCATCTGATTGTATGTTCATATGTTCGAGCTACTATCTGCTTCCTTCATAACTTGTAACAAAGATGGTAGACAGGGAGAATAGAGTTAGCTATCGTCATTAGAAGACCTGTACCTCTTTACCTAAGCTTTATCATGTAGAGAGAATAGAATTAGCCATCATCATTGGCAGAAGCGATCAAGCTATCGTCATTAGAAGACTTGCTACAATCATACCTGGTGATCTTCTGATCCAATGTAAAATTCAGAGAAATATAAGTATTTTTGTACTTCGTGGTTTCTACTAGATCCTCTCCTCCTCACCAAATCATCATGAGTTTAACACATCGTTGTCATAAACAAGAAGATAATCCCGACTTCGTAAGTGATCTACAAACCCCAAGACACTCCATTGAATATGGAAGTGCAATACCAACCGACTTACCGTAAGATTATCGCAAGTCTAAAATTACTTCATAGGGCGCCTTATTATACAAGGCAACAGCCCTAAAAGTGGTGGCAGTGGACCAGAAGAACTCTACAACTTCTCCGAAGAAAAACCAGAATAATAAATCATGAAGTCAACGACGACGAAAGCAGCAGATTCTTCAAGCAACTTAGTATCATCGTTTAGTGAATAACTTCAAGAAAAAAAACCGACGTGTCCTTTTCCTACGGCAACGCAAGCTTCGTCTCTCATTAGAATCATTCAAGAAAACATCGTTAGTGAGCGTTTCTGGCACTTCAAGAAACAAACCGAACGCGTCTGCAGCATCGGATCTTAAAGGGCTCGAATCATCGAAACAACGCGCACGGGGGAAACTCAAGCCAAAAAACCAGGTCATCCGCTAAATAGAGAAGGAGGACCAAGGCCGTGTGTAGTTATCGGAACACCGTGACTTCCCACAAAAGCAAGCTAAGTACAATTTTTTATTCATTTGGAGTAACTTTGAGTGTTTCCTTTGCAGGTCGGATTTCGTTATTCCTGTGGCTGAAGTTACGAGACATTCTTAATCTTACTTTTTTAAAGAAATTATCTACATCATTGAGATTTCGCTACTGCAAGTTTTTATCTTTGAGTGTCTGTTTCCAGAAGTTCTACTGAAATATCATAATCATATACTATGTTAATTTTATCATTTTGGGTGATTATTAATCCCTTACGTAACGAATCATATTAAACAGTGAATATGCGTTTACGCAGTGGACGTCTGTATTTATACAGATGCATGGATAGGGTCGTTAGGCACCGTAGCGATTAGAAAACACACAAAAACAAGTGGAACACCCGTACAAATCTAGATAAATTAGAGGTAACACTATTTCGGGTCAGGACAATAAAGACTCCTGTGCAAAGTCCCGATCGCAGTTTTAGCCTTGAGTTTTTTGAGTTATATGCATAAAATATCGAACCTCAATGACTCAACTTAACTTTAAAAATACGGCTGGATTGCAAGGAATAACATGTCTGTAAAAAACTTTCATTAGGCTAAATGCGCTGACCAGGATATCTCACTATTTCAAATTTTAGCAAAGAATAAAGTAAACAACAGCAAGTACAAACAGTTAATATTGAATGCAGTAGAGATAACTTATCTTAATAGTAATCGCTCAACTCCTAATAGTTAGTCATTCATACTTTCGCTGCTTTATACGTAACCAACAACAGAATGCAAAAAACACACAATGCGTTGTCGATGGTAATAAAGAGAAGGATCCTAATTATTACAAAAAGAAATAGGTAAACAGTAGCCCTTTCAGAAACAAACAAATCGTGCTTAAAGCATACACGGTTACTGTGTCACCTAGTCAGCGGTCAAAGTCAGTTAAATCTGCCGAGTTTTCAAAGCAAAGCAAATTCCACACAATAAGCGACTCTAGCAGAGTGGGGAAAAGCGATGTTGGATCTTACATGCCAATATCTTTTTGAATTAAAAAGGATTTTTCCTATGAATCACACGACTGTATCAAGTATTCAGAGCAGGTTCTCGTTTTTTTTAATACATAAGTTATTATAAGTAGTTGTGGATTAAGCCCGACTGTACGCGCCGTAAAAAATTAGAATATCTTGTATTATTCCTTTAGTACACGTAATATCCTGTATTTACGGACTCAAGGTCTGTTGTTCGAACTTCCCTAATGAGAAGTCCGGATAAGCGAGCGCTTACAGATACCTCTATAGTTGTTATAAAAAAACATTGATCTGTATCTAGTGTAATTGTAAGATCCATCTAGGGGTATACAAAATATTTTCTTACATCCTGCAAAATAAGGCGTGTTTATCAAAGGAAAATCCTATAAACCTTCAAACATATTAAAATCCGTTTGAACAAAAATGAGACAGTTAATCAAATAATAACTTATATAAAGGAACTATACATTTGTCTCATAAATCGTAACATTGTTCAAATGACCCAACAGAATTCTCCCACAACCGCAGTTGCAGTTTGCACGCAAAATCTCGAGAAGCATGCACCCTCGAATGTCTTAGTGCGTGTAAAAAGACTTTGCTGGGAAATGAAATTTTAATCCTTCCCGACACTCTGAAATATAACGATTTCCGCGAACAAAGCCCTAGACACGGTTGACTAGCAGCAACAAGTAAAATGTAGTGATCCACAAACGTATACATATCGTGGATACGGAAGTTATAAATATTGCATTTTTTATTGTTGCTAATTTTTAATCACGCCCAATCAGTCGTAGATGAATCTCCCTTATACTCTATCTAAAGTAATATCCGTAAAGTCATTCAAGCAGAGGTGATTCAGCAGAAACTTTTTTTTTATCTTTTATCTGAATACCAGGAAGTTTCTCCACTAGCGAGTGATCTCTGGGGAAAAAAACGGATGTAATTTAACACAAAATACGGTCTAAGGACAAACATAAAGCTATATACGTACCTTCGTATAGACTCTCAATGCAATTTCAAAATAGAGATAAATGACGGAGTTGAAAAATGTTAGTAATAGGAGCCATTAGGAAATCAAATAAGCCCATATAATTTTTCCCTCAAAACGTCATGCCATAAAAGATCGGACTTGGCGTATCTGCGTAGATTTCTGTCGCTTAAACAAGGAAACAATTCCCGATAGTTTCCAGTGCCATGTACCGACGACATCTTATCTCTGTTAGGTTAGAATAAATTTTTCACCAGCTTGGACTTACTTAAAAGCTTTTACCTGATACCATTACCTAAGTGATTGTACCTCATACACCGTTTTCAGCACACTCAGGGGACATTATCAATTTTTTACGTATGCCTCCGGCTTACGTTGCGCCCCAATTACAATATAGTGTTTGGAGACTTTTAGGGGATACCCTACATGCCTATTGGTTGGTCTTGTAATCTTTTCTAATACCTTAGAAGTACATTCACATAAACTAGAGCTAGTGCTACAGAGACAAAGACAAATAATCTCAGAGTAAAATATCTAAATGTGAGTTTTCTGGGCTCAGTTCGTGTCGCTGCGCGAAATATCCTTTAATCCATTATTTCTAAGGTAAATGCACTAACACATACCAGAGAATAAATAAAATAAAGAAAAGGTCAGTACTACTGACTCGCTCACCCTCCAAGAGGGTGTCGGTATGAACACTAGGGCGAGTGAGACCACTACCACGAACCACTTACCAATAGAAATATCCTACTACAAAACCCCCACAAGAGGGGAGCCGACCCACAGAGTGGGCAGCAACTACTACTACTCCATCCCATGCTGCCGACTGCTGCGCCTCTGGTGGCCATCCTTTTCAGTTAGCGCACTGCGTACACACGTGCCCTTTTTTGCTCTGTGTTTTTTGTGCCCCTTTCTTGGATTTAACTAATTATGGAGCGTGCAGCCATCGCAGCAGCTAAGTTAAGTAATCTGTTATTGTTGCTATTGGGTTTTTTCCAGCCTTGAGTCAATATTTGCCGTTTTTTTAGTATAAATACTGGCTCTTGGTCGGAAGCATGGCGCATTGTTCTGCCTCGTGGCAGGGATTCGTTCTTGGTCTTCCATACCTAGAACCTTCCCTTATTACTTTACGCTCTATTGCTAGTTATCTATATTATGTTAGGGGTCCAGCCTACTTGGTTTATGTCATGCATGCATGTCTTCTTTACCTTGCGTAGGCATCTTCCATCCAGACCCTAGCCACAGCTCTTAGTATCGGCCCGGCTAGCTTGAGTGGTAGACTTTCTTTCGGGTTAGTCGTACATCTCCTGGATTTTTTCTCCTACTGATTTACTTTCTTACTTTATTTTAATGTAATTTTTAGTTATTTATATATTTTAGGTTAGCCTACGGCGTCTGGCATATTACGTAGCCTAGGTTCCGTATTTCATTGGTCCCCACCAGTTTATTGCTTCCTCTCATCAGTTCGGTTGCTTCTGTATAGCATCTCACTGATTAGTTGGTTGCTTTAACCTAGGCTATGTTTTTTCGTTGTATTTCTCATGTTACCGCTCCGTGGTCACCATGTGATCGCGAAGCAGCCAGGCGCCCGTCCAGTCACCTTACCCTCCTCCCGCTCTTCCATAGGGCCGGGGGGGGGTAGGTCTGTCCTCGCTCGCTCCACATACCCGTGCCTGCCTCCCTCTCTCCTAGGCGGAGGGAGTAGGGGGGCGGGGGGTGGACAGACCCAGGACTGGACTTGACCGTTCTCTTGCTTCATGGCGCGCTCGGATGACTAAGGGGGGGACTGGCCTTCCCCCCCCGTCGTTACTCCGTCGCTCCGTTGTTGGCTCGAGTCTGTTTCGCCCTCTCGCTCCTTCCCGGTTTACTGGTGCTTTTTTGTTTTATTTTACCGGAGCTCCGGCATTCACGTGGAAGGTTGCTAGTTCACCCTTGCGGGCGGACTGCAGGCGTACAGTTTGGTCTTTCCTAACCCACCCCGTCTCGCTGATACGCGACACGAACACCCGCCGCGCACCGGAATTATTCCGGTACGTACTAGTGCTTTAGGCTTAAGTGTTTAGTGTTTAATTTAAAACTATAGTAAGTTTAATTTAAGCTAGCCTAAGCCGAATCCCTCCGTTACCTACGTTACACAACCGGACCTCTCCGGGGTTCTAGCTATTCAGGCGGTAAGGGAGGGGTTATGCCCAAAATTTTTTCGCACTCCGGCATGCAGCGGAGTTCTTTTAGCCTACTAGCCTGTAAGTGATGTCTTTTCGGTACTCATGTATCTTTTCACTTACAGACCACCAACTGTGAGCATCCAGGATGCAATGCCATGCTCCAGGACCCCTGTGGGCATGAAGTCTGCAGGTCCCATGCTCCATGCGCGACTCCGCACGGGAATCTACAGGTCTGGTTCCACGAAACCTGCACCATTTTGCTATGATCTTGTGAGTCCGCTCTTGGACGGGGTAAGTATTCCCAAACTCCGTTCGGTAATCCCAAGGAAGGTTGTAGTTCTTAAGTTTAATTTTAATCTCTTATTTTAAGCTTAAGCTCTTTTATATGGGATGTTGCATCCCTTAGTCTTTAGACTAAGCCTAGTACTTAAGTTTAATCTTAAGTTTAACTTAAAACCTACAATGAATGCCCTCTATTCCAGGCTCCCGCCGTTAGAGATACCGCCCTGGCAACCCTGAGGGCTGGAGTCGGCGGTTTCGGTAAGAACGCTGCCAAGGGACAGCCCTACATTCTGGAGAAGAGGTGGCTGTCCTAATCTTCCCCGGCGGCAAGTCAACGGGTTACGTCGACCCTGCAGAGGCAGCCCCGACTATGGCGGCGATTCAACAACAGCTTGCCGCTTCGTTAAAGGAACCAGGCCAAGATATCTCGTCGGACGTCGCGACACTTGATCTAAATATAGAGCCCATGGTAGGTGTTGACGACCTGTTGGTCGAGGTAGGTACGTTGGACGCCCAAGGGCTTCCCTTGGGCGCCACTGGGTCTTCTACTCCTGCTAACTCTCCAGCTTCCTTCCAAGGCTTTATTACAGGAGGCTGAGCTCCTTTATACTTCTCCTGACGCTTCAGTAAGACCTAAGGTCAAGGGACAGACGGTTGTAAAAACCCTCAACAAGACGTCGTCGTCGTCCAAAAAGACTTCGTCGGCGTCAACATCATCGTAAGTCTCCGGCTACAAACCCCGGAGCGGAGAGGTCTAGAGCTTCTGGGTCTAGCTCCAAATCCTCAAGGAGCAGGTCTTCCAAGGAGAGGCCACATACTCCGGCGGAGTCAGCCGTTTCCCCTCTCCCCTTGGTACCTGTTCAGTTACCCAAACCACCTCCGCAGCAGCTCCGGCTTTGGATCCCAATGCTGGACTGTTGCAACACATGGGAGACTTGGTCGGCTCTCTGAAGGACAAGATATGGAACGATGTTCTCGCGGTTGTCCGACAGGATCACGTCCCAGGATAACATCATCGCCGAACTTAGCCAGCTCCTCTAGCTACTCCCCCACCTTTCGGACACCGGTAATAGCTCAGCTCCCACCTCATGACTCTCTGCCTCCGTTCTCTATGAATAACCCCTGGAGGGTGGCGTCATACGCCCCTTTCCAGGACGGTCTTATTTCAATTCCGGAGTGTGGTACTCGAAGGATTGAGGACTTCGAGTTCGTACACGGAGGGTCTACAAAACCACCGTTCATGGCTACGCCAGATCACTGACGCAGCCATGACTAGAGATGACAAGTCCCTAAGGAGACAGTCTATCACTGACCAGGCTCAAAGAGAATGGCTCAGGTGTGTTTAGAGGACATGGATTGTTCTAACAAAACGAAAATTCAACCTTTCAAGAGTCCCTTCACCATTTTCACAATGGAGGAGGGAACTCCGCTTCCCTTCCTTACCAAAATAGCTACGGTCACTATCCCGGCGGCCCAGAAGGGGAGTCTTTGTTCCGCCACAGCTAAGGGGAAGCGACCCCACATCTCCTTTGCGCCCCTACTCAATCGGAGAATTGTTGGGAAGATTTACCCAACACTTTTTCGGCGGGCAAACTCAAGCCAGACTGTGCTATGGATCAGTTTGGTGAGAAGCTGCTAGACTTCCAGACAGCCTCATTCAGGCTGAATTTGAAGGCCAAGACTAGGCTAGCCCAGGTCCATTAACACCATGGCAATGACGGAAGTGGCAACCATTTCTTAGGCTCTGAGCCACTCTTTAAGCTTCTCACCAAGTCACTGACGCAAACAGTTCAGTCTGACATGTTTGAGTTCGCTACAGCCAGAAACTAACTGTCGGAAACATGTCCTCCAGAAGCAACTATTCGTCATGAGCCGAATAAGTTGCTTTCATCCAACATCTGGGGGGCAGACCTCTTCCCTGATGCAATGGTAAAGGAGGTCCAGGCTGGAAGCGACAAGGCTTAACCAAAGCCTTAAGGATCGTTGGGGTCTCACCGCAAAGAGACGCCAAGACCAATCAGCAAGGGGTAAGGCTCAGAGGAAACCCAGACGTTTTCAGCCTTACCAGAGAAAGCAACAACGCTTCGCCCAGGCTGTTTCGACTGTTCCGTTGGTACAGTCAGCCCAACCCTCTACCTCCAAGGCTCAATCACAGCCCATCTACGTGATTTCCCCCCAGCCTCAACCTTCCACCTCTTACGCTGTCTCCCCAGCCTTCAACCAAGTGTTCAAAGGCCAGGCCTTTCAGCAGTATGACCGCTCGGGTAGGAGAGGCAGAGGTAAGGATCCTTTCGTCAGAAAGGATCAGGAAGGTCTCTTAACAGGGGAAAAACACTTCCGGGGAGGCCGCGGAGGTTACTCAACCCAGCAGCAATGAGAACTTGAAGGTAGGAGGGAGGCTGTTTCTCTTCCGGCACCGGTGGGGATTCAGCAAGTGGGCACAAAGTATTGTGTCGAAAGGCCTGGGTTGGAGTTGGATTTGCGATCCGCCTCACCCAGACCTTTCTTCAACTTCCATCAAAAGAATTGACGGAGTATGCGGAGGACCTCCTTCAGAAAGGAGCAATAGCGAGAGTCAACAGATTAAAATTTCAAGGGCGCTTATTCAGCGTTCCAAAGAAAGGCTCACAAAAAAGAAGGGTAATCTTAGACTTATCCCGTTTAAACTTGGCCATTCGCTGCGACAAGTTCAAAATGCTCACCATCTCGCAGGTGCGGACCTTACTTCCCCGTGGGGCCGTCACCACCTCTATCGATCTTACAGACGCATACTATCATATCCCTATTGCAAGACACTTTCGCCCTTATCTGGGCTTCAAGATAGGAGATCAAGCATTCTCCTTCAAGGTAGTTCCCTTCGGTTCTGAACGTGGCACCCAGGGTGTTCACAAAGTTGGCGGAAGTAGTCGTCCAACAACTGAGGTCTCAGGGGATAATGGTAGTAGCGTATCTCGACGATTGGTTGATTTGGGCTCCAACAGTCGAGGAATGTCGCAAACCAAACCACTTGAAAGTAATCCAGTTCCTAGAGTATCTGGGGTTCAAGATAAACAGGACAAAATCAAGACTCACTCCGGAGTCCAACTTTCAGTGCTGGGCATTCAATGGAATCTATCCTCCCATACTCTGTCGATCCATCAGCCAAGAGAAAGGAAATAGCGAAGTCAGTAAAGCAATTTCTAGGACACAAACTTGCTTCAAGGAGAAGCCAGGAAAGAATCCTGGGTTCACTCCAATTTGCATCAGTGACAAACATCTTGATGAAAGCCAAACTGAAAGACCTAACCAGAATCTGGCGCTCACGAGCAAATGTCAGATCCAGGGGACAAATTGTCATCAGTCCCACAGATTCTACGGAATCGTCTACGCCCTTGGGCAAAAGTGAAGAACCTGTCAATATCAGTACCCCTCAGTTTTCCTCCTCCGGGGATTACCATCCACACAGACGCTTCATTAAGCGGCTGGGGAGGATATTCTCAGTTCAAGAAGGTTCAAGGAACCTGGTCACCCCAGTTCCGCCAGCTTCACATAAACGTACTAGAAGCGATGGCAGTGTTCTTGACTCTGAAAAAAAAAAAAAAGGTTACGTCCGCCAAAGAACTCCCACATAAAGCTAGTTCTGGACAGCGCAGTGGTAGTCTATTGCGTAAACAGGGGAGGCTCCAAGTCCACGACATCTGAATCATGTCATGGTAGCCATCTTCTCCCTGGCGGACAAGTTCAGTTGGCACCTCTCCTCCACCCATATAGCTGGAGTGAGAAACGTCATAGCAGATGCTCTATCCCGCTCAGTTCCTCTGGAGTCGGAATGGTCACTGGACAACAGTTCGTTCCAATGGATTCTCCGGAGGGTTCCAGGTCTACAAGTAGATCTATTCGCATCTCAAGCGAACCACAAACTCCCATGTTATGTGGCCCCCAACCTGGACCCTCTGGCCTATGCCACGGACGCCCTGTCCATAGATTGGAACAACTGGGAGAAGATTTATGTCTTTCCTCCAGTGAATCTTCTCCTGAAGGTACTGAACAAACTCAGGACGTTCAAGGGTCAAGTAGCTCTAGTAGCCCCAGACTGGCCGAAGAGCAATTGGTACCCTCTGATTCTGGAAACTGGGTCTTCGTCCTCTTCGAATTCCCAATCCCAGGCTCTCCCAGTCAGTACAAACGAAGACTGTGTTCGCTTCCTCAGGAATTCTCAAAACCCTAACTTTATGGACTTCATGAAGTTTGCGGCTAAAATAAAAAAGATGCAGATATTGATCCACGAAATATTCTTTTCTTGGAATCTGATAAAAGAGATTCAACTTTGAGACAGTTATGATGCTGCAGTCAAAAAGTTGGCAACCTTTCTGAGAGAATCAGATATTAGAATCATGACAATCAATTCAGCTATATCCTTTTTCAGATCTTTATTTGAAAAAGGCTTAGCAGCTAGCACTATTACGACAAACAAGTCAGCCTTGAAGAAGATTTTTCAACTCGGGGTTCAACATAGACTTGACAGACTCTTACTTCTCGTCTATTCCCAAGGCTTGTGCTAGACTTAGACCTTCAGTGAGGCCTACGTCAGTATCGTGGTTCTTGAATGATGTTCTAAAGCTGGCTTCAGAAACAGACAATACGACATGTTCATTTATAATGCTCTTAAGAAAAACTCTATTTTTATTAAGCTTGGCTTCAGGAGCTAGAATTTCAGAAACTGTCGGCGTTATCCAGAGATCCGAATCATATAGAATCTTCCCACAGGGGAAGTTCTACTTTTTTCTCCGGAACGTAGCTTTTTAGCAAAGAATGAGGATCCTTTGATGAGGTGGGAACCGTGGAAGGTTATACCCCTTCCACAAGATGTTTCTCTTTGTCCAGTATCGACCTTACGAGCCTTTCTGTCCAGGACATCCTCATCCTCGTCGGGTTCCTCCTCTTTAAGAGAGAAAAAGGTGGTTCTTTATCTATTAAAGGTATCAGGCAACAGATCCTGTACTTTATTAAGCAAGCCAACCCTGATTCCTTCCCTAAAGCTCATGATGTCAGGGCAGTTTGCCACCTCAATTAACTATTTCCAACACATGAATTTTGATGATTTAAAAAAGTATACTGGATGGAAATCGACCGACAGTATTTAAGCGTCATTACTTAAAGTCCTTGGAAGCTCTGAAATTTTCAGCAGTTGCGGCGGGTAACATAGTTTCCCCCGACTCTGCGTTAATCTTAAGTTGAAGATCCAGTTCTCCTTTCTACCTATCTCATTCAACAGTTTGTCTATACCTACCATGTTCATCTATGTCTACCTTGAGTCTTAGCTGCTCTTGTGATGGTACAGTGGGTGTCCCTTATTTTTTTGCTATAGGGTCACCCACAATTGTTTGTATATTCTGATCTCTATGATGTGGTCCCCTTATTTTTATGCTAGGGTGACACATCTACATTTGCAATGGTTACGGGTTTTGTATACTAAGTTCATATACATTTGTTTATTATATTATTGTCTAAGTTTGTTCAAATTCAGTTTATTATTATAATTGCTTTATTTACTTTGTACTATTAAACTATACACAAATGTTAAGATCAACATATATTTCCATGTAAGCCCTGTACATATATGTTAACTTTAAGTTAATTTTAAGGAATATTTCTAACTTGTATATAATGTATATGTATATTTCCCTTTTAGCAATTATATTTCTTTATTTTATTTTAAGTTTTATTGAGACCTTATTTATTTATTTTCTTTACAATCTTGTGCTAATTCTCTGGTACGATTTCGCGCAGCGACACGAACTGAGCCCAGAAAAGGGATTTTGACGTAAGGAAAAATCTATTTTCTGGGCGATTGGTTCGTGTCGCCCAGCGAAATCCCACCATACCCATCCTGCGCTCAAGATTGTCTGCTAACTTCAGGGATGGCCACCAGAGGCGCAGCAGTCGGCAGCATGGATGGAGTAGTAGTAGTTGCTGCCCACTCTGTGGTCGCTCCCCTCTTGTGGGGGGTTTTGTAGTAGGAGATTTCTATTGGTAAGTGGTTCGTGGTAGTGGTCTCACTCGCCCTAGTGTTCATACCGACACCCTCTTGGAGGGTGAGCGAGTCAGTAGTACTGACCTTTTCTTTATTTTATTTATTCTCTGGTATGTGTTAGTGCATTTACCTTAGAAATAATATATTAAAGGATATTTCGCTGGGCGACACGAACCAATCGCCCAGAAATAGATTTTTCCTTACGTCAAAATCCCTTTTTTAAAAAACCGAACATGTTTATCTAGGTTTTATGTGTCTAGTCAAGGTCTTAAAGTAGTCCATGATAAGGTGTCGGCTATTCATAACTTCCGGTACCTATTAACATAAAAAGGGGGATACAGCACTTTTGCACTGTAGTGGGTATTACAATCGTATGTAAATATGTAACTCTTCAATCATGACAGCTCCTTTAACAGATCTTACGAAGAAGAGCGTAGATTTATTATGGTCTAAAAAGCATCAACAGGCGTTCGATATCTTAAAAGCGGAATAATGCAGCTCACCTAACTTAAAAATCCCTGATTTAAATAAGGAATTTTTTTTTTATTGCAATAGACGCCTCAGACCAAGGGGTAAGAGGGGTATTACTTCAGTAATATGATAAACAGTTCTTCCCTATAGCTTTTTATTCACGTAAACTAAAGCCCTCTGAAAGTAAATATACAGTAATAGGCAAGGAAGGGCTAGGTATCGTTAACTCACTAGTACATTTTAAGTTCATAATCTACGGCTATCCTGTTAAAATCCTTACTGACCATGTCACTTACAGAGTTTTTTCAAAGGCTTTAATCACAGTCCCAAAGGAACTCGGTGACAAATGATCATTCAGGTCTTTGGAGCCAAGATAAGATATCTACCTGGGAAAGCAATTATCATAGCTGACGCATTATCCCGCAATCCCGCACCATACTGCAAAGGACCATTAATTGACTAAAATGATATAGAAACATGCCTTGCCTATGTTAAAACCGTATCTAAAACCAAAAAGAAAAATTCCTTAACCAAGAGATCGCGAGCCATTGAATATTTGGGTTGGAGCGCAGAACTGTTACAAACTGAACAAAGCAAGTGTCAACAGCGATAAGCAAAACAATAAACACCAAACAATAAACACTTCGAACGAAAACAGGGTCAGCAGCAGCTAAGCAAAAAACAATAAACACTTCGAACGGAAACAGGGTCAGCGGCTAAGCAAACAATAAACACTTCGAGCAGAAACCCTAAAGCAAAAGTATAAAGTTATGTGTATCAGAATAATGTAATCAAATGTAATATTATATGTAGGTCCGTGACGAGGAAAACCTGAAGAACACAGCAGATGACTAACGACCAGGTAGTAGTAATAATCTCTTTCATACCAATCGTCATAAACTGGTTGCATTCCGTCATCCAGGGTTCCCTATTATGTCACAGAAAGCCAAATCACTGTTTTACAGGCCTACGATGCTTACAGATATAAAAAGCACATAACTAATTGTAACACGTGTCATGAAAACAAGGGATACACTAAGACACCTGTCAGTTTAGGGGCCTATCCTGTGCCAAATCAATCCTTGAAAGAATATACGTAGAATTATTAACAGAATTACGAGTCTGACAGAGGGAATAAACACTTCTTAGTGTTAATAGTTCCTTGACACGTTATATAGAATTAATAGCACTAAAAACAAACACTGCAATTGAGTGCGTTAGGAATATTTATGAGTGCTAAATCAGTAAACATGGAATTCAACACATAATAATCTGTGACTCGGGTGGTGTAAATCAATAATAATCTCCTTAACACGTTGTGTGAATTCCTATCCATTAAGAAAACCAATAGTATATTTTATCGCCCAGAGTCAATCGGTTTGGTAGAATAACGGATAAATAAAAAAGTGTCAATGTCTTACGAGTTACATTCGTGATATTGGATCCGAACTGGATTATAGTGGTTCTCGTGGTTTTAAATACCTTTATCATTCCTATCTTGTATCTGTAGAAATGATACCGCAAGTAGCCTTATACGGTACGCCGCTAGAACACTTTTCCACATATTCAAGCCAACCATTAATTTATCAAATATATATAAAAAAAAATATATAAATAAATATAAAAAATAAAATAATAGGTATACAAGTGGAGATCAATATAATACACTCCGTAAGAAGTTGGAAGGGTTACAAAATTATAATAAAAAAGGAATCACGATAAATCAACTAAGCAAAAACGTAACCATAGGTTAAATTAAATATCCAAATATATATGCGTAAAGATTTGAACTCTAACTTAACGCTTAAGTAATGACAAATAAGCTAAAAAGTTCAAACACATATCAAAACCTACTGACATATTGTCTTGTCCGGTGATTTATATTCGTAGTCAATGAAAAAAAAAAAATAAAAAAAAATAATAATAAATAAATAAAATAAAATAAAAGAGATTTTAAAGTCAGGAAGTCTAGAAGTGAAAATGTATATCTATGGAATAATCCTATATGAATCTTATACAGGGCAAATAGTATATATAAAATTTGTATGGAAACCCTTTTTTCATTAGTTTGAATAAGGAATATTTAATTTAACATAATTACAATCATGCAGATTTCCAACATGAAACTAATATATTGTTCAATTTTGGTACTGTTTTTTTTCAGACATTCTTTTCGTGTGGGTCGACTATTAAAAAACAAAAAACAAAACAAAAATTTATACTAAGTCGTTTCTTTTACAGCAAGTAACGTAACTCTTAAGCTGGTGGCGACGTCATCAGTTTAGAAGATGCCTGTCGCGTTTGCCGACTAATCATTGTTCTTTATAACCTCAATAAACCGCTTGCAAAGCAGATTGACTGGAGAAAGGAATGCTTAGCTCATGAACTTCACATGTGGTTCATAGGTCACATGACATACCACATAACCTATTCTTATCCGTGTGTGCAATGCAACTTTAGTAAAGGACTTGCAATCATTTTAAAATTAATGAACAAAATAAGCAAATAGAATTTCTATAACAAAAAAAATGAATTAATTTTTCCTGAACCTCATAGACATTTAGAAGTATCAAGATATGTATATGAAATATTTACTTGCAACATTAGCCTATTACAATTCAAGTAAAACATTCATGGGAAAATGTCACATTTTCTTGAAAAACCCAAAGTTTATATAGAAATTAGTTACATAGTGGGTTTTTTCGTTGCATCTCCTACCTATTAATAAAGTTTTTCAAATTAACCTCAGAGGATGCGCGCGAGAAAATTGAATATGAAACTTTTGTTAGGGGCACATAGGATCAGATTTTATCACAACTTAATTTCAGTTAGCATAGAGAAATACAGAATCATGATTAATATTCTCTTTGACTCTTATGTTGCCTGGCAATCTTACAAATAGCTCCGTTTTCCACTTCTTTGTCTAGTAACTTACTACCAGTAATATCGAATTTTCCTTGGGATTCGTATTGATATCTGTTTATTTTTTATAATTATGGATATTTTTACAGTCCTCATAGACCTGGATAGGTTCACTCATTGTTAACGCCATGGATAAAAAAGTTTGTACGGCTGACTCTTTTGAATTCCACAAATATCAGCAAACTCATGTGGGTTAAGTCCGGATCTAAATGGCTTTCTCCCCCTCCCGTATTTGGATGTTGTCTGAATTTACTTTGCCCTTGTTACAAGTATAATTTCACTTGCAGGCTGATTAATGGAACCTGTTACAGTATCCTGCAGTACGAGAGTTTCACATCGCAACTTCATAAAATCGTTCGTCGCTGCGGACGACGGCAGTCGAGTAACAACCGCCTACAATGTGAAAGGAATAAGCACCATCATGGACTTCTTCGACCGACACCGTATCTCGTCGTTAATCTCGTTTTAATGCGGAACGCTCCGGCGGCTGTCAGAAATCGACTACAAAAGGGACATACTTCCGACAATTACGACCCGAAGGATATTCAACTCTACTTTGCTGGCGAAGGACTCGTGCTGGGGATGATTGTATTCATCGCGAACGTAATCGTGTAGCTTAGGATGCAGAGAATAAGTATGAGCGCAAAATAGAACGTTGGACCCGCCCAGGCAAATTTTCCCCTTGTTTTAACCATTGAAATTGGCCGTTTCATTTGGCTATAGGTGGTTGTCTGGAACTGTGTAATGGACGAAAGTTGTTCGAAAGCTAGTTAAATGTGAAGTAGATAACCTCGGTCATGTACCTAATATATAATAAATGATCATAAATAACAGAATCGAAATATATTTTTGCGTGTACGCACTAGGAATCTATATATAAATGATCATAAATAACAGAATCGAAATATATCTTTGCGTGTACGCAATAGGAATCTATTTAAAGTGCACATATATTAATCATAATTATATGAATCCATATACATATGTATAAACAAATCAGGTAGCCTATAATCAATCTGTTACCTTATCTTACCAATATCTGCAGTTATATATGAGTTAGTATATGGATTAATGAATCAGATATATAACATTTAGCATAAAAATCAACGAATCAATCAGCATAAACATTAATAATTTTATCAATTCATATATGAAATTTTTATCAGTTAAAATATGATTTTTATCGTGTTAATCTTCATTCTATGCGATTATCAGAGTACATTAGTATTTTCTGTAGCATATGTATCTTATCGTCGCCGATGGACGTATTAAACGTCTTTCAAAATGTCTCTATGCCGATTGGACGTATTAACGTCGTGTAAAAATGTCTACGTATGCGATTGGCGTCATAAAAACGTCGGCAAAAAAACAAAAAAAAAAGTTTTTTTTAAAAATTACGGAAAAAATACTTATAGGCCTACCAGCCAAAAAACTTTTGTATCAGGCGCCTTGGGGGATGGGCTGATGGGAGTTCACGGATCAAGGCGTTGTTTTGTTTTACAATTGCTACGCAGGCGCGCAAGCGCGAATTTCTTTCTTATCGCACTAAAAAGTACCGTGACACATCTCGGAAATTATTTCGTCACTTTTTTTGACATAATTTTTGCACCATTTTTTTTAAATTATCCTTTACATGAAGTATTATATATGAAAATGTGCGCAATTTCATGTAAAATACAACAAAAAAATACTCATGATTGTAGCTTTTATCAGGTTTTGAAATAGTTTTCATATAAATAACGATAAGTGCAAAAATGTCAACCTTCGGTCAACTTTGACTCTACAGAAATGGTCGAGAAACGCAATTGTAAGCTAAAATTCTTATATTATAATAATATTCAATCATTTGCCTTCATTTTGAAACAAATTGGACGTCTCTAGCACAATATTTCGATTTATGGTTAATTTATGAAAAAACGTTTTCCTCACGTTCGTGCGATAACTCTTCCGATAAATTTTTTCGTGCGATTGTCCTAATGTTTGCACCCTTTAAATTTGCCGTTACATAAAGTTTTATATGGAAATGTGCGCAATTTCATGCACAATACAACAAAAATCAACCCATTGTTGTAGCTTTTATCAGTTTCGAAATATTTTCTATAAATAACGTTAAGTGCAAAAATTTCAACTTTCGGTCAACTTTGACTACCGAAATGGTCGAAAAATGCAATTGTAAGCTAAAACTCTTATATTCTAGTAATATTCAATCATTTAACTTAATTTTGCAACGACTTGGAAGTCTCTAGCACAATATTTCGATTTATGGTGAATTTATGAAAAAAAAAAAAATTTTCCTTACATTCGCGCGGTAAACTCTTCCAAAAAAATCAGAATTTTTTTGTGCGATTGTCGAAATGTTTGCACCATTTAAAATTAGCTGTTACATAAAGTTTTATATATGAAAATGTGCGCAATTTCATGTAGAATACAACTAAAAATGATTGAAGGTTGTAGCTTTTCTCTTTTTCGAAATATTTGCATATAATTCACGATAAAATAGAAAAAAAAACCACATTCGGTCAAATTTGACTCTACCGAAATAGTTGAAAAAACGCAATTGTAAGCTAAAACTCTTACGGCCTAGTAATATTCCGTCATTTTTCTTCATTTTGAAACAAATTTGAAGTCTCTAGAAACAATATTGTGATTTATGGTGAATTTTTGAAAAAATATATTTACCTTCACTCTGCGCGCCGATCGCGGCTGCAAGTCTCCGAAATACGTACATCGCATTATCCTAATATTTTGATCCTTTCATATTAGCCTTTTTATAGAGTTCATATATCAAAATGTGCGCAAATTCATGAAGAAAATACAATAAAAAATAATTGAAGGTTGTAGCTTTTTCCATCTTCGAAATATGCGCATATAAAAAAAAAATATATATAAAAATTTCGACATTCGGTCAAATTTAACTCGTCCGAAATGGTCGAAATCTGCAATTCTAATCTAAAACTCTTACAGTATCGTAATATTCAATCATTTGTCTTAATTTTGAACAAATTGGAAGTCTCTAGAACAATATTTAGAATTACGGTGAATTTTGAAAATAATATTTTTTTACGTCCGCGCGTTACGAATTCATACATCATTTTGTGATAATATTTTTCCGGTGTTGTCTTTTATTGTTTTACTATGTATTATATATCAAAAGGATTGCAATTTAGTGTACAATACAACGAAAAAAAAATTAACTCGTTAGCTTTGACCGTTTTTTGCACAGCGTGATTTGAATACAATTATCTATGAATTTTTTTGTTTTTTTTTCGCTACCATATATCGCATTATTTACATATGATAATTATATTATTTTTTCATTTCTGATGATTGCATACATACTTCAAGCAATGACAAAAAAATGAGCCAAAAATGAACTCTTAATCTTCAAAATAAGCGCGCTGTGATTTTTTGAAAAAAATATTTTTCCGCTCCCCGCGCTCACTCCAAACCGGCGCCGGCATACAGGAGAGGTTTTGATTTTTAGGGCTTCGGCGTAAGATGGTTAATGAAATGAAGTGAAAAACTGTATCAGTATATATCACGTATTCACTATTATTTACGAATATCATATGCATATTATGTCTAATAATTTATTACTTGAATCTGTATTTGTGTACACCATGAATTTTTATTTACTTATATATATATATATATATATATATATATATATAATATTATATATATATATATATATATATATTCACATAGTGTCTGTATCACACTCCTATAATGTCAAGTTTGAGTAATATTCAGTAGTTTGGTTTTTGGTAGCTGACCGAGCTCAATGTAAGTGTTTAAATAATAAAAATATGGAATGTTAGTCCATATATATAAAATACTAAAAACTAAAGAGGTCAACCAGATTGCTTACAGGAATGTGATCAGACTAGAGACGCTAAAGATGACGTATACAATAAAAGTAGGCTAAGATAACATGCCGTCACCTGTAGTCATTCATTTGTTTATAAACTCTAGTCCAAGCTCCCTGCAGACACAACTACCGCGACCTATAATTCAAACGGCCTACGTGATCTGTAGCAATGTCTCATTTTGATGGTGTATTCGTATAGGTAACTATGTCATCTGATTGTAGTTCATATGTTCGAGCTACTATCTGCTTCCTTCATAAACTTGTAACAGAGATGGTAGACAGGGAGAATATGTAAGTGTTTACATAATAAAAATATGGAATGTTAGTCCATATATATAAAAGTCTAAAACTAAAGAGGTCAACCAGATTGCTTGCAGGAATGTGATCAGACTAGAGACGCTAAAGATGACGTATACAATAAGTATGTAAGCTAAGATAACATGCCGTCACCTGTAGTCATTCAATTGTTTATAAACATTAGTCCAAGCTCCCAGCTTGAGACAACTACCCCGACCTATTATTCAAACGGCCTACGTGATCTGTAGCGTGTCTCATTCGAATTGTGTGTTCGTATGAAACTATGTCATCTGATAGTATGTTCATATGTTCGAACTACTGTCTGTTCCTTCATAACTTGTAACAGAGATGGTAGCAGGCAGAACAGAGTAGCATCGTCATTAGAAGACCTGTATCTTTACTAAGCTTTATCATGAGAGAATAGGATTAGCCATCTCATGGCAGAAGCGACCAAGCTATCGCATAGAAGACTTGTACGATCATAGACCTGATCTTCATCATGTAAAACTTCAGAAGAATATACTATTTTTATACCTTGTGTTTTCTACAAGAACCTCCGAACCATGAGTTTAACACATCGTCGTAAAGATAATACCGACTTCGTAAGTGATCTACAAAACCCCAGACACTCCATTGAAGATGGAAGTGCAATACCAACCGACTTAGCGTATAGATTATCGCTAGTCTAACATTACCTCATAGGGCGCCTTATCATACAAGGCACAAGCCCTAATAAATAGAGTTAGCTATCGTCATTAGAAGACCTGTACCTCTTTACCTAAGCTTTATCATGTAGAGAGAATAGAATTAGCCATCATCATTGGCAGAAACGATCAAGCTATCGTCATTAGAAGACTTGTACAATCATACCTGATCTTCACCATGTAAATTCAGAGAATATAAGTATTTTTGTACTTCGTGGTTTCTACTAGATCCTCTCCTCCTCACCGAATCATCATGAGTTTAACACATCGTCGTCATAAACAAGAAGATAATCCCGACTTCGTAAGTGATCTACAAACCCCAAGACACTCCATTGAATATGGAAGTGCAATACCAACCGACTTAGCGTAAGATTATCGCAAGTCTAACATTACCTCATAGGGCGCCTTAATATACAAGGCAACAGCCCTAAAACATATCATGGAATGTATCGTGATATGGAACAGAGCCTTTTCTCGGTATCAAAGTTTGTAATGTTGATTTGGTTAGCTGGTCTGCCTCTTCGTTTGCTGATATGTTCACATGGGCAGGAACCCAACAAAAAGAAACAATGCTACCTCTATACTGGTGCAAAAAGATCCACTACAAGATCTTCAACACTAAGGGATGATCAGTATTGAAGACTTCCAGGGACTGTAAGGCACTTTTAGACACACAAAATATTGTGTAGCTACACACTGGGAGTGTTGCAATAGATTTGCGGACAATTTTTCGAAAACCCCTTATTCGAAAGGCAATTGTTCAAAAAGTTTTTTTTCGAAAACCAAATATTCGAAAACATTAGTTCGAATGTGTAATTGTTCTAATTTACAACTGATCAAAATACATAATATTCGAATAAGCATTTTTTTTAAATGAATATTGTTCGAATCTATAACATATTTTATCTAACTATATAGGTGAATAGGATTAATATTAATAAACTATTAATTTAATTAAAATTTATTAAAGTTTTCCTAACATATCTTTGCACAATTTATCTTCACAATAATCTATTATTGGAAGTAATTCAGGTGAAGATAACTCTTCTACTAAATTTTCAAGTTTCAATGACTTTCTCTGGGATAAATGCCAAGGGTAATAGCATTTGAATTTTGACTGAAAATTCTTTTCTTCCTGACTTGAGTCAAAAAGAAGAAAATCTTCATTCTTGAAAGCCTTCATATACTATTCGACTGGGAATACTATATCCTCCCTATGATTGGGTGTATAGTCCACAATTTTCTTTTGAACAAACCCTTCTAATTGAGCGCTTAATACTGTTGACAGTTGGCAATCCCTGGGTTCCAGATGTGCTAAGATCCGAAGATGCATTTGCAATCATAGTATAATGAGGGGAGTCGCGTGTACCTTTTGCGTCGTCTTTCACTTTTTCAATAAATCTCCGCACTTCTACACCAGTTGGATTACCTGCATGATTATGTTCTTTAGAAACAGTAAAGTCTTCTTTCATTGTTATAGCGCAACATTTACAGTAATCTACAAATTTTATCTTGTATTTGCTTGTCTTTAACAAATAAATGTCCATTCAACAATAACAAGGGCTTTCCTTGTTTACTTTGAACGGCTTAGCTATGATAGGGTTTAAGAGCTTCTCTACTAAATACGAAACTTTCCAAAATAACAATGGGAACTTTAAGGTTTAAAGGATTTGTTAATGGTTTATTTTTATGTTTATTTATTTCTTATTTAAGGTAAATAGAATACAAACAATGCAATTGAGTTGTTTTAAGGTAATTAAAATAAAAACAATGCGATTGAGTTGTTTCTCGAATAACTACACTTTGAGAGAGAGAGAGAGAGAGAGAGAGAGAGAGAGAGAGAGAGAGAGAGAGAGAGAGAGAGAGAGAGAGAGAGAGAGAGGTGCCAATATACAAAACTGCCGTCGGCCTTTTTTCAACAAGTCGACGTTACTTGTGGATTGGAACAATATTCATTTCGAAAAACTGAATATTCGAATATTTTGTATTTCGATCAATTGTAAATTCGAACAATTATACATTCGAACTATTGTTTTCAAATATTTGGTTTTCGAAAAAAAACTTTTCAAACAATTGCCTTTCGAATAATGGTTTTTCGAAAAATTGTCCGCACACGGTTGCAATATGTTCCAGTGCTACTTGGATGCCATACAGTTCAGCTGTAAAGTTTGAGGCAACTGAAGGAAGCACAACTCTTCGGTTAAAAGCTTCACTAATAACTCCACAACCAGCACCAGCATTGGATTTGGAATCATCAGTGAATATAAAACTTGTATCTATATACTCTGATCAAGCTCTAAGAATATTGCCCTCATTTTCTCATCAGACCTATCTCTCTTTGCTCCTTTGAAGTACCTGCAGAATTTCACATCAGGCAACCTTCAGACAGGAGTAACAGTGGACCCCCGGTATTCGCGTTCTCCGGATTAGCGGATTCACACATTCACGAATTTCTCACGGGAACATTTCCCTGCATTATTCACTGAAAATTCGCCTATTCGCAGTATTTTTCTATAAGAAATATCCAGAAATTCCTGTTTTTTATCAATTTCATCATAAAATGCACTTTTAATGATAAAACTATTAAAAAAAACCAAGTATAAAAATTTTTAGCGGGTTTGTCTTGAGTTTTAACTGACAAAATATGCTGTTTTCAGCATTTTTATAGGGGTTCCTACTATTTGCAGATTCTAACTATTCGCGGGGGTCTGGTACGCATCCCCCACGAAAACGGGGGGACCACAAAAGGAATTATGGGAAATTTTTTAATATTTGTATTCTCTAAAATCCCTTTAATTCTATAGATAAAAGGCGTGGAATACCTTGGATGACTTTCGTAAAAACCGTTACAAATATTTCTATTTGTGGGCTCAACGATCTTTGAGACTCTGGTTGAGTCTCGTCGCTTCGTTCTGGACCTCTTTAACTGCCGACTCCGGGAAAAGGTCCGCCCGCCAAATGTTGGAGGAAAGCAACTTATTTGGCTCGTGCCTAATAGTTGCTTCCTGGAGGACATGTTTCCGGCAGTTGACTCTAGCCACCACAAACTCATACAAGTCCGATTGGACTGTATGAGTCTGCGACTTAGCCAACAGCTTGAAGAGCGGTTCAGACGCATAAGAGAGGGCCGCTACTTCCGTCATGACCATAGTGTTTAAGGTCCTTGCCAACCTGACCTTGCCTCGAACTCTGCTTGGATGATGTTGTCCGGAAGCCTGGGAAGTTTCTCGCCGAACTGGTCCATGGCACAGTCCGGTTTAAACTTACCCACCGTAAAGGTGGCTGGCAAGTCCTCCCACATATCACCAAACGAAGGGAGAAGAGGAGATGTGGGGTCTGCTTCTCTTAGCTGAGGTGATGGATCACCTTTCAAGCTGCCTGGATGGTGACATCAGCAATCTTCGTCAGGAAGGGTAAGTGGTGGCTTCCTCTTCCGTCGTGAAGATTTGTGCAATGGGCTCCTTGAAAGGCTTGAAGCCTGGTATTGATACAATCCCAGTCTTCTAAGCAGTGAAGCCATTCCCTCTGAGCGTGATCTCTGCTATAGAGGACTGTCTCCTTCGGGATCTTGTCCTCTCTATTTAGCGCTGCCTCCGTCAGTCTGGCATACCCCATGAAAGGAGGCTGCAGGTTTGCGGGGTGGAACTTGAAGTCCTCAATCCTTCGAGTTCCGCACTCCGGGATGGAGATAAGGCCATCCTTGAAAGGGGCGAAAGCCGCTACTCTCCAAGGGTTACTCATGGAGAATGCCGGGAGAGTGTCATATGCCGGGAGTTGAAGAAGACCGGCACCAACTGTCGGAGAAGTAGCTTGAGGAGCTTGATTAAAGCCAGAAAGGAGGTTCTCTTGGGTGGACATTCTGTCCGAAAGCTGGGTGAACATTTGTTCCATGCTTGACCTCAAGGAACCTACCAAGTCTCCCACCTGCTGCATCATTCCGGCAGAAAACACAGCAGGATCAAAACTACTCGTAGCCACAGAGCCTGACGATGTCCCCGGGAGGACTCTGGTAGAAAAAGGGGAAATCACTGACTCCGCCGGAGTGCGGGATCTCTCCCTGGAGGACTTGCTCCTCGACCCTTTTGGAAGTGAAGCTGATGAAGAAGAAGCTTTCACTTTCTCTGCTCCGGGGTAAGAAGCCGGAGACTTATGAGCCGAAGAAGACGAAGAAGTCTTTTTGGACGACGTCTTCTTAAGGGTTTTCTGCTCTCTGTGACCCTTCACCTTGGGGACCACAGAAGCAGCGGGTGCACTATACGGGAGCTCAGCGCCCGTAAAGCCCTGAAAGGAAGAAGAAGGGACAGGAGATAAAGATCCAGATGCACTCAAGGGAAGCCCTTGAGTGTCCAACATACCTACCTCAACCAATAAATCATCTACACCTATCGCCATAGGCTCTACATTTATGTCCAGAGTGGCGACCTCCGCCGCGATGTCCTGGCCTGGTACTTCCTTAAGGGCTTGCTCCACCTGTTGCTGGATCGCGGCGATCGTCGGAGCCGCCGCAGCAGGGTCGACGTACCCCGTTGACTTGCCTCCGGGGAACAACAGAACAGCCATCCTCTTCTCTAGGATGTAGGGCTGTCCTTTGGTGGCGTTTTTACCGAATCCGCCGACCCAGGCTTTCAGGGTCGCGAAAGCCGCGTCCTTGACTGCGGCAGCCTGAAAGAGAGGGCTATTATTAACACTTAAGTCTAAAGGTGATCCTTAACCACTAGACTACGATGAGCTTAAGCTTAACAATATATCAGAACTCATATTGCATGAACGTGCTGATGACCAAAAGTACTTACTCCCTCCAAAAACTGGTTCACAAGCTCATAACAGATAGAGCAAACTTCATGAAACCAGACCTGAAGATTACCATGACTGGTGGAGCAGGGAGCATGGGTCCTGCAGACCTCATGCCCGCAGGGGTCTTGTAGTACGGCGTTACAGCCGGGATGCTGGCAGTTGGTAGCCTGTAAGTGGAAAGATACATGAGTATCAAGTTTACACTCACAAGACTACTCTAGTACTCCGCTGCATGCCGGAGTTCGATGAAAAAATGGGCATAACCCCTCCCCTGAGATCCTTTGGGTTAAACAGGTGACACAAAAACTCCGGTGTACACCGGAGGAGGAAATTCCATAAACCAGAGGTAAATATATATAGGTATATAACATATAACTATAAGGAAATTTCCAACGGAGGACAGGGGAGGGAACCCAAGCTTAAGCTAAATCACTTAAACTAAACTTAAGCATAGCGAGAATGATATATCGGAGAACGACTCCGAAGAGCGAAGCTGTCCAACGCTACCGGAAGAATGCCCCTAGGGGTAAACGGCGGAGACGATGGAACAACGGATAGCTAAAGGACCTACTGAAATCATATCCGCTCCGGTGGTTGGCGGAGCCTACCACCCTCCCCATAACCGATGGGACGCCGGGGTAGAAGAGCCAGAGGTCCGTCCGTCGTGGGGAGGTAAAACGAGGAGGGAATAAATCAGATCCCTTGTACTCTGGGGAGCGCCGGCGCAACCGGAGAGGGGGGAGGCCAACCCCCCACACACCGGAGCACCCCTGAGCGCAAGGGAGAACAAGGTCACTCCCAGCCTAATGGTCTGGGTCTGTCCAGGCTCCCCTACTCCCTCCGCGAGGGGAGAGAGGGAGCCGGGCCCGGGTGGAGCGAGCAAGGACAGATCCTCCCTCCCTTCTACTCTATGGCGAGAGAAGAAGGGGGGGGAAGGCGACTGGGGACGGGCGTCCAGCGGTACCGCAATCGAGAGTGGACCAAGGTACGATAACACAACACAACCGACCTGGTCGGTATAAAACGCAAGGGTCTCATGCAACCAAACTGACCAGAATGGTGCAGCAAAACTGTATAAGGATGCAACAAAACTGTAAAAAGATAATGCAATAAAATTGCTAAGAACAGAATCTACGGTGGGCCAAGAAAACAGGACCACTAGAGATCCAGGCTATAATGATGCTGGACGCCCAAAGCTAACCATAATCACGTAAAGACTATTACATCGATAAAATAATAATAATAAAAATAGGGGAAAAAATAATGAGTGAAAGAGAAAGGAAGTCCAGGAGTGAACGACTGAATCCGAAGAAAAGTCTAACACTCAGAGCTAGCCTAAGCCGATAAGGAGAGCAATGGCCAGGGTCTGGACAAAGGAAAACACTCAGATGCCTAACACCAGGGGTAGGCTAAATCCCCTAAACGATGTACAGTGTTCCCCCCGTATTCGCGGGGGATGCGTACCGGACCCCCCCGTGAATAGTTAGAATCCGCGAATGTTTGGAACCCCTATAAAAGCGCTGAAAACAGCCTATTTCGTTAGTTAAAACTTAAGAAAAACCACTAAAAATTTTCATACTTGGTTTTTTTAATAGTTTTATCACAAAAAGTGCATTTTATGATGAAATTGATCACAAAAACCAGGAATTTGTAGATATTTCTCATAGAAAAATACCGCGAATGCGCGAACTTTCCGCGAATAATGCGGGGAAACGTTCCCGAGAGAAATCAGCGAATGTGTGAGTCCGCGAATCCGGAGAACGCGAATACGGGGGGTCCACTGTAAATAGTAAAAACAATAATGTAAATAAGTAAAAAGGACTAGAGTAACACGTGAATAAGTGAAAGGAAAGGTTCCAAGGTATGGGAGACCTCGAACCAAACCGAACACGAGGCGAGGGAACGCCATGCGCCAGACCGGGAACCTGTATTCGCACCTAAAAAACGGTAAAACAAGTTCCCAGCTGGAATAAACTAAATCCAAACCTTTTCAGGGCACTTAACTTAGCTGCTGCAATAGCTGCATGTTCCATCTCGACGAATAAAGAGAGATAATCCACAAAAGCACAGAGCAAAAGCAAAACACGTCTGGCTGCTAGTCCGCTAACTGAAAGGATGGCCACCAGAGGCGCGGCAGTCAGCGTGGCGTGGGGTGTAGTGGTAGTAGTTGCCGCCTCGACCTGTGGGTCGGCTCTCTCAGTTGGGGATTTTGGTGTGGGAGAATTCTAAATGGCAAGAAGTTCGTGGTAGTGGTCTCACTCGCCCCAGTTACCATACCGACACCCTTCTTTTATTTGGGTGAGCGAGTCAGTTATACTGACATCTTTTTTATTTATTTTTCTCTGGTATTTGTTAGCTCATTTACCTTAGAAATAATGAACTAAAGGATTATTTCACTGGGCGACACGAACCCATCACCCAGAAATAGATTTTTCCCACGTCAAAATCCTTTTTGCCACAGCAAATGCCAGAGATTTGGGGGGTTTTTGCACTCTAAATCAGTACCAAAGTAATGATGACTGAATATTAGTGACGAACGGAAACCTCCTGTTTAGAGTAATTACGTATATAAGTAAAGCATTTAATAAAGCAGAGCAGAAGTATTCGGTGGTTAAGGAGCTTGCGGCAATAAGGTTTTGTGTGAAAGCATTGTACGGGGTAAAATTTATTATCCGGACGGACCATCGGCCATTAGTGTATATGATTAAGAAGGAGAGTTTGAATGCTAGGATCGCGAGGACGATAGAAGATTTGAGTGAGTTTGATTTTAGGTTAGAATATGTGCCAGGGAGTAAAAATGTGATTGCTGATGCAATGTCTTGGATGCTTGATAGGGGCAACGGTGTCGTAAAGAGTGACTGGGGTCCGAATGTGGTGCCTGAGGGTTTGGTTGTAAAAGAGAGGTATGAACGGGGTGACAGTGTGTGTGAATGTTTGTTTTCAGCGTTGAAAGACTTGGAAGGGAGAGGTCTAGTTGAAGAGGTACCCGGTAGTGCAAATGAGTTGCGAGTGAGGTTGATGAGTGAAGTGCAGAGGGGAGTGGCATATGTGCCGGTTTTTTGTTAAGTCAGCAGTATGTTTGTTGGTGCATGATTGGTTTGGGCATATGGGGAAAAATAAGTTGTGGGGGTGCATGAGACAGAGATTGTATGCGCCTAGGTTGAATAAGATTTGTGTGGATGTGGCTGTTACGTGTGAAGACTGTCAAGAGGGGAAAGTATAAGAGTGTGCATGTGAGTCCACCTGTGTTACGATTGCAGATGAAAGAGCCATTTTAAATGCTTGGATTGATTGTGTTTCATTGCCAAAGACTGTGGGGGGGGATGTGGGAATGATTGTGATAGTGGATCACATGAGTAAATTTGCCTATGCAGTTACCACCAAAGATAAGAGGAGTAAAACTGCTGCACGGATGGTGGGGCAAGTGATGTTGCCTATGTGTGTGTGTAAGCCAGCGAAAGAACTGTTAGAATGATGACAGAGATTTTGCGAATGATGAGTAAAGGTGACAATGATTGAGATATGAGTTAGAACGTGCAGTGTGGGTATATAACACCACACTGCAGAAGAGCATAGGTATGTCTCCTTGTAAGTATGTGTTGAATTTTGAAAGGATTGTTAGGCCGCGGTTGGGTCTGTCTAAATGTGATCGGGATTTGTGGAAAAAAGCGAGTGAAAGGTTTGAAAGTTTTAAGATTGGAGATAAAGTACTGAAAGAGTTGGTTGAGATAGGAAGAATGAATGTGAATAAGGTAAGGGAGAAATTAGTAGGGCCTTTAGAGATTTTAGAAGTGGGACCGAGTGGATTGAGTTATGTGTTAGGGAAATTGCTAGTAGATGGGGGTGTAGATGAGGTTAGGGCACACTGTAACCAGCTCCGTTAGTGGAGGGAAGTACAGTAGTATGTTCGGGAGAATGCGATGAGTGAGTGGTTGAGGGTGAATAAGTGTGAGCCGAGTGTCAGTGAGCAAACGGGTCTGGAAGATCGACAGTTAGTGTTAGTTGAGTATGGAAGAAAGCAGAAGGTAAAGAAAGGGAATGAAAGGGAATAATAATAATAATAATAATAATAATAATAATAAAACAAAATATGTTAAGATATTTATGAAACATTTTGTTTCTTTAATTACCTTATAGTATGGTGGAGCTGTAATTTTCAAAGTAAATTTTGACAATAAAAAATCTCATTCATTAATTCTACACTAAGAAATAAGCTTCTACAGCTTTCTTTTATAATAGTAGGCAGTTTTTCTGGACAACAAGAAAAGGCAAAATACACTGATTGAATCTTAAGCCTCTAAAACTAAAAAAAAACTGTTCATTAATAAACAACATAAAAATGATATTTAGTGCATATAAATTATAGTGATTTAAACATTAATTTTAGAAGTAACGTTCGTAGTAATTATTTTCTGAATAAATGCAGTTTCATCTCTATATTCCTCATACACTCTAGGAAGTATACAATAGCCCAAAAGAAAGAGTAAACACAACCATGACTAGAACTGTTATATTTACAGAAAGAAAACATATTAAACTTACCACATTTCTATCCTTGATGGAGGACTGTAGTTTCTCAAAATATTTCTCTCTCATTAAATCTATCATAAATTCTGACTGCTCTTCCTCAAAGACTGCATATACCTCGATATTAAGCAGATCCCGACAATCTTTACTATTTCCTTTGAATATCTGCAAGATGATCATAAAACAAAGATTTTCATAGTAGGCAGGAGATACGTACCAAAATCTCGAAGATAATTTGTATTCTTCCTGGATATGCAAACCTGAACTTTTTTTGTGGATAACCTTCAGCAACAGCTGGTGGTAGGTAGGGGAGTAGCAGGGTAATAAAGGGACAAATGTGGGGATGGTTTGAGGTGACATTATGATATATATGACTTCAGGGTTGCATACCTACAAAAAAAAAGCAGATTATCTTGAATTTGAACTTTGTTCCTATGAGAATACAAACCCTCAGTTTTATATTATGACTCACTACATGGTGGGGCATCTTGTATCACACAACAAAACTGGGACTGTTCTGAAGGAATCAGAATTTGATATCAGTGGCCTCTATCTTATCCCAAATGAACTGTGCAAAAAGCATGAGACTGAACAGTTGGTTTGCCAATGCTTGGAAATGCCTGCTTCTCAGTACAGTATAGTATCTCTATCTCTCCCAAAGACCAATCCTAGCAATGATCACAAAGGTCGTCAGAATCATAAATCACTTCTCGGTGATCCATGTAAGTTCATGCATATGTACGTACATCAATTACTCAATACGCACATCACTCAATCAATCTGATCTTATAACTTGCCGTACAATTTTTTTTGGTAGCAGGTGTGAGTTCTCAAAAGAGTTACTCTCATGGTTCCCTCAAGGCTCCATAAGACAGACCAACCAATTTCAAATTAGTCTCTTCTAGTTGATCTTGGTCAGAATAGTGAATGTTGATACAATAATGGAATATAAGGACACAAGACAACAGCATTCTATCTCTTTGTCTATGCTGACTACCTAGGTTCAATTCCTATCCTTTACACACTGATATAGCAAAAGCGCATTCTACATTGGCCATTTTCCTCATTACTTTTTCAGGTCTGCGCACGATAATTGTTCACCCCAGTCCCATACATTTTCGTCAAGCAATGTCGGTGGGTTTGGGGGCTCACAGCTGCTACCAAAATTAGATTTTTCCTATGTTAAAACCTGTTTTTGATAACGTAGCCACTGTTCATCCTCAAAGGAGCTTACAAAAGAAATTAACAGGTGATGGAATGCTTTAACTCCCAAAAATGAATAGCAACAATACAGATAAATTTTCGGTCCAAGGTCAAGTCACAAGTTATCAACCACATTCTTTATTACAGATACCCATAGGGTTTGGCAACAAAGAACATGAAAAAACACATGAACTTACAAATACTATAAAGTCATAATTCTAAAGTGACTTACCTAAATATGCCGGATTCGGTCGTGGTATTGTTGTGACTTTCCCAAAAATATCTTAGCATAACCACCACATCATGAAGACCCATGGTTTTCTGCCAAAGTACCTATGGGGTCAGGACTTATCATAACACCTATTGATGCACAGTGTAGTTGAATTTTTTCAAGTTCATGGCAATAATGTTTTAAGAATACTGCCTTTGATGACCACCCTGTATACTCGGAGATCTCTTCAAAAGAAACATTCCCAACGACAGCCAACGATAAATGACCTTCCAGATGTCAAGCAACTTAGGAAAGGAGTGAGGATCTACCTTTTTAAGAAGGGACACTAAAATAATTCACAGCCCATGTAGAGAGAGTGATTTGTTTGTTAGGGTGTAGGAAAACCAGACCAACTGGCACATTTGACATGACCTCTAGGTAAACTTAAGTGCTTGAACTGGGCATAATGTTTTATCTGAAAAACTGAGTTTCCTTATCAGAATTAGAGATTTTCTCTTTAAAAGGTTCTCATTCTTGGCCAAGAATGATGGCCAGACACCAATAATTAATAAATGATGGTTAGCCATAGTGATGTAGCGCAGTCTTCTAAGAGAACCTAGCTCACTAATACGAGCTCCTGATGGCAAATAGTGGGGCAGATAAGAGTAATTTTTTAGAAGAATCGTGAAAATGATGATACAAGCTTCAAATTTGGCACAACTGTTCTCCGAGGGATACTAATCTGCCCGATTGGCCAATTGAAAATCCAAAATGGCGGCCATTTTTTAAGATGGACGCCAAAATAACCACCCGAAGTTGATGTTTTGCTTAGAAATATTTGTAGTTGCCCGAAATGCATGATCTAAGTGTGGATTCCTGTGATTTTAAGCCTGCTGATGTATATTTTCTAGTTTATAACATGGTTAAGGCACAGTATTAAAGGAGTGATTGTTGGGCACTACCAAGGCACATTGGTGACATCACTGCTGTGAAACTCAGCATGGGGTTCAGTGTCAGCTAAGTAGGAACTTTTTGTTGGAATCATACTGCAACAACCTACTAGTGTCCTCAATGCTGCCTAACCAACCCCAAATCAGTTAGGCAGCCGCACCTGAATGGACAGGACGTGACGGCGCGGGCGAGCCAAACCAAGGATAACAGGGTTTTAGTTATCTGGATGGTTTACAGATCGCACGGGACTTATGACACTGGATGAACGATCGGACTAGGTGTATGGCACAGTGCAAGAACCTAGCTGTATCCCATACAGGAAAGTACCTATTGTATATTACAGGACATAAGAGGCCTATTATACTATGTATTACATGTACAGGGTGGTAAAAGGATAAACCCTCGACCCTGAACATCATCATAATCATGGATGCAAACTCTACTTGACGATCATGGAAAACAGACTGGGCAAGGTGTTGCCTATGTCAGGAGGTTAAGAAAGAAGATCTAAAATCTCCCCAGGCCAATCCTGCCAGAAGAGGGGATGATGGATATACAAACCTGGCAAAGAATATTCCTCTGTTTCACTCACTCAATGCGATACCACTCAAGCTAGACCCTGCAAGACTTGACGAAGGCTCTGGGATAGAGGAAACGTTGAGAAAAAATAAGGCACAATATCATGAGAGTTGCAGGCTTCTGTTCAACAACACAAAGTTACACTGAGGTGAAAAAAGAGCAAGTCATATAGGTACTAGTGATGAGGGCAATAGAAGTAAGATTCCACAAAAGCTCCAAGAAACTAAAACAAAAGAATGCTTCTTCTGGTAAACTGAAGTAGGGGAGCTTAGAGAAGCAATGACAATGCAAGTGAATAGGAGAATAAATGAATGTGCCAAAACACTCAGCAATACAAAATTTCTCACCAAACTAAGTGCAGATGTTGTAGCCCAAGAAGTGAAATATCACCCTGGCTGTTTGGTGGCATTTTATAACTGACAACGGGCATACATAAAGGTGCGGGAGCAAGTAAAAGCACAGGAACACTGGGAGGATGCATATCCAATAGCTTTCTCTGAACTAGTCACCTACATCTGCGAGATGAAAAATGCCAGCAAGAGGCCACCGATTTTCAAGCTTGCTGATTTGACCAAACTTTACAAGCAGAGGCTGGAACAGCTTGGTGTTGACTCGCCTGATGTTCATCCTACTCGACTCAAGGATCAGCTGCTTTTGCACATTCCACAGCTGCAAGCTAATCACCAAGGACAAGAAGTTCTGTTGGCTGTTGAAACTGATGTAGGTTCAATCCTATCAGAAGCATCCCGTTATGGTGAAGCGATCCATCTAGCAAAAGTCGCTGGGATAATAAGACGAGACATGCTCCATCAGAAGTCGAATTTCAGCAGCTATTTTCATGACAACGACTTAGAACAGGCTGTGCCACCATCACTGCTTCAGTTTGTGTGGAGGATCGAACATGGTGCAGACAACAAGTCCCAACTCCATCATGGAGCTTTGAAATCAGACTTTGCTACATCACAACTTCTAAAGTACAACTGCATCGCCAAATACAAGGAAGGAACGGATGTCCACAGGCATTCCAAGGACTGGGAGCCACATTTTGCAGTCTACATGGGCCTGTATGTGTTTGCCAAGACGATGAAGAGACACATAATTGAAATGCTCCATGAGAATGGGCTCAGCATATCATATGACTGAGTCCTAGAAATCTCAGCACAGTTAGGAGAAGCAGTTGTTGCACAGTATTTGGAAGATGGAGTAATCTGTCCCCCAGTCTTGAGAAAGAATTTGTTCACAACTGAAACATCTTTACACGGTACAAGTGTGTCCATTTTCCAGCATCCAAACACAGGAAATCCTGGTGATGAAAGTGAGCCACTCAAACTAGATATAGAGTAAAAAATTAAGGTTAAAAAAGTTCCAGAGCTTTCAGAAGCATACACCAATATTCGACCAGCATACTAAAAACCCCAATCCTCCTCCAGTTGCAAGCCAATCCTTACTAGCACCAGAGTTGATCAGGTCACATTTGAAAGAAGAATATTCTTGGTTGGAGGAAGTCCTCCTCACTGAGAATGTGGCTGATGTAGTCAGCATCACATGTTCAGCATATCATGCACCACAGAAAAGGAGCCATCCATTTGAAGTGAGCATATCGGCAATGATGCCAATGTGGCGAGACCAGGCACACTCTGTTGCAACTATCAAGCATGCCATGGAGAAGGTCTGTGATACAGTGGCTTTTTTGAACCCACAGCAGACACCTGTAATTGTTACTGACCATCCGTTGTATGCTCTGGCGAAACAAATACAGTGGAAGTGGCAAGAATATGGAGAGGACAAGTTTGTTGTCATGTTCAGAGGCCTTCATAAAGGAATGGCTTCACTGAGATTGATAGGAACATTACTACAAGAAAGTGGGTGGACCAGTGCCATTGTGGAAGCAGGGGTGGCCTCATCTGGTATATCAGAGTCTTACCTGTCTGCATCCAGTGCTGCAAAGATAAGACAAGCACACAAGATTACAGCTTGCAGCTTGTACAAACTGATGAAGGCATATCATGATTTCTGCTCTGAAGAGTCTAGCACATCAGATATAACTTTTGAGGACTGGTGTGAAAATGGACGAAAGAGAGTCCGCAGTTCCAATTCTGGAGTCTGGTGCTGTACATGGAACTCACAATATTCACTTTCATCTGCTCATTCAGAATAGGAGACTTTAACTTGTACTGTGAAGCACTTTCAGAACTGGTGCCTTACTTCTTTGCAAATAACAATGTTAACTAACAATGTTAACTATGCCCAGTGGATCACTATTCACCTCCGAGATATGATGTCACTCGAACAATAACATCCAGATGTGGCCAAGGAGTTTCACAATGGTAACTTCATCACCCACAAGTTGAGAAGAGAATTCTCTGGCATGGCAATTGATCAAGTGCATGAGTACAATAATGCAGTGATCAAAGGTGACGGAGGAGCAATTGGGTTGACAGAAGACCCGTCAGCATTTCGTAAGTGAAGTGTCGCTGGACCTGAAGTTAGTCGTCTACTAGCTGGATACGAGGCCATGTCTGGTATGAGGGATTCTACATACAGCACCAGACACCACGAGCAGACACCGAGTGCACAGAAATCTTTCTTTGAAAAGGTGAAATCACTCTCTGCAGTGATGCAGGAGATTGGTAACCCATTCAAAGAAGAATCAGCAGACCTGATGGTGTTAGATACAAAGAACATTGCAGACGCAACTCTGCGAGGCAAAGATCAGTTCCTATTATTTATGAAAGAGCTAGAGGATGAAGCTGAAAGTCTTTTCTATCATCCAATCAAGAACAGGCTGAGGGAATTTCTAAGGAGAAAGTCCTAAAAGATGACTGTCAGTTATTCTTGTGACTGTTCATCTCAAGCCAGAACAGACAGTGTGACTTGCAAGAATTCTTCAAGCATGAGAATCAGTCATACCCTGCATCCCTCAGTGACAGCAGCAAAGTATTTATGCTTAATTTTTTATGTAACTTATAAGATTTGAAGCTTTTATGTGCAAATTGAATAACATTAAATAATAAAAATAATAAGTCTCTCTCTCTCTCTCCTTTACTGATATGAGAGAATTTCTATGGTAAATGTATATGTATGTTTATTAATATTTTCAATATTATTAATATATTAATAGTAATATAATAATAATATAATTAATTGTAATTACAAAATTCTTACATGATACGTATTTTGTTTAACCTGATGAGAAGCTCAAAGCCAGAGTTGTCAAATATGTCAATTTGGTACAAGAACCAATCTGAAACATGAGTGATAGGAACAGGGTACAATGGAACCTCGTTTTTTGTACAAAACCGAAACGTATGAAAACCGAAACAATAATATCCATAAGGGGTAGATCTACAGTACTTATCCGCTGCGGCCTAGACTATGGCAGTTGCAGTTTTTCTATGCAGTTTTACCTACTGAACAAGAATTTTAAGTAATATTTATTCGGACGACTGTAATTAACCCCCCAGGGGCCAGTACTAAACAGGGCGAAATACACTGGACGCCCCTAGTGGATGTATCCGCATTTACGTTCCTTGCAGTCCGTGCGGACTGCTTCTGTAGAAATACCCCATAAGGAATAATGTAAATACAATTAATGTGTTCCAGACCCCAAAAGATATTAACAAAAATACATTTTATAGGGAATAAACAGTTTTACATACAGAAAACAAACATTTTTACATACAGAAAACAATAAGAAATAAATATAAATGCCTAATGAAATGAATACATGAACATTTAACATCACTCTTACCTTTATGGAAAACACTTGTTAGTGTCTGAAGAAGGAGAGGAGGGGAGAGGGAGGAAGAAAGGTTATTGTTTGGAAGGAGAATCTCCCTCCAGAAGGACTTCAGGTATCAAGGACCTATTTGGGGTTACTTCTCTTCGTTTTTTTACTGAGACTATCTGAGGTTACTTCCACACTTCGTTTTTTACTGGCACTGGGACCAGTTTGAGAGTTACTGGACCCCTGTCACACAACAAAACTGTCCAGATATTTGTTTCTCTGGCATTTCTTTAAAATATGCCTGAAATTAAACACAACATTGTCATTAGAGACACAGATTACAACTTCTTTGTTGGGATGATAACTCTCCACAAATTTTCTTACATCATTCCACTGTGCAAACATGTCTTTAATCCTTGAAGTGTTCACATTATGTATGCCCATTCGTTTTCTGAATTTTTCAAACCAGCCTCTGCTGGTCTTAAATTCACTAACAGCGGGTTTGTTGTAGGCATTTTCATACTGATATCAGCATGCCACTTCCTCCAACACTTTGCTATGAGTTCTTTCTTAAATTCTATTGTGTTTCTCGCCTGTTTTACTCTTGGACCTTTCTTTGGCCCCATGATGGATTATTTAGCAGTTGCACTCGAATGAAAAAGCACAAGAAGCACAAAAACAACAAACACAAAAGCAGAATGGTTCACTAAAGAAAATGGGATGCTTTGTTTCGGAGCTTGATACTGGGTCCGGTCACGTGCTAGGCCCCAGATGGTGCATTTCCGAGTGTACGAAAACCGAGGAAATGTACGATAACCAAGACAAAATTTAGTAGAAAAAAGTCTATGAAAACCAAAATGTTAAAAAAAAGTGTGATGTACAAAAAGAGAGGCATACAAAAACCGAGGTTTGACTGTTATATACATCCCAAACACAAAAAGGTGAATAGGTTGTCTAAACCTCCACTGAAAACTGAACAGATATTAAAAGACAGCCTATGCACTTCCAGAGCTCTGACTGGTAGCAATAATACGGCCAGCTCAGGCTACAAAACTTCAAATCACAAGGTAGTATGGGGTGCAATAACTGCCTCTTATGACACTGATAACCCTTGGCATGATGCCTCAATGGTTACAACACTCATAACCCTTGGCAAGACACCTCAATGTGTAACCATTCTCCTGATGGCAAATATTGTATTAACGAAAGGAAAACTATAACTGAAGTTGAACATGTAGAATTTTTGGAAAAGGCAGCTTTTCCTAATACTGAATTGCGCTGTTTCCCTGGTCTTTCTAGGTTCAGAAGGGCAGTTTCAGTGGCTGATAACATTGATATCTCTGGGAGGTACTAAGAACCCATGCTTTAGGCGTTTGGCCCAAACATGGATTCTGCTTTTGGAGGGGGAAGGAAATACACTCTGCTGGAGTTCTGCCAGAAAGATGTAGTCTCCTCCTTCCATACCCTTACTGAAACCTAGGACTCAAAGACACAGCTTCAAAGTGAGTTCTTTCACTCTTAAAGCTTGTTCCCAGGAGAATGTTACATACTTCACACATGTCCGATAACCAACCATATTCCCCTTTATATCTACAAAGTTGTGTTCATGATAGGTGTTATGAGCCGTACTCACTGGTGAAAAACGGACCAAGTAATTTGCTGCAGCACACCTAATCTGTAGGTCTTACCTAATAGCAGCTCTGTAGTGATAAAAGGAACAAGTGTTTATTAAAAACTACCTGGTGCTAACTACCTATAATCACAATATAGTTAGCAAACTTAACATAATACAGGCTGACTTGTTCATAAAATGTAGTCATAGTATAGTACAGTGATGTCCCCTTATTCACATTCTCCGGATTTGCAGAATCGTGCATTCACAGATTTCTTTGGAACATATCCCCCCATTATTCTTGGGAAATTCGCCTATTCGCGGTATTTTTCTATGAGAAATACCCACAAATTCCTGTTTTTTTTTTAAATCATAAAATGCACTTTTTGTGATAAAACTATTAAAAAAACAGATAAAAATTTTTTTAGTGGGGTTTTCCGGAGTTTTAACTAACAAAATAGGTAATTTTAAGTATTTGAGGGGTTCCAACTATTTGGGGGGGTTCGGTATGCATCCCCCGGGAATACAGGGGGACCACTGTATAATATTAGGAACCATAACAATGCTTATATCCATAAGACAGTACTAGTAATATATTAAAGTATTCATAAATACTACCATAATTTTGTCTTAAATGTATTTTTCACAAATATTACGTGTGCTAACAATTTATAATTCCTTTAGGCAGCACAACTAACATAAAAGAGGCTAACTTGGGCACAAGCAAACTGCTGGGAATGAAAGCAATGAATTTTAGGCATAAGACAGTAGTAATGTATTAAAATATTCATAATTACTACATAAGTTTGCCTTAAAAGTAAATTTTATTGATTTTGTTTATCAGGTCTAGGCTACTCATAAGCCACAGGTAAAAACCATAGGCTATATAAGCAAATACCTCAAAGAAAACTTTGCCAAAAGATAAGTTTTTATATAAGCCAGGTACATATAAATTAAATACTTTGTCAAAGCCTGTTATGTGAAAAAGTAACATTTAATAATCAAGTAGGAAAACCAACTGTCACATGCATTTTCTTAGAGTGACACCACTACTGGCCGTGTAACATCTTATAAAAGTAGATCCACAAAAGAAAAAATGTTATAAGTTGATACAAGTTCCCTGCTATTACAGATAAATGGGGAACATTATCACAAAAAACCACTTAGTTTGATAATTAAGTATTACAAACATCACAATTTTTTAAAGTATATTATATTTTTCCTAACTATACAAACCTGAGGTCCTTTACATAAGGAATTACTTTCAGCACAGCTGAAAGATCGGTCGTAAGAGAATAACAACAAGGTAGTAGTTAGGCAGTAACTGCTTGTCTGATAGTCAGGAGTCCTGCCCGACTGGACATAAACATTCCACTTTGCTTTAGGCCCAGGAATAGATTGAGGGGTGGCATGAGGTGGGCCTATATGTAAAGGACCTCAGGTTTGTATAGTTAGGAAAAATACAATTTACTTTTAAAAAATTGTGATTTGTTCCTACACGTAATACAAGCCCTCGGTCCGTTACATAAGGAAGACTCACTGATTGGTGGGAGGAATCTGAGTCATGTGAACAGACTGGTGTTCGCCCAACCAAGATTCCCATCCTGGTCGTAAGAGCAAGGGGGGAATCCAACCTCTGTCCAATTGATCAGTGTGAGAACTGCAAGACCAATGGTAAGACCCCTGGACCAATTCATAAGAAGGAGGCAAGCATAGCCTCTTATGAATAGCAAAACAAGAACTTATAGTCGGAAGCAAGATGACAAATATATAGTATTGGGTTTGTCTCATGCTATTGTCTACTTCCCTCCTTGTTAGGGGAGAGACGGATATATGCTTCTATACCCTAATGAAAGGGAAAGAATGGAGCTCAGTCATATAGCTTACCTGCATCGACCTCCCTTTCCAGCATGTGATGACTGCAGCTCTCTGCCCATAGGAAGAGAGTAGAATGAAGGTGGAGGAGATGCCGGTCACACTCTCATTCACACCCATTCATACAGTTACACAAAGGCGAGATGCAACCCTGTCCAGTTAGAGGAGCTGGGTAAACTACATAACTTGTTGAGCAGCCACCATGGGTCCCAAGGAAAAGGTATACAAGGACCTATGGGCAATATCCCTTCGGAAGAGTAATGCTTTCCTGATCGCCTCATGAAGCCAGAAAGAGATAGTGTTCTTGGTCACCTCTTTCTTGGTCACCCCGGTGCTAACGAAGAAGCGTTGACACTCAGGCGCCGGAGATGACGAGTTCTCTTCAGATAGTGACGTAGCACTCTAACGGGACAAAGTAGCATCTCATCTGCATCATTACCACTGAAGTCCTCTAGGGAGGCGATCGTAAAGGACTCGAATCTATCATCAGGGACATAAGGATTTCGAGTCTTTGCTACGAAATCCAGGACGAAATCGAGCGTAATAGTTCCCATCCCCCTCAAGTGTTTCACATCATAATAGAGACCGTGAAGTTCACCTGCTCTCTTCGCTGATGCTAGGGCCCGCAGAAAGACAGTCTTGAGGGTCAGATCCCTATCTGACGACTCTCGGAGAGGCTCGTAGGGTTCACAAGTGAAGCTCCTTAAGACGAGTCACATCCTACTCAGGAGGCCTGAGTTCCCTGGGTGGGCAAGACCTCTTGAAGCTCCTCATAAGGAGGGAAATCTCCATGGAAGAGGAGATAACCACTCCTCGCAGCTTCAGGACCAAGGCCAAGGCAGACCTATAGCCCTTAACTGCAGAAAAGGAGAGGAGCTTCCCTCGGCAAAGAAAGACTAGGATATCCGCGATCTGTTGAAGAGTGGCTCTGAGCGGAGACAGACCCCGTCCACGACACCAACCACAGAAGACGGGCCACTTTCCCTGGTACACTGCTGCAGAGGTCTGTCTGAGGTATGCTGCCATGTCTGTTGCTGCTTGGCAAGAAAATCCTCTCGCTCGCAAGAGATGGTGGATAACTGCCAGCTGCGAAGACACGGACTGTACTGCCAAGTGGTACTGTTCTACGTGTGGCTGACACAGAAGCTTGAGCCATACGGGAATCTCTCTTGGTGCCTCGGAGAGAAGAGCCAACAGATCAGAATACCAAACACCCTGAGGACATTTGGGAGCCACCAGAATCATCCAAATGCTGGTGGTGGCCAGCACTCTGCTGATCACCTTGCTAATCAGATAGAACAGGGGAAAAGCATAAACTTCGAGGTTGTACCACAGATGTTGGAACGCATCCTCTGCAGCTGCCCATGGGTCTGGCCAATGGAGAAGAAAACCAGAAGTTTTCTGCTGTGCCGGGTAGTGAACAGGTCCACTACTGGGCGCCCCCAGAGGTTGAACAGCCTTTACGCCACATCTGGGTGAAGAGACCATTCTGTCCAAATCACCTGATTCTGGCAGCTGAGCTTGTCTGGCACTACATTCCTCTTGCCTGGAATGTATCTGGCTGACAGCTCTACCAAGTAAGCCGCAACCCACTTGTGCACCTGCACTGTCAACTGATGCAATGGGAGGTTCACCAGGCACCCGTTTGTTGACATTTGCCACTACTGTGTTGTCGCTCATCAACACCACGGAACTCTTGGAGGGCTAAAAACACCACCTTGAGTTCCAGGACGTTGATGTGAAGCTTGTCGTGACGATCCCACACACCTGCAGTCAGCAACTCCTCCAGGTGTGCACCCCAACCCTCGTTCGATGTGTCTGAGAACAGAAGCATGTCCGGAGGGGGAGTGTGCAACTCCACTCCTATTAAGAGGTTCCTGTCGTCCAGCCACCAGGCTAAATCCTTCCTCACTTCCTCCCTAAGAGGTATGAGGAGGGATTGAGGATCTCGAGCCTAATGACCAACACTCCTTTAGTCTCCATTGCAGAGACCGCAGGTGAAGACCCCCGTGAGGAACTAACTTCTCTAGAAACAACAGGTGATGATCATGACCTGTTCCTGTTGAGACAGAAACAGTTGAGCTGCCTCCCCAACTTGCTGATCCTCGAGTCTGCAGGGAAGACTCGTGCTGCTACTGTATTGATCAGCATGCCAGGTACTTTATCCTCTGCTTGGGAACAAGATCTGACTTCTAAAAAATTATCACATTCCCTAGATCGCAACAAAAGTCGAGGAAATTATCTCTGTCCCGTAGCAACTGCGAGAGAGAACTCGCCAGGACTAACCAATCATCGAGATACCTCAAAAGATGTATCCTGACCAAGTGGGTCCAGAGTGAACACTCACGTCAACACCTGATTGGCAGCTGAGAGTCCGAAGCAAAGTGCCTTGAATTGGAACACCGTCCCCTCGAGGATAAAGCAAAGGTACTTCCTGGTGGACTGATGGATGGGTATCTGAAAACACACATCCTTTAGGTCCACTGAAAGCATGAAATTGTTCTCCCTGATGGAGGCGAGCACGGAGCGTGCTATCTCCATCATGAACCGAATCTGGCACCCCCCACCAATGGCAGCAGCTGAGGGGGAACGCTGTCCCTAGCGTTTCCCCTTCTTTCTCTTCCGCTTACCTCCCTTCCTGTGAGAGAAGGAATGTTGAGAAGGGGCTGTTGCTCCCCTCTCGAAGTGAAGGAGAAAGGCTGGGTCTTTCCTCGCACCCTTTTCGATGAAGAGACAGTCTTGGGGGTGGAGGAAGAGCCAGCCTGGCTCTGAGACACCTAGCCACAGTTGCTCGAGACGGCCCAGATGTCTTAACAACTGCCTGGTGGACAAGACGGTCGCTGTCCTCAGCTCTCCATTTGTCCACCACAGCGTCCACCATCTTTCTAGGGAAGAGAGAGGAGGAACCCAGCAACGGTCCATTTCTAAGTCCCAATGCCAACTTTGAACCAGCTGCCCTAGTTATACGAGTTAGGACAGCGTCCCTCCTCCTAAGAACCAGGTTGGTCCACAGGTTGGCAGTCTGGTGGGTCTGGTAGGAAATTGCCCTACCATCAGACTGGCAGTCTCCCAAAGGATGAGTCTTCTCCAGGAACTATCCACAGATCCAGCCAGGAGACGGCCTGGAAAGCAGCCATAGTGGTAGCCTCCAACGCTGCTGCCTCTTGCTACGTGAACCAAAGGTTTTCCGACAGAAGGTGCTGCAGAGGCAAGCCAGGAGTCAGACGTACTAACTCCAGATCAACCTGCTTAGTCAGCAGTGGTTTCTCTGAGGGCAAGTTGAGGCGTCACTGACGAGTTAGAGGAGGGGGAAGCAACTTGTCCGATCCGTTGGCCCTGAGAGAACTCTCTTGTCCTGAAACAAGATTGTTTACCTGGTCCAACACACCCTCGGACAAGGAAGACCAAGGTAACCCCATAGACGTTCTGAGTTCCTTCTTAGGACCCCAGAACGACTCTAACTGTGAATGACGGCCAGAGGGAGCAACCACTGAACCTTCCGCGAGGTCACTGTGCTGAGAGATCAGCACGATGACCTCTGTAAAAGACCTCTGGATCTCGGGAGTGACTGCGTCCTGAGGAGAAGGACAGTCAAGTCCTTCCAGGGTGAGTCCTTCCCTTGACCCTCTTCCTTCAGAAGGAAAAGCCTCAACTGACCCCCTAGGATCTCCTCGAACCACATGAACATATGACCTCTTGTGTCCTAAGACCGTGCCGGGCAAGTCTGCTCTCGTGGCCCAACCGTGAGGAGCGCACTCTCCACAGTTCCCCCTGGTTGCCTCATTCTCCCGGTGTATCCCGAGGAAGTTGAAGGGACAGGTGAGGAAGATCTCACACTCCCGATCGGTCTGTTGGCAGAACCAACGGACGGAGCAGGCTGTGAGCGATCACCAACCCACGGTGATGATCGGTTCACAGGTCTAGAGGGGTGCTCTCCCTGTGGAGAAGCACTCCTCTGAGGACGGTAGCGACACTCCCTCATGCTAGGGGAATTGCTACTTGAGGCCATGACCGTATGTCACGCTCGCGTGACCGACGATCGGGCGAAGAATAGCGTCCACCAGTGTGACGAGAGCGGGCACTGTCCTCATGACGTGTCACAGTCTCAGAAAAAGCCGAAGCTCCTCCAAAAGACTGAACGGGGGACTTCCTACCGGTCTCACCATGTGCACGGTTCCCCGGGACCGTCACGTCACCCCTGGAAGCCAAATGATCGCTACGTGTGAGTGATCAGCAGCAAGGCGAACGTCACCTGAGTGACGATCACCTTCCCTCCGCACTGTGCCTGAGTCATGATGGTGAGCAGACTCGGCGTCGTTGACTCTAGCTGCACGCTCACTGGTAGGCGAGCGTACACTCGGAGAAACTCACGAACAAGCACCCGAGATGGTCCCAGTTCTAGAGGCGGAACCTCCAGACCTAGGGGCAGATGTACCCGCGTTAGCGAGTACACCTGCGGTCCCTGCCCTACGCGGACCTGAGGGTGGCGAGGTGGTTCTCGTTCTCGAAGGAATGGGAAGACCAGCGGAAGGCCCAAATGTCTCGTCGACACAGAGAGACAGACACTCAGAAGTCCCAGAACGAGATTTCTTTGGGGGAGGGGGAGACAACCTTTTTCTTTTTCGGCCAAGGAGGCCTCAGAAGGAGAAGTGGAGGAGGAGGGAGACGATGATGATGAAGATGAAGATGAAGATGAGAAGAAAGACGGCGACACCTTTCGCTTCTTCTTTGACTTCTTCTTCGTAAGCATCCTCAGCACTGTAGTCAGATCCTCCATCCAGGGCGCCGCTGAAGCTCCAGGGTGGCCCGGACCGGGGGCGCCAACTCCACAGCAGGACTTGCATGGTCAGGAACAGGGGCAACAGGCATAGGGACAGAGACAGGTAGAGGATCCAGAGGTGACAACTTGGAGTGATCATACCCAGGTGAGGGAGGGAGGACTGCATTTCCCAGAGGAGGAGGTATAAAAGACTCCACTTTTGAAGCATGCGGCACTGAAGACACTATCACAGCAGGCATAACTGAGATTACGCGCTGGGTATATACCAAATGAGGTGGCGCCGCATACACAGGCATTTATGTTGTCGTTATAGTCCTCGACTCAACCCCATGAGTCACAGGGGCTGTCGCAAAATGATCCATCAGCCCCTAGAGCGAGGGACAGCCAAGCAACCCCTGCTTCACCCATGCCTGCTGCAAATTCCCGACCATGGAGCCAGACGTACCTGAGGGACCATAAGTCGGGTTAGTAGAAAGGATCCCCTTCGGAGCGAGCAGGAGTTCCCAAACACACCTCCGGGTCGGCATGCCTACCCCCCTCCTCTATGCTTGACGAATCAAGAGAAGAAGGGGAAGGAGACATTCCCCCAAAGGGGGAAGAGTGAGACGGGGGAGTTTAAGCGGAGGGAGAAAGGAAGATGAAGGCTTAGCCACCAACAGAGCCGATGGGGGTGTGTAGCCCTCTGAAGAAGCATTGGACAACTTCACCCATGATCGCTTCCTCCTCTTGTATCTCACCCAATGCTCTGCCAACCAAGAGCTACATGTATCAGAGGGATTATCCTTATAACACTCATGCCCTCAGCATTTAGTGCAAAGGGCATGAGGATCAACATCCACACTAGAGCGGAAACCTCCGGTTGGTCATACCTAGTCCCTCCAGGACGTTCCTCTTTCTCTTCATCTAATTTTATTTCCTTTCCCCCCGTGTATACTGTAGATTTCACTTTATTTTATCTCATTCTGTGAGTCGGCTTCGGTTGGCCTATAAGCCTTCCTTTCGCCTGGCCTTCTTCACCTCGTGGGTGCCCGCACCCAACCGTGAGAAGTCCAGGCGATCATGTAGTAGCCACCACGCTGCCGCACCTCTCCCCCCCCCCCCCCCCCCCTACCATCTTCCACCCAGGTGGGGTGATATCTCGCTCACGTTGTCGTTGACAACCGATCCGAGTTCCCCCTCGGGGGTGGAGGGAGACCCCCACGGGGACCCACGGTGTGCGGGTGGCGCTACCCAGCCGTTCTCATCCCAGAGTAGGGGAGGAGCTCGGCTCTACCCAGCCTCGGCCGGCCACCAGGCTCGGGTGGGCTCGGCTTCCCTCGGCTCTCTGGGCCATTCCCTTGCCCTCAGTCATTCCCTCCCACCCGCTCTGGTGGAAATAGGATTCCGGCATAGCCGGATTCCTTGAGGGTTGATGACTATGAGGAGGCTCCGGCCTCCGACGGGCTTACATTATTTCATTTATCACCTTATAATTTTCTTTGTGTTCGTCTTAGTTTTACTCTCGAAGCCAATGTGCTTCTCCGGGAGCTACCCCTCCCTTTTAGTTTAAGTGTTATGGCGGAGTCACCAAGCTCCGCCGCCTCACCCGATCTCTCCCATCTCGACACCCGGTACCTGCTTGGACTACTCCTCTCCGGTGTATGACAATAGTAGCTACCCCGCTTCAGTAGTTTTCTGTTCTCCGGTGTCACCGGAAACACAGTTAACTACTTGCTACTAGCTCTACTGGATTCCCCAGCATGGTGCATGGCAAGAGAGGGCCGAGTCTGGAATAATTCTACAACACCGGACCACCCCGGTGTTATGGCATATCAACCACAGACATTGTCCGAATGGTTAACAATGGTACTCATGTATCATTCCATTTACAGGCCACCCATTGTATGGAGACCGGCTGCAACGCCATCCTCCAGGATCCCTGTGGGCACGACGTCTGCCAGACCCACGCCACCTGCACAGTCCAACTAGAAGGTTCAGTAGTGTGGCATCACGAAAACTGTTTCACCTGCTACGATCTCGTGGAACGAGTCTCCTCTGATGTAAGTGACTCTCCGGCGTGTACATAGAGATACAGAGTGGACCATTGTAATATACATGTCAAACATATACCTCCTAAGTTAAGTTATAGTAATAAGAGATAAGTTTAAGTTTAACACTAACCTTCTCTTACAGGGAGCCCAGTCTGTTCGGGATGCTGCTCTTTCCACCCTCAAGGTATGGGTGGGCGGCTTCGGGGCGGAATGTAGGCAAGGCAAGGCCATACATCCTCTCCCAAGAGATGGCCACTTTGATCTTCCCCGGGGGGAAGAGCACCGGCTACGTAGACCCTGAAGTAGCAGCTCCCATCATAGCATCTATCCAAGATGCGGTGTCCCAACACTCAGAGGAGGCTTCGGCGCAGGAGGTCGCAGAGGAGGTCGCGGCACTCGATCTGGACGTCGAGCCCATGACAGTGGACAGCATGGGCAACGGTAAGGATGTTAGTGAGGCAAGCAAGCTTTGTAGGTGCTCAAGGCCTCTCCTTGGGCACGTCTAGACCTTCCCCTTCCTCTTCTACTTCCTTCCAGGGATTCTCCCCGGGGGATTTCCATCATCTAGATCGAAATCCCTCTCGGCGATCCCTAAAGTCAAGGGCAAGCGTGACTCTAAATTGCTGCCAAAGCCCCTTCCTAGAAAATCAAACACCAGCCAAGTCTATAAAACTCCGGCTCACCACCCCGGAGCGGACAAACCCAAACATGGGTCTCTCTCCAAGGGCTCGAAGACCAAGTCTTCCAAGGAGAGAACCCACTCTTCCTCCTCGGACCCTGTGGCATCCACCTCTAAAGGTGCGATACCGAAGGTATTCAAGGAGAGGGCAGAGCCCCCCTCCTTCGACCAGGAAGCATTCGCATCCAATATGATGCAACAAATGGGGAACATGGTTGGAAACTTGGTCAATACCGAGTTTCAAGAAATCCTGGAAAGGCTGGTTACACAGGAGACCATAGTCGCAGGTCTCCAGCAAGGCGTAGCGTCGGGGCTTCAACAAGCCGGCCAAGTAGCCCAAGGCCAGGTTATGCCGGACTCCTCCACTCTCCCTCCCTTCCACCCAAGCAACCCATGGAGGGTGGCTAACTATGCACCTTTCGTAAACGGCATGCTTACGATTGAGGGCTGCGGAACTCGAAGGATTGAGGACTTCGAGTTCTACCCACCAGGGTTGCAGGCCCCTTTCATAGGCTATGTCCGTCTTACGGAATCTGCTTTGATCAGGGAGGACAAGGTCCCGAAAGAGACGGTCATCCTCTCTCTGGACCAAGCTCAACAGGCTTGGATCCATAACCTCGATGAGTGGCAGTGTGTTAACACTAAGGTCACGGCCTTCAGGAGTCCCTTTATAATTTTCACTGTGGACGCAGACACCCCAATCCCGTTCACATCTAAAGTGGCAGAACTCACTCTGCAAGCTGCAATGAGAGATGAGCCTATGCCACAGCTCCGGGAGACAGAATCAACATCTCTGCTACTTCCCGGAACAGATGACCTATGGGTAGACCTCCCAGCCACCTTCTCAGTTGGCTAACTTAAACCTTACTGTGCCATCTCTCTATTTAGTGAGAGACTACCCAGGCTGTCTGATGGGCTCATCCAGATGGAATTTGATGCTAGGACACGGCTTGCGAGGTCCCTCAACGCTCTAGTCATGACAGAAGAAGCGGCTCTTGTCTATCCACAAGAACCGTTGTTCAAGATCATTGCTAAGGCACAATTGCTGAGTATGCAATGTGACTTATATGATTTTGTTGTGGCTAGGAGGAACTGCAGGAAGCATGTCCTAGCAGAATCCACGATCAGGCACAAACCCAACAAACTCCTGGCCTCTTCTATTTGGGGAGCGGATCTCTTTTCAGCCTCAGCAGTCAACGAGGTGCATCATGAGGCTGCTAGGTTGAACCAAAGCCTACAGGTTCGGTGGGGATTAGTCTCCAAAAGAAAATCGGAGTCTTCCACATTGAATCCGAAAGCAAAGAAAAAGCCTAGGAAGTTCCAGCCCTTCCAGGCACCCCAGTAACAAGCTTTGGTTCAGGCAGTACCGGTTCCCCAACTCTCTACCTCTAAGAGCCAACCCCAACAGCAGTTTGTGCTGTTGACACAGCCACAACAGCCGCAGGCGTCAACTTCCTTTGCTGTCTCCCCAGCCTTTAATCCAACCTTTGAAAACCGGCATGTCAGGCATTCAATAGGTTTGGTAGGGGCAGCAGAGCTAGAGGCGCCTTTCGTCAACGAGGCGGCGGAAGGGCTACCAGCCGAGGCTGAGGTTCACGCGGAGGGCGTGGAGGCCGTCCATCAGCAACCCAATGAGAACTCCCAGGTAGGGGGGAGGCTGTACCTCTTTCACCATCGTTGGAGGTTCAGCAATTGGGCACAAAGTATTGTGTCCAAAGGTCTGGGCTGGAGTTGGATCGAAGGTCCACCTCCACCCAACACCTTCTATCAAGAACCAACAGCGGAGTTGATAGAGTATTCCCGCAATCTCCTTCAAAAAGGAGCAGTGTCAAGAGTCAAACATTTAAAATTTCAAGGTCGCTTGTTCAGCGTGCCAAAGAAAGACTCAGACAAAAGAAGAGTAATCTTAGACTTGTCCCATCTAAACTTATTCTTTGCGACAAGTTCAAGATGGTGACCATTTCACAGGTGCGGACCTTACTTCCCCGTAGGGCCGTCACCACCTCTATAGATCTTACAGACGCCTACTATCATGTCCCGATAGCAAGACACTTCCGCCCGTTCCTAGGCTTCAAGTTAGGGAACCAAGCCTACTCCTTCAAGGTAATGCCCTTCGGGCTCAACATAGCCCCCAGGATATTTACAAAGTTGGCGGATACGGTAGTCCAGGAACTAAGGTCTCAGGGTATCATGGTAGTAGCCTATCTGGACGATTGGCTTGTGGGCTTCAAGCATCAAAGATTGTCGCAAAGCAACTGCCACGGTCATCCGTTTTCTCGAATACCTAGGATTCAAGATAAACAGGACAAAGTCCCGGCTAATCCCGGCGTCCCGTTTCCAGTGGCTGGGAATTCATTGGAACTTGGATTTGCATACTCTATCAATCCCGCTGTTGAAAAGGAAAGAAATAGCAAGGCAACCAGACAATTTCTGAAATGCAAACAGACGTCCCGGAGAAACCAAGAAAGGATCTTAGGTTCTCTCCAATTTGCTTCAGTGACGGACGTCCTATTGAAAGCCAAACTGAAAGATATAAATCGGGTTTAGCGTTCAAAAGCGAACAGAAGGTTCCGGGACAGGTTAGCTCCGATTCTGGCGATCTTATGGAAACGTCTCCGTCCCTGGGAGGAGGTCAAGAACTTGTCAAAGACAATTCTTCTACAATTTCCTCCGCCGGCCTTAGTGATCCACACAGATGCATCACTAACAGGTTGGGGAGGATACTCACAGTACAAGAAGGTACAAGGTACTTGGTCCCTTCAATTCCGTCAGCTTCATATCAATGTCCTGGAAGCCATGGCGGTGTTCCTCACCCTGAAGAAGATTCGCCCAGCCAAGAAATCTCATATCAAGCTGGTGCTTGACAGTGCAGTGGTAGTACACTGCATCAACAGGGGAGGTTCCAAATCAAGCCACGTGAACCATGTCATGATAGCCATCTTTTCACTAGCAGGCAAGAACAAGTGGCACCTATCAGCCACTCACCTTGCCGGAATAAGGAACGTGGTGGCGGATGCGCTATCACGCTCAGTCCCACTGGAGTCCGAATGGTCTCTGGACAAGAAGTCATTCAGTTGGGTATGTCAGCTAGTACCGGGGCTCCAGGTGGATCTCTTCGCCACGGAATCGAACCACAAACTCCCTTGTTATGTGGCCCCAACCTGGACCCTCTGGCTTACGCCACGGACGCGTTGGCCATAGATTGGAATAAATGGAACAAGATTTACCTTTTTCCTCCGGTGAATCTTCTCATGAAGGTTCTGAATAAGCTCAGGCCATTCAAGGGTCAGGTGGCTCTGATAGCTCCCAATTGGCCCAAGAGCAATTGGTTCCCTCTTCTCCTGGAGTTGGGCCTCCGCCCTCAACAGATTCCCAACCCCAAGCTGTCACAGCTAGTACAAACGCGGACTGTGTTCGCTTCCTCAGGAATTCAGAAAGCCCTAACTTTAAGGACTTCATGAAGTTTGCAGCTCAGAGGGATGCTGATATCGATCCTCAGAACATCATGTTCTTAGAATCAGATAAACGTGAATCAACCCTTCGTCAATACGATTCAGCAGTTAAAAAACTGGCTGGGTTCCTGAACGAATCTAATGCACAGACCATGACCACAAATCTTGCAATCTCCTCTTTCAGGTCATTATTTGAACAAGGTTTGGCAGCTAGTACTATCACTACTACCAAATCAGCCCTGAAAAAGATTTTCCAGTTCGGATTCAAGATAGATCTAACGGATTCATACTTTACTTCTAACCCCAGAGCTTGCGCCAGGCTCAGGCCTACTGAAAGGCCCAAGTCAGTGTCATGGTTCTTAAATGATGTCCTTAAGTTGGCCTCAGATACTAACAATACCTCGTGTGATTATCAATCCCTATTGAGGAAAACACTATTCCTCATAAGCTTAGCCTCAGGGGCTAGGATTTCAGAACTGTCGGCCTTATCTAGAGACCCAGGTCATATAGAATTTCTCCCTTCAGGGAAAGTGTTACCTTCTCCAGATCGACAATTTCTTGCCAAAAATGAGGATATATTAGATAGGTGGGCCCCGTGGAAAATCGTTCCGCTTCCACAGGACCCATCCCTTTGCCCGGTAACTTCATTGAAAGCTTACTTAGGAAGGACAACTTTGAAATCTTCTGGGCCTCTATTTATCAGAGAAAAAGGTGGCACTATTTCCCTAAAAGCTATTAGGCAAGAAATTTTATATTTTATCAAAAAATCCAACCCGCAGTCCTTCCCACGGGTACATGATATTAGGGCTATAGCTACCTCAATAAACTTTTTCCAGCATATGAAATTCGAAGATCTGAAGAAGTACACTGGCTGGAAATCTCCGACAGTATTCAAACGCCATTATCTTAAGTCCTTGGAAGCCCTTAAGTACCCGGCGGTGGCGGCGGGAAACACAGTTTCCCCCGATACCGCCGGTGATAGTAGTCAATAGTCCAGCTTATGTCTCTCCTTTGCCTTCTCCTTCCTATCGGCCTCATTAGCATCTTTGCCTTAGCCCCAGTTACGTCACTGTCATCCTTGGATGTAACATATTGTACATACTAATTAGTTCATAAGAACCTTCCATCTAAATGTTTATTTACTATGATAATTTATGTTGTATGATAGTTTTAAGGTTATTTACTCTTTATGTTACTAGTTTGTAACTTAATCTAGTTTATAATGAACTAACCTTAATTGTTTTTCATTTGATCCTTTTGGAAAGTAATTTGTGTCCTTCCTTTTTTCCAAGCTTAGTATTTTCTCTGGTACTATTTCACGGAGCGACACGGCCAAGCCCAGAAAAGGGATTTTGACGTAGGAAAAATCTATTTCTGGGCGAAGGGCCCGTGTCGCCCAGTGAAATCCCACCCTTGTCCTTTTCCCCCCCCCCCCCCCCCCCCCCCCCCCGGCTGTGCACCAAGCTTGGGTGCTATCTGCAGGTATGGCGTCAGAGGCGCTAGCTACACGGTAGCAGGTAGCGAGCCTTAGGTCGGCTCCTCTCTTTTTGAGGTTTTTTGATGTAGGGAGAGGCTAATTGGAAAAGGACCCGTGGTAGTGGTTTCACTCGCCCCAGAAACCATACCGACACCTTATAATAAAGGTGAGCGAGCCAGAATATTCTGGCATTTCCAATTTAGTGGTTCTCTGGTATTATAACAATATTTTACCTTAGAAATAGTGCTAAAGGAACCTATTTCATTGGGCGACACGGGCCCTTCGCCCAGAAATAAGATTTTTTCTACGTCAAAATCCCTTAAGCAGACACTCACAAAATAAAGGTAAGTGAAATGCCTAATTATTATATTTATGCATAGGCTAGGCTAAGAACACTTCAAAGTTTGGCAAGGTTTTGGAATAGCCTAGATGAAGCTAATTACACATTACGGACCTGTTGGGTGATTACTGCTGGTGAGTATACAAAGTTTGATAATACAAAGGTCTAGAATAGGTCTATTTTCTCAAAACCCATGGCCCCACCCCTCAATACTTTACAGGATTGAAAATAATAAATTGGAAAAATATAACATTCTAGTATGTACCATTCTTGACATTATAAAAGATACATAATACTGTAACAATTATTTACACAAAAATGCATTAAATAACTTACTTGATGTTTCTCACTGAATATTTTTTCACTTATAATCCCTTTCAGGTATTCATGAGCATCCTCCAACCTTTCAGAAAGCTCTGAAACTGGTATCGCAGTAAGCTTAGACTTGCATTTTCTGAGGTGATCAATTTGTGGAGCTGACTCCATTAAAACTTGAAAACTTTCATCTGGAAAAAAAAATTACACTATATCCTTTTTCATTTAAGTACCTATTAAACTGAAATGAGGAAAGCACCTGTCAAAAGAGCTATGGGTTAGTAATGACACAAGAATAAGAAAGACAACACTGGGCATAACAATATTTGTAGGTCATGAATAAGAAACAGGGGAATAATTGACTGGTATATTAGAAGTTGATTAAGAACAATGTGCTTATCAACTTACAACACATTTAGCAGTTGGAAAACACCATGTCATGCCAACATCATTGCAGAGGTAATATTAACTGAAATACCACCTCATATACTAACTAAACTGTTTTGCAGAATATGGGTGGAGGAAATGGGAAGTCATAGCTAAGGTACCAGAGAAAGGCGTCCAAACTAAAAGTGGTAATTCCAACGGTACTTACTATACTTAGGTCACTTGTATAATGAAAATAATCAATATGATTAAAGAAAGAAATTGATAAAATATCTAAGGTGAACAAGCTGGATTAGAAAAGGCTGGAGAAGCATTAAGTTTTTGCGCTGAAGTAATGGGCAGACTAAATAAGATCTTGAATCAAACAATGAAATTTCTCATGAAAGTAAGATTATACATACATATGTCTAATATGTGTTGTAATATGAACATGAAACATGGTATGGCAGTGAAACTACAAGCATATCTAAAAAAAATTATTTGAGGATAGAGCTTAAGATGAATATTACCATTCAGATGGCAGAATAGCATCAGAAATTTTACCCTAAGGGATATTATGGAAGTTCCATATGTAAAGAGATAATGATGAAAGGGAGTTGGAAAAGAATTGGAAAAATCAGTGACACAGTCAACTGTGCTCCTGTGGGGACCAGAAGAATCAGAAGACCCAGACTACCTGGATGAGAATTATGAGAAGGGAGGCTGATAATGAGAAAAGATTTGTTGGAGATGTAGCACAAGGAAGACTTGTGATGATAACTTGTTGAAAGTTTCTTCCACCAACTAGAAATAATCACCAGTTATTCCTAAGATTAGGGACATAAATTTGTAATTTGCTACTACAAGGTCAACATTTGAAATATAAATATATCAATAAAAAAAATGCTACAGTATGATGAGGGTGTAAGGACACCAAATCATCTATTGAGAGGTTATCAAATTCACATGCTACTGGTAACTCAAAAAGCTTAACCTTTAGTTGCCTACATCATTCCACTTGGTTTCCTATAGTAATAGGTTTGACTTTTTGGGAGACCAAACACTTCAGCCACATAACAATATGTCATTTTGTTTCACATATTTCACAGGAGTATTTATGCCAATATTCGTGGCACATAGTTTCTAACTGGTACAACATATTTCAGTCACCTTACAATCCTTGGTTTTGAAGATACACTTAGGTGCTTCTTCTGACATCCCCTCTCCCCCCCCCCCTCTCTCTCTCTCTCTTTTTGTATAAATAACTGTAAATTTCGCTTCAAACAATTTTAAACTTGCTGTCGTGTTTTTTAATATAAATGTCTATACCCATCATTAATGTCCTCCCCCTGTAAGATTTAATTTTCTATATATTTTTTTCTACCAATTATGGAGTCTCTGATGTTTCTAGCTTTTATTAGCTACGGATACTGCATATATTACTGATGTCAAATTTACGGTTACCTCAGTCTGCTGATCTAAATACGTGTAATAATAGTTTCCCTATTCTATCTTTCACGACTTTTCATTAAATGTAATGGTATTTTCCACAAATCTGTGGTAAAAATTATTCTACATGGAATGGTTATGGGGGACGTTTTAGTGGGAATTTCTAAAAAATGTGGAATTTTTGTGGGAACTGAAAGCCTGTTGGCACTCTGGTATTTGCAAATATTCATACCTTAAATCTTATTCAAAAGTTACATATATTTAGAAAGAAGTATTAACTGTACTTAAAGCACATATTCGTAAGTTAGAAACTGTTCCATTATATGACACATTTTCATATCCTGTGTGGGATAGATCCAGCTTAACAAGAAACTTATGAATTTTCCGTGTGAAATAAGGTTTCTTGTATACTGGGAAGAACCATCTCTTAAAACTTTGGTACTGATCCTGTGGCTCTCCCATACAAAAGTGATTATGTCTGGTATCTTGATGATCCAGTTTCACATAATTCCTCTAACTGTTGGTTTCGGACCTTTTATGCCAAGTAAGTTCATACAGTGAACCCCCGTATTTGCGGAATAGCTAGAATCCGAGAATACTTAGAGCTTCCCTATAAAAATGTTTATATCTGCCTATCTTGAAAGTTCAAACACCAAATGTATAGTTAAAGTATAATCAAACATCAAATATATCTTATATTATTATTCTGTTACTGTATTCATCTTTGAAATGATATTATTAATATAATTTCAAAGTCATCTAAAAAATCTTACCAATAAAAGACAGAGAGAGAGAGTAGAAGAGAGAGAGGAGAGAGAGTAGAGAGTAGCGAGAGAGAGAGAGAGAGAGAGAGAGAGAGAGAGAGAGACCATTGAATGGGCAACATCATATATTTTTGCTGTCAAAAGAGAAATTATTTATAAATTATTTTGGAGACATAGAGAATATGTTAAGTATGAGACGAGAAGAGAAGAGTCGAAGAGAGGAGAGAAAATAACTCCTTACCATAATCCTAAGGATTGGAATGAACTTCTATAGGGCCAAACCCTTTCTTCCCCTCTGCCACACATATATCTTTTCCATAAGAGCGAGAGAGAGGGCTGCAACCTAATTATCTATTTGTCTATCTATCAATCCTTTGGCAGAGAGAGAGAGAGAGAGAGAGAGAGAGAGAGAGAGAGAGAGAGAGAGAGAGAAGGAAGGAAGAAATAGAAATGAGATGATCAGGCACTGGCAACAATTTGGACCTGGGTCACTTTCTGTTAAACAATGTGACATTTCTGACACGCCAGCGTTGTTCCCCCTACTTCACAACTATAGAAATGCATAAATATTGTAATAACAGTGTATATTATTATTATTATTATTTTTATTATTATTATATTATTATTTAGTCTTACTAATATTTTGTTTGAAAATTAGTTATTTCTGGGCTCAGCTCGTGTCGCTGCGCGAAATATCCTTTAATCTATTATTTCTAGGGTAAATGTACTAACACATACCAGAGAATAAATAAATAAAGAAAACGGTCAGTATAACTGACTCGCTCACCCTCCAAGAGGGTGTCGGTATGAACACTATGGCGAGTGAGACCACTACCACGAGCCAAATGCCATAGAATTCTCCCACTACAAAATCCCCCAAGAGAAGAGCCGACCCCACAGAGTGGGCAGCACCAACTACTACTACTCCATCCCACTGCTGCCGACTGCTGCGCCTCTGGTGGCCATCCTTTTCAGTTAGCGCACACGATACACACGGTGCCATTCTTCTCTGTGTTTTTGTGCCCTTTCCTTTGATTTTATTACCATGGAGCGTGCAGCCATCGCAGCAGCTAAGTTAAGTACTCAGTGTTTATTGCTAATTGGTTCTTTCCGGCCCTGAGCATGTATTTGCCGTTTTTTAGGTATAAATACGATCTCGAGGTCGGAAGCATGGCAGCAGGTTCTGCCTCGTGGTGGGTCCGTTCTGGGTCGCCCATACCCAGAACATCCCCTGCTTATGTACGCTCTATTTTATTTATCCGCTTTGTTTAGGGTACGGTCTACACGGTTTTGTCATGCATGCATGTCTTTTACCTTATGTAGGCTCTTCCATCCAGACCCTAGCCACGGCTCTTAGTATCGGCCTCGGCTAGCTTGAGTGGTAGACTTGCCTTCGGGTTAGTCGTACACTCCTGGATTTTTTCTCCTATATATGGTTCTTTCTTTCATTTTATTATTCTTGAATTATTTATGTGATATTTGTTAGGTTAGTTAGGCGTCTGGCTCGCTTAGCCTAGGTCAGGCCCATTGGGCCTATATGTTACCGCTCTTCAGCTCGGTTGCTTCCCAATAGCATCTCTCTGATCAGTTGGTTATGTTCTAGGCCTTAGTTGTTGTTCTTATCGCCCCGTGGTCACTATGTGATCACGAGGCAGCCAGACGCCTGTCCAGTCACCTTTCCCCCCCTCCCGCTCTTCCATAAGGGTCGGGGGGGTGGGGGGGGGTGGGTAGGCCTGCCCATGCTCGCTCCACATACCCGAGCCTGCCTCCCTCTCTCGGCCCCCCAGGCGGAGGGGGTAGAGGGACGGACAGACCCAGACTGGACTCGACCTCTCCGGCTTCTCGGTCCCGGTCGGATGGTAAGGTGGGGGGGACTGGCCTTTCCCCCCCCTCCATTACTACTCCGTCGCTCCGTTACTAGCCCGAGTCTGTATGATGCCCCTCTCTTTCCCACCTTACTAGGGCTCCTTTACCACCGGAGACCTGGCATCCAGCGGAAAGGTGCTAGTCTACCCCACGGGGTGGACCGGAACATACAGTCGGTCCCTTCTAACCTCTCCGTTTCACTGAGTTATACACTCGCCACGTACTGGACTTAGTCCGGTACGTTCGAGCTTTTAGGTTTAAGATCTATTATGTTAAAACTATTAAGTTTATCTTAAGTACCTTAAACCATCCCCCCTCCCTTCGTGTTTCACCGGATACCTCCGGGGTGGTTATAGCCATATTCAGGCCGATTAAGGGTAGGGGCTATGCCCAAATTTTTCCGAGCTCCGGCATGCAACGGAGAGTTTCTTCTGTCCTTTAGCCTGTAAGTGATAGTCTTTAAGATAACTCATGTGTCTTTTCACTTACTGACCACCACTGTGAGCATCCGGGATGCGCGCACACTTCAGGACCCATGTGGACACGAAGTTTGCCGGTCCCATGCTCCATGCGCGACTCCGCACGGGGACATCCAGGTCTGGTACCATGAAACGTGTACCATATGTTACGATCTGGTGAGCCAGCTTTTAGACGGGGTAAGTATTCCATCTCCGGTAGCTGGTCCTCATCTGTTTATAGTGCTTAAGTTTTACATCAATAACTCTAACTTAAGGAAATTCAAGGGGCCTTATAGCCCCTTATAATTTTAGTTATGCTTTAAGTTAGGCTTTAGTTTTAAGTTATTCTTAAATCTAATCAATACCCTCTCTTCCAGGCGCCGGCCGTGAGGTACCGCACTGGCAACCCTGCGGGCCTGGGTCGGCGGTTTCGGGAAGAACGCCGCCAAGGGTATGCCCTACATCCTGGAGAAAAGGTGGCGGTACTAATCTTCCCCGGAGGCAAGGCGACAGGATACGTCGACCCAGTAGAGGCGGCCTGACTATCGCCTTCATCCAGCAACCGCTGGCTGCCTCATTGACTGACCAAGGCCAGGACATCTCCTCGGAAGTCGCGACGCTGGATATTAATGTAGAACCTATGGTAGGTGGGTACGACCTGTGGTCGAGGTAGGTAAGTTGGACACCCAAGGGATACCCTTGGGTGCAACTGCTTCTTCTACTCCTGCAACCTCTCCATCCTTCCAAGGCTTTACGGGTAACGTAATTATATACTCCTCCTGACGCTTCAGTTAGACCCAAGGTCAAGGGTCAAGCAGTGAAATCCTTGATGAAGACGTCGTCGTCGTCTAGAAGACGGCTTCGGCGTCATCCTCTTCTCGTAAGTCTCCGGCTAGGAATCCCGGAGCAGAGAGATCTTAAAGCTTCTGGGTCCGGCTCTAAGTCCTCGAGGAGTAAATTCCTCCAGAGAGAGATCTCACACTCCAGCGGATGTCGTCAGTTCCGCTACCCTTGGTTCCAATTCAGCCAGCCACCCCTCCACCTCCGCAGCAGCTCCGGCTTTGGACTCCAATGCTGGTCTGTTACAACAGGTGGGCGACCTGGTTGGGTCTCTGAAAAGTAGCATGGGGAACAAATGATCTCTCGTTGTCGGATAGGATACCTCTCAAGACAGCATTATAGCACGGACTGAGCCAAGCTCCTCTAGCCTCTCCTCCAACCTTTCAATACAGGTGGAGCCCAGCTTCCCCGTATGACTCTCTACCTCCGTTCTCAATGAACAACCCTTGGAGAGTAAGCGTCATACGCCCCCTTCCAAGACGGACTCATTTTTCTATCCCGGAATGTGGAACTCGGAGGATCGAGGACTTCGAGTTCTACCCGGAAGAAAACCTTCAGCCTCCGTTTCATCGGCTACGCAAGGCTCACCGCCTCAGCCATGACCTCGGGATGATAAAGTACCAAAGGAAACAGTCCTCTATTCACGTGACCAGGCTCAGAGAGAATGGCTCAGGTGTCTAGAGGACATGGATTGTTCCAATACGAAAATCCAACCTTTCAAGAGTCCGTTTACGATCTTTACGATGGATGAGAGTACCCCGCTCCCTTTCCTGACAAAGATCGCGACGTCTACCATTCCAGCGGCCCAGAAGGGGGGACCCCATGCCTCAACTGAAGGAAGCAGATCCTACATCTCCGTTACTTCCTTCAGCCGGAGAATTGTGGAAGACTTACCTAACACTTCTCAGCTGGCAAACTCCAAACCGGACTGTGCTATGGAGCAGTTTGGTGAGAAGCTGCCTAGGCTTCCAGATAGCCTTATTCAGGCGGAATTTGACGCCAATCGCGGTTAGCCAGATCTATTAATTCCATGGCTATGACCGAGGTGGCTACCATAGCCTATGGGTCAGAACCGCTCTTCAAGCTTCTTACCAAATCCTTGACTCAAACGGTACAGTCAGATATGTTTGAGTTTGCCCAATGCTAGGACGAATGTAGGAAACATGTCCCTACAGCAAGCAACTATTCGGCACGAGCCGAATAGGTTGGTACTTGCCTTCGAGCATCTGGGGTAGGCATAACCTCTTCCCAGAAGCGATGGTGAAGGAGGTTCAGTCAGCAGGCTACGAGGTTGAACCAGAGCCTTAAGGACCGTTGGGGTCTTACGGCCAAGAGACGACAAGATCTAGCAGCTAGGGGTAAGGGTCAAAGGAAACCTAGACGGTTCCAGCCCTACCAGAAAAAGCAGCCACGCTTTCTCAGCAAGTTCCGGCTGCTTCCCAATTAGTGCAAACAGCCCAACCTTCCACCTCAAAGGATCAATGAGAACAGACCGATTTGACGGTTATCTCCCCTCAGCCTCAGCCCTCCACTCTTACGCCCTCTCTCCAGCTTACAATCAAGCCTTCGAGAGTCAAGCTTCACAGAAGTATGACCGCTCGGGTAAGGGAGGCAGAGGTAAGCGATCCTTTCGTGGGAGAGGATCGGGAGGTCCCTTTAATAGGGGAAAACATTTTCAGGGGAGCCGAGGAGGCTACCAGAACCAATGAGGAATTTCAGGTAGGAGGGAGGCTGTTTATTTCACTTTCGCCACCGGTGGAACTTCAGCAAGTGGGGGCTCAGAGCATTGTGTCAAAGGCCTGGGTTGGAGCTGGTAACAAACCCACCCCCATCCAGACCTTTCCGCCAACTTCCTTCCAAGGAATTGACGGAGTATGCGGAGGATCTCCTTCAGAAAGGAGCTATAGCGAGAGTCAAAAAGGTTAAAATTTCAAGGACGCTTGTTCAGCGTGCCAAAGAAAGGCTCACAAAAAAGAAGGGTAATCTTAGACTTGTCCCGCTTAAACTTAGCCATTCGCTGCGACAAGTTCAAGATGCTCATGATCTCGCAGGTACGGACCTTACTTCCCGTGGGGCCGTCACCACTCTATCGATCTTACAGACGCTTACTATCATATCCCTACTGCAAGACACTTCCGTCCGTATCTGGGCTTCAAGATAGGAGACCAGACATTCTCCTTCAAGGTAGTTCCTTTCGGCTCAACGTAGCACCAGTGTTTTACGAAGCTGGCGGAAGTAGTAGTTCAACAACTCAGATCGCAAGGGATTTTATGGTAGTAGCGTATCTCGACGATTGGTGATCTGGGCTTCAACAGTCGAGGAATGCAACAGAGCAACACTGAAAGTAATTCAGTTCCTGGAATATCTAGGCTTCAAGATAAACAGGACCAAGTCAAGACTCACCCCAGAGTCAAACTTTCAGTGGCTAGGCATTCAATGGAATCTATCCTCCCATACTCTGTCGATTCCATCATCCAAAAGAAAGGAAATAGCGAAGTCAGTCAAACAATTTCTGAGTCACAAACTGGCATCAAGAAGATCCCAGGAAAGGATCTTGGGTTCGCTCCAGTTTGCATCAGTGACGAACATCTTAATGAAAGCCAAACTGAAAGACCTAACCAGAATCTGGCGCTCACGAGCAAATGTCAGGTCCAGGGACAAATTATCCTCAGTCCCTCTGATTCTAAAGAATCAACTCTGACCTGTGGGCGAAAGTCAAGAACTTGTCGGTGTCAGTGCCCTTCAGTTCTCCACCAGGGATCCACCATCCACACAGACGCATCATTAAGCTGGTTGGGGAGGATATTCCCAGTTCAAAAAGGTTCAAGGAACGTGGTCACCTCAGTTCCGTCAGTTCCATATAAACGTACTGGAAGCAATGGCAGTGTTCTTGACTCTAAAAAGGTTACGCCCGCCAGAGTACTCCCACATAAAGCTAGTCCTGGACAGCGCAGTGGTGGTACATTGTGTGAACAGAGGAGGCTCCAAGTCACGTCATCTAAATCACGTCATGGTAGCCATCTTCTCCCTGGCGGACAAGTTCAGTTTGGCATCTCTCCTCCACTCATATAGCTGGAGTGAGAAACGTCATAGCAGATGCTCTATCCCGATCAGTACCTCTAGAGTCGGAATGGTCACTGGACAACAGTTCATTCCAATGGATTCTTCAGAGAGTTCCAGGTCTACAGGTGGATCTCTTCGCATCTCAAACGAACCACAAACTCCCGTGTTATGTGGCCCCCAACCTGGACCCTCTGGCCTATGCCACGGACGCCCTGGCTCTAGACTGGAACAACTGGGAGAAGATTTATGTCTTTCCTCCGGTGAATCTTCTCATGAAAGTCTTAAACAAACTCAGACATTCAAGGGTCAAGAATGGGCTCTAGTAGCCCCAGACTGGCCGAAGAGCAATTGGTACCCTCTCATTCTGGAACTGGGTCTTCGCCCTCTTCGGATCCCCAATCCAGGCTCTCCCAGTCAGTACAAACGAAGACTGTGTTCGCATTCCTCAGGGATTTTCTCAAAACCCTAACTTTATGGATTTCATGAAGTTTGCAGCAAAAAGGGATGCGAATATTGACCACCTCAGAATATTCTCTTCTTCGAATCCGATAAAAGAGATTCAACTTTGAGACAGTATGATGCTGCTGTCAAAAAGTTAGCAACCTTCCTGAAAGAATCAGATATTAGGATCATGACAATCAATTCAGCTATATCCTTTTTCAGATCCTTATTTGAAAAAGGCTTAGCAGCTAGCACAATTACGACAAACAAGTCAGCCTTGAAAAAGATTTTTCAATTTGGGTTCAACATAGACTTGACCAGACTCCTACTTCTCGTCTATTCCCAAGGCATGTGCTAGACTTAGGCCTTCGGTAAGGCCTACGTCAGTATCATGGTTCTTAAATGATGTTCTAAAGCTGGCTTCAGAAACCAATAATGACACATGCTCGTTTATAATGCTCTTAAGAAAAACCCTATTTTTATTAAGCTTGGCCTCAGGAGCTAGAATTCAGAACTGTCGGCGTTATCCCGAGATCCGGATCATATTCAGTTCCTTCCCACAGGGGAAGTGCTACTTTCTCCGGAACGTAGCTTTATAGCAAAGAATGAAGATCCTTTGATGAGGTTGGGAACCATGGAAGGTACTACCCCTTCCACAAGATGTATCTCTTTGCCCAGTTTCAGCCTTACGAGCCTTTCTATCTAGGACCTCCTCATCATCATCGGGTCCTCTCTTTAATAGAGAGAAAAAGGTGGCACTTTAGCTATTAAAAGGCATCAGGCAACAAATCCTGTACTTCATTAAACAAGCCAATCCTGACTCTTTCCCAAAAGCACATGATGTCAGGGCAGTAGCCACCTCAATTAACTATTTCCAACATATGAACTTCGATGAGTTGAAAAAGTATACTGGATGGAAATCGCCGACAGTGTTCAAACGTCATTACTTAAAGTCCTTGGAAGCTCTGAAATTTTCCAGCAGTTGCAGCGGGGAACATAGTTTCCCCTGACTCTGACTAATCTTTAGTAGAAGATCCAGTCCTCCTTTCTACCTGCCTCACCCAACAGTTCGTCTATTCCTGCCTTGTTCATTTACGGTCACCTTGTGTCTTAGCTGCTTTTATGATGATGTAGTGGGTGTCCCTTATTTTTTTGCTAGGGACACTCACATTTGATGTTGGATATTGATCTCCTGGATGTCATCTCCTTATTTTTATGCTAGGAGATACATCTTATTGTAATGGTTACGGGTTTTGTATATTAAGTCATATACATTCCTTTATATATTATTATTGTTGAGTTTGTTTATTCAAAAACTTTATGTTAATTGCTTTAGAATGTTTTGATACATAGCTTTACACCAGATACCATTTTGTACATATATTGACATATTCTCCTGTATATATGTATATTACCTTAAGTTAAGAAATATTATTAGAATTAAGTGTAATTTAAGCAATATTTCTATTTTGTATCACTGTGTATATGTATCCTTATTAGCAATTATATTCGTTTATTTTTATTTATCTTTTATTTGAGACCTCTTTGTATTTTGTTGAATTCTTTACAATCTTGTGCTATTTCTCTGGTACGATTTCGCGCAGCGACACGAGCTGAGCCCAGAAAAGGGTGGGATTTTGACGTAAGGAAAAATCTATTTCTGGGCGATTGGCTCGTGTCGCCAGCGAAATCCCGCCCTACCCGTCCCATCGCCAAGATTGCTGCTAACTTCAGGATGGCCACAGAGGCGCAGCAGTCGGCAGCATGGGATGGAGTAGTAGTAGTTGGTGCTGCCCACTCTGTGGGTCGGCTCTTCTCTTGGGGGTTTATTTTGTAGTGGGAGAATTCTATTGGCATTTGGCTCGTGGTAGTGGTCTCACTCGCCATAGTGTTCATACCGACACCCTCTGGGAGGGTGAGCGAGTCAGTTATACTGACCTTTTTCTTTATTTATTTATTCTCTGGTATGTGTTAGTGCATTTACCCCTAGAAATAATAGATTAAAGGATATTTCGCTGGCGACACGAGCCAATCGTCCCAGAAATAGATTTTTCCTTACGTCAAAATCCCTTTATTATGTATTAGGTAAATCATTTATTCATCACGCAAAGCAAAGAGAGACAGAAAGAGAGAATTATTATTATTTCTACTATTTAATATAATTTAATCTTATTAAACTTAATATAGTATTAATCAATATTAATATCTGTAAATTAGTAATAATCTTTGTATCATAAAAATACATTTAGTCATGAAAATATCATCAAAATACACTAATCATTAGTGAATATTTATTGATGGATAAATATGAGTTAATACCGACTGGTTAAAGAGACACTTTCCCTGAGAAAGAGAGAGAGATTTTTCCTTCTATCCTTTGATCCCAAATGGCAGCAATTATTAGACTCACTAAGATGGCAACAGTCCTTATTGTCAGGTTTCATGACATTTGTGATAGTTCCATCCTCACCCCTCTCCAAGTCTCTATGCTAAAAGACTGGGTTTTCCTTCATTCTTACATCCTTTTGTAATACATAAAACTAAAAGCTTACTAATTCACTACAGTGCATTCTTTAATGAATTGATATTATTGGTTTACATTCATACGGTTTGAAAATTAGTAAATTATTTATTTACCATATAAAACACATACATTTCAGTACGAGAGAGAGAGAGAGAGAGAGAGAGAGAGAGAGAGAGAGAGAGAGAGAGAGAGAGAGAGAGAGAGAATTATTATTTTTATCATTTAATATAATTTAATCTTATTAAATTTAATACTCTATATTAATACAGTAGTACCTCAGGATACGAAATTAATCTGTTCCGAGGCGGCCTTCGTAACCTGATTTTTCGTATCTTGAACCGCATTTTACATGTAAAATGAAGTTTTTATGTTAAAACAAAGTTTAATGTATACTTACCTGGCAGGTATATATATAGCTATATTCTCTGTTCCACCTGGCAGAAATTTTCAAAACTCGCGGCAAACGCTAGTAACCTATTAGTAGTTCAAGGCAACTACCACCCCGTTACCGTGGCGCTAGCGCTAGAACCGTTTCCCAATTGGGCCAGAAATTTTTTCTGAACCCTGTCTCCTAGAGGGGGAGGCGGGTGGGAATTAAATTATATATACCTGCCAGGTAAGTATACATTAAACTTTGTTTTAACATAAAAACTTCATTTTAATGTATGACACTTACCTGGCAGGTATATATATAGCTGATTGACACATTTGGAGGTGGGTCAAAGACAGCAACATTATTAGAGTATAAAAATATTATTAAAATATTATTAAAACTCTAGGTTCCTTACCTGCTAAGGTAGCTGACTTCATAGCCTGCTTAAACCTTAGGAGCTCTCAACAAGGAAGTGTCCTGTATGTTGAAGAAGCTAAGACTGGAACTGACAACTGGACGTGACCAATGTGTTGACAGAACCGTACAGCCCTCTTATGCCACGGCATTCAAGCTAGTAAAAGATCATTTACCTGAACTACACACACACCATCACAAAATAATACTAACAAGACTGATAAAAGTACCGAACACTTTTCTCAGACGACCAAAAAACCCAAACACCATCACCTAATAAAATCAACTAGCTTAAAAGAAGGTTATGGGGTAGTAACTCCTTTGCCCAATACTGTACCAGAGGACACGTATGGACCTAGCGTATGACAATTATCAAAGGTTGTCTGAATATCCCTAAGATAAATGAGACGCAAATATTGAATTAGTTCTCCAATATGTGGATTCAATAATTTCCTTGAGGGCTAAATTCTTTTAAAAGCTAATGAAGTCGCAACTTGCCCTACTTCATGAGCCTTCACCTTTCCAAAATCACCAAAGCGCTGCTCTTGCCAACGACTAAAATTGAGCTTCCTCTAATCAACTCTCTCATGAAGAAGGCTAGAGCGTTCTTCGTCATGGGTCTACTGGGGTCTTTAACTGAACACCACAGAGCATCAGAATTCCCTCTGATATCTCTTGTTCTTTCCATATAAAAACGCAATGCTCTCACTGGGCAGAGAACTCTTTCTTGCTCGTGACCCACTAACTCAGACAGACCCAAAACTTCAAAGGATCTTGGCCAAGGATTAGCTGGATCTCATTCTTGGCCAAAAGAAACCTTCTTGGAATGAACACACTGCGTTGCCATGTCTCCATCCCACCTTCTTCGATATGGCCTGAAGCTCACTAGCTCTTTTAGCGGTTGCCAAAGCTACTAAAAAGATAGTTTTTTCTTAGCAAACATCTCTCAGAGAGGATTTCTCTAAAGGCTCGAATTTGCTAGAAGTTAAATACTTTCAAGACCACATCGAGGTTCCAAGCAGGTGGCCTGCATTGTGGTTGTTTCTTTGTACCAAATGACCTAATCAGATCTCTAAGGTCTAAGTTATTCGAGATGTCTAGATCTCTGTGTCTAAACACTGAGGTTAGCATCTTTATAACCTTTGATTGTCGAAACTGACAAACCCAATTCCTTCCTCAAGTATAGAAGGAAATCTGCGATTTGGGTCACAGAGGTACTGGATGAAGACACTTTCCTGTTCTTACACCACTTCCGGAAATTCTCCCACTTCGACTGATATACTGTGATTGTGGAGGTTCTTCTGGCTCTAGCCACTGCACTGGCCACCTCTCTAGAATATCCCCTCGCTCTGACAAGACTTTCGATAGTCTGAACGCAGTCAGACCCAGAGCGAGGGTATTCTTGTGAAACCTGTCGAAGTGGGGTTGTCTGAGTAAATCTACTCTTAGAGGAAGAGTCCTTGGCGTATCTATTGTCCATTCCAGTACCTCTGTGAACCAACTTTGGGCCGGCCAAAAACCAAAAATGGGGCTATTAAGGTCATCCTCGTTCCTTGGCTCTCCCTGAACTTCTTCATCACTTTCCCCAGTACCTTGAACGGAGGAAAAGCGTACAGATCTAAGTTTGACCAATCCATCAGAATGCGTCGACCGCCACTGCTTCCTGGTCTGGAACCGGAGAGCAATAGGTTGGTAACCTTTTTGTTCTGGCTGTCGCAAACAGATCTACTACCGGACGGCCCCACAACTTCCACAGGCTCTGGCAAACCTCCATGTGCAACGTCCACTCCGTCGAGAGAAGTTGTTCTCTTCTGCTCAACAGGTCCGCACTCACATTTTCTCTCCTGTATAAACCTGGTGAGCAGCACGACACTTTCCTCTTCCGCCCAAAGCAGAACTTCCTTTGCCAACTTGTAAAGGGGAAAAGAATGAGTCCCTCCTTGTTTGCGGATGTATGCCAGAGCCGTGGTGTTGTCCGAGTTGATCTGCACTGTCTTGTCTCGAATCAACTCTCTGAAGTGCTTCAAGGCCAAGAAAATTGCCATCAGTTCCTTCCTGTTTATGTGCCAACTTGTTCTTCCTTGCTCCAAAGTCCCGACACCTCATTGAGGGCCTAATGTCGCTCCCCAACCCACCCGCGTCCGACGCGTCGGAATACAAGACGAGGTCTGGGCTCTTCTGCTGAAGCGACATCCCTCTTGCTAACCTGCCTGGAGTTAGCCACCACCACTTTAATTTCCTCCTTCACTTCGGCAGGAATTAGAAACTGGAAGGAATCCGGTTGCAATTTTCTTGGCCATGAATCCTTCAGGAAAAACTAGTAGAGAAGTGTCGAATCATTTGCAGTCTTCCTAAAGAAATTACCCTCTCTAGCCAAGAGAGTGTGCCCGTCGACTCATCCACTCTCTTGCTGAGCATCGTCCTTTCTTTAAGAAAGTCCTGCCCTTCCGAAATGCCTTGGGCTTGCCTTTCGGGGACGGAAAAGCCCGAAAAGTCACTGACGATATCTTGGAAATCCCCAAATAAACTATCTGTTGTTGGGATTCAATTGAGACTTTCCCATGTTTACCACCAGACCTAGGTCTTTTGCTAAGTTTCAATGTTTGATTCAAGTCCTCCAGACATTGACTTCTTGATTGGGATCTTATCAACCAGTCGTCCAGATAAAAAGACACTCTGATCCCTCTTAAATGCAACCATCTCGCCACATTGGACATCATCCTCGTGAAACACTTGGGGGGCTGTGCAAAGGCCGAAGCACAGGGCCTTGAACTGAAAAGACCCCCTGTCCTGAATCACAAACCTTAAATACTTCCTGCTTCCTGGATGAATCGGAATATGAAAGTATGCGTCTTGTAATCCCAGGGTCACCCATCCAGTCCCCTGGACGTACCGCTGCCAGTACTGAATCGTTCGTCTCCATAGTGAACTTGGTCTTTTCTACGAAAAGATTCAGTTGACTTACATCCAGAAACTGGCCTCCAACCTCCCGAGGACTTTGCAACCAGGAAACAACCGTTGTAAAAATCCCCGGAGATTCGTGAATCCAGAACAGGCTCTATGGCTCCTTTTCTCTAGCATGGAAGCTACTTGCTCCCACAGAGCCGCTTTCTTAACTAAATCGTTGTATTTGCCCGAGGGCTCTCGGAGATGTTGCGAGAGGAGGTTTCTTCAAGAAAGGAATCTTGTACCCTTCCCGAGCTACGTTGACAGCCCAGGGATCTGCCTTCAAGTTCTGCCAAACCTCCCAAAAACCTTGAAAGTCTGGCTCCCACTGTCGTCTGGAGGACTGATATCTCATTCTTTAGAAGTGGTCTTGGCTCTCTTTTAGTGGGTACTCTCTTACCCCTAAAGGCGGGTCGAGCGAATGTTCTGCCTCGAAAGGGCTGTTGCGAAGGCCTAGTTTCCTTTGAGTTTTCTTAACCAACTTGGATGGTTAAGAACTTCTTAACTGAAGACGAGAGAAGATCTTGAGTGGCCTTCTGAGAAAGGGAGAGAGCTATATCCCTAATCACCTCTGAAGGAAAAAGCTGTTTCGAAAGGGGAGAGAACAGCAACTCCGATTTCTGAGAGTTAGACACCTTTTGAAGCGAAAGAACACAACAGCGATCTCTTCTTTAGTACTCCTGCTGTGAACAAAGAAGCCAGTTCATTCGTTCCGTCTCTCAGAGCCTTGTCCATGCAGGACATAATGCTCTTAGCTGTTTCTATATCCTGCGAATCCTCTTCTTCTAGGGAGTTCGCCAGTGCTCCCAAAGACCAATCTAGGAAATTGAAGACTTCGAAAGTCCTAAAAATCCCTTTGAAAAGATGGTCAAATTCGGACGAAGTCCACCAGACCTTAGCAGACTGTAACGCCTGTCCTGCGTGAGCTGTCTACTATACTGGAGAAGTCCCCCTGGGAGGAGGCAGGTACTCCAGGCCTAGACTTTCTCCAGTAGCGTACCATACTCCTGACTTCGACGCTAACTTAGCTGGTGAAAAGCAAAAGAGTATTTTCCCGCTTCCTTCTTATCCTTCATCCAGTCATACACCGTTGAAGGGCCTTCTTCGCCGAAATTGAGAGAGTCATCTTAAGGAAAGAGGACTTCTTTGGAGTCCTAGTCTTGGAAAACTGCGATAAGGGAGATAAAGGAGCTGTCGGTTTGAATTCCCCTTCAAAAATAGAAAGAAGACGTGAAGTCAGAACCTTGTAATCTGAAGAAGGTTCCGTATTCTTTTTTTTCCTCAACTAATTCCAATTCCTCTTCTGCTGATGAAATGTCTTGCAAATCACTGTCGTGTTGACGCTTCGCTGACGGAATAACGTCCTGCCGCCTGCGTCCTGCGGCTAACGAAGAATCGGCGTCCTGCCGCCTCTCGATGTCCTGCCGCCTGCGTCCTGCGTCCATCGTAGACACATCTGCTTCCTGTCGCCTGCGTCTTACGTCCACAATTGATCCCGAGTCCTGACGTTTGCGTCCTGCTTCTTCCGAAACCATTTTCTTCTTCCTGCGTTCTGCGTCCTGAATAACCAAAGCGATCGCCTGTCCTCGTAGCGCCAGTGCGTCCTGCGTCCTTGGCGAACGCGTCCTTGTCTTCCCTCTTAGAAGACTTACGGGAAGGAAATCATCCTTCCGCCTCGAAGATGCCTGCACAGGCGCATCCCAAGACTTCACAAGAACTGCCAGCTTGGACTGCCTTTCCCTTAAGAAACCCTTCAATACTATCTTCCTGAATGGCAGAGGACGAAGGAGGAGGATTACGAGCGGGACTGCGACGGTAACGGAGAGCGATCTTGTACTCTACCCGACGGAGAAAGACGAGGGGAAGATACAAGAAGATGGAGGAGAGTCTCTCATCGAAATCCAAGGACGAGAAGGACGTACTAAGTCCTCTTTAGCACGAAAAATCCTCTTCCTCTGATCGGAACTGCGTCCCCGTCTTCCGAGGAGGAGGACAACACCTCAGGACTACTCCAAGCCTCACGATCTTGAGCATGTCTCTCGAGAGCAGTTGATGTCCTGAACGTCCTCGTTGAGGGGGCGAGACACAACTGCATACCGACGTTCCCGCTCGGAAGTCGAACCATCCGAGGACGCACACTTCCCAGTTACGCCTTTTCTGCGGCGAACTGCAACAGCCTGGGAACTTGCAACGGACTGTTCGAAGGGACGCCTGACCGCGACAAAACCTCTCTCGCCTCCCTTCGCTGTCGCACATGCCTTCTCCCTTTTGGGTCTGGGAGCTTGACAGAGTCTAGGTCTAGGAGCACGAGAGAGACGATCAGACGCCCCCTCCACTACACTTTCACTGACATCAAAAGCACTAACTTTATCCGTAAGTCGCTGTATCTGGTCGCCCATGGACGCAAGGGCAGCAAACACCTTTCCCAATATGTGTATCGTTCGCCTCCTCCGATACAGCAGCGGGAGCAGGAGATACTGGGGAGAAGGAACTACCAATTCTACGTTAGAAGGAGCTGGAGAGGAAATACATTCACTCCTTTTACTAGAAGAATTCGACTTCTCACTACGAGAAACAGATCTCCTTACACGATCTTTCTCAAGCCTCTCAACATATTTCATAAATATCTTCCATTCCTTCTCTGATAAATTCTCACAATTCAAAGCACCAATTCTCCCAAGTACACACATTCTCTCTACACTTCTTACAAATGGTATGAGGTCGACCGAAGCTTTCGGCAACCTTACTTACAAACCCTCCCCTCTTTTTACACAAACTCTAAACATACTTCCAGTATCAGACATCTTTAAAGAACAATCCAAAGCGAATGCCAAGCTAACGTTTCCGAGTACAATACCAAAGATCCATGAAAAGTCAGCAACGAGAATGAAAATCCTAGCAGGGAACCACCAACAATGTTGCCGGTTCGGCTGGCAGAGAAAATCTGGCCCAATTGGGAACGGTTCCTAGCGGCTAGCGGGGTGGTAGTTGCCTGAACTACTAATAGGTTACTAGCGTTTGCCGCGAGTTTTGAAAATTTCTGCCAGGTGGAACAGAGAATATAGCTATATATATACCTGCCAGGTAAGTGTCATACATTAAATTGCCTAATTCGTTCCAAGCCCTACAAAAACACCCCAGTAAATTTTATAATAAAGCTAAATTGACCAATAAACAATGAAATAACAATTTGGATCATTCAATACCTAACTTAAACTACATATACTACTAATATGTACTACATACCTGCAAATAAAGTGTATTAGTGTACATGGTATACAAGAAATACTGTACATACATACCTACGTATGTAGTAAAAATGATATTGTTATTCTACAATAAAGTTTCATACATACTTACCTGGCAGATATATACTTAGCTATAGACTCCGTCGTCCCCGACAGAAATTCAAATTTCGCGGCACACACTACAGGTAGGTCAGGTGATCCCGCCGCCTGCCGCTGGGTGGCAGGAATAGGAACTATTACCGTTTTAAGCCAGATTTTTCTCTTCCACCTGTCTCCTGAGGGGAGGTTGGGTGGGCCATACGATCGTATATATCTGCCAGGTAAGTATGTATGAAACTTTATTGTACAATACAATATCATTTTCATACATTCAACTTCCTGTCAGATATATACTTAGCTGATTGGCACCTTTGGCGGAGGGCAAGAGACAGCTAATTACTGACCTAATAGGTAAACAACATATGTTGTAGGTAATACAAAGTTAAGTTAATTAATACCACCCTAGTTTCCATACCTGTTTAGGCAGAAGATTTCTTAGCTTGTGCTGAGAAGTCTGCTTCGCCTCAAAAGCTTCAGCGAGGGTGTGCCCTATGGCTGAGAACTCTTGAAAAGGACTGTCAATGGGGTCTTATCCACTTACTCAACACAGAAACCTAATGGCAAATTGTCACTGGAGTCTTATTCACTTACATGACAATAGACCTAGCCTCTTGGCATATAAAGGAGGTAAAAATAACTGATCCCGATCCACCCGATCCTAACCGTGGATTAGTAAATATGATTGAAAGGCATTATCCCCAAACACCTTTCAAACAACCTAAAAACTCAACACCAATAATTTTAAAATCACAATATATAAAATATAAGGACAAAAATTAATATTAAGGATCAGTCGTCTCTCCTTTCCCCAGCACTGTATCCGCTGATACATAAGGTCCTAGAGAGAAGCATTTCTCATATGTCACTCTCACATCTTTCAAGTAATGTGAGGCGAACACTGAGTTACATCTCCAATACGTGGCCGCTAAGATGTTCTTCATTGACATGTTCTTGTTGAACGACAATGATGTAGCGACTGCACGTACTTCGTGTGCTTTACCCTTAAGGTCTTATATGCCTCACTATCACAGCTCATGTGGGCTTCCGTTATGATGTTCCTAACAAAAAATGCTAAGGCATCTTTGACATAGCTCTTCTAGGGTCTTTAACTGCACACCATAAACTCTGATTGCAACCCTGCAACTGCTTCTTCTTCTGCAGGTAAAATTTCAAAGTTCTCACAGGACATAAAGTTCTTTCCATTTCATTCCCAACTAATTGAGAAAGGCCTTTTACTTCAAAAGTCCTAGGCCAAGGTCTCGAGGGGTTTTCATTTTTTGCTAGAAATAAAGGTTTAAAGGACAATCCAGCCGAATCCTTCTTAAAACCCACTCTAGAGTCAGCGCTTGCAGCTCACTCACTCTTTTCGCAGTGCGAGAGCTATTAAGAAAATGCATTTTCTAGTCAAGTCCCGGAAAGTAGCTTTATCGGGAGGTTCAAATCTCTCCGACATAAGGTATTTGAGAACCACATCCAGATTCCAACTAGGGGCGAGAGAAGTTCTTAATTTTTAGTTCAAATGTCTAATCAAATCATGCAGATCTTTGTTATCTATGTTCAGGCCCCTATTCCTGAACAACAGCTGATAACATGCTCTTATACCTTTAATGGTTGACACTGCCAGATGAGATTCTTCTCGTAAAAAACAAAAGAAAAATCAGCAATTTCGGTCACAGAGGTATCGGAGGAGGACAGCTTCTTCGCCTTACACCATCTACGGAAAACTTCCCACTTCGATTGGTATATCCGCATGGTTGAGGACCTTCTTGCTGCAGCAATTGCTTTTGCCGCTTCGCGAGAAAAGCCTCTCGTTCTGACCAATCTTTCGATAGTCGAAAGGCAGTCAGAGCGAGAGCGTGGATATTTTTGTGATACCTCTCGAAGTGGGGTTGTCTGAGCAGATCTGTCCTTTCGGGAAGAGATCTGGGGAAGTCCACTATCCATATTCCTGTGACCCTCTGTGAAACCAATTCTCTTGCAGCCAATAAGGAGCGATCAATGTCATCCTCATTCCCTCCGAGGACACAAACTTTCTCATTACTTCCCCCAGCATCTTGAATGGGGGAAAACACATACGCGTCTATGCCCTCCCAATCCATGAGCATGGCATCATGGATAGGGCTCTGGGATCGTCCCCCAGCGAGCAAAAGTTCTCCATCCTCTGGATAGGAATGTTGCAAACAGGTCCACTTGCGGCTCCCCAAAGAGACCATAGTTGCTGGCAGACTTGTGAATGAAGGGTCCACTCTGTTGGAAGGACCTGGTTTTTCCTGCTCAGTCTGTCTGCTCTTATATTCTTCCTCCTTGAACGAACCTCGTCAGGAGTCGAATCCCTCTTTCTTCTGTCCATATCAACAGATCCCTTGCTAGTTGGTAAAGGGAGAAAGAGCGTGTCTCCCCTTGTTTTCTTATATAAGCCAGAGCCGTGGTGTTGTCCGAGTTGACTTGGACCACCACGCCTCTGACTTCGTTCTCGAAAAACTGCAGTGCTAAGTGCACTGCTAAGAGTTCCTTTGCATTTATGTGCCAGGCCTTCTGTTCTTCTGTCCAACTGCCTGACACTTCCTCGTCCCTAGTGTTGCTCCCCACCCCGTGTCCGAAGCGTCTGAGAATAACACTAGGTGAGGGTTCTGAAGGGTCCAAGGACACTCCTTCGTTTCTTCTCAGTGGTCCCTAACCAACCATCGTAAGTGGTTTTTGATACTCTCTCCTATAGGAAAGGTATCCAAAAGATACTCCTTTTCTTCTGTTCCAACTCCTTCTGAGATGGAACTGCAAGGGTCTCAAATTCAGTCTAGAGAGATGAACTGCTCCAGCGAGGAAAGAGTGCCCGCAGTAAGACTGAGACCATTCCATCGCTGAGCTTCGTTCTTTCTCTAGGAAGACCGAGATTTTCTCCAACCCTTTCGAGATTCTTTCCTGGGATGGATACGCTGAAAACCCCGAGAATCCATCCGAATCCCCAGATAGACGATAGTCTGACTGGGGATTGTGTGAGACTTCTCGAGGTTTACGAGCAATCCGAGAGATCTGGTCAAATGAAGAGCTATCTCCAAGTACTTTTGTCTTGTCTGCGCTCTTATAAGCCAATCGTCTAGGTAAAGAGATATCCTCACCCCCTTCAGATGTAGCCATCTTGCTACGTTTCTCATCAACGCTGTAAACACCTGAGAGCCGTCGAGAGGCCGAAACACAAAGCTCTGAACTGATAAATCCTTCCCTGCACCATGAATCGAAGATATTTTCTTCGACGATGATGCAGGGGGACGTGAAAGTATGCATCTTGCAGGTCGAGGGAGACCATCCAATCTCCTGGACGGAGAGCAGAGAGAACCGAGTTGGATGTCTCCATGGAGAACTTTGTCTTCTCCACGAAGCGATTCAATGCACTCACGTCCAGGACAGGCCTCCACCCCCCCGAGGCTTTCGGCACCAAAAATAGGCGATTGTAAAAACCTCGGGAGTGCGGATCCTGTACTACCTCGATGGCCTCCTTCTCCAACATTTGCTGCACCAGTCCAAGAAGGATCTCTCTCTTTACAGGGTCTTTGTATCTCGCTGACAGCTCCTCGGAGTCGTCGTCAATGGAGGTCTGTTCTTGAAGGGGATGAGGTATCCTTCCTCAGCACTTGCAGGGTACCTAAGAATCTTGCTTTCATTGAAGCCCAGTAGCTTCCGAGAATCCCGAGAAGTCTGGCCCCTACTGGTGATTGGAGGACTGGAATCTCATTTTGCGTTCTTCTTTGGAACTCTAATGGGAAGATCTTCCTCTTTTCTTCCTCCTCTCTTCCTTGGGGCTCGGCTAAAAGCTCTACCTCGAAAGGGCTGTTGGGCAGGTGTTGGCTCCCTCTTCGAGACAGAAGCAGCTGGCCTAGGCTTCTTAGCAGAATGTACCAGCAAATCCTGTGTTGCCTTCTCAGTAAGCATATGGGAAATGTCCTTTACCAACTGAGAAGGAAACAGCTGTTTAGACAGAGGGGCGTATAAAATAGAGCCCTCTGTACTGGAGAGACTGCTTTGGTAAGAAAAGAACCAAAGACAGCCCTCTTCTTTAACACTCCTGTCCCGAACAAGGATGCCACTTCAGCCGATCCGACCTGCACTGCCTTGTCCATGCATGCCAAAACACTATGCAAGACTTCTGGTTCCAAAAACTGAGGGTCTTGAGTCTTGTTGGCCAAAGCCCCGAAAGGGACCAATCTAGGAAGTTAAAAACTTCCAAGACATGGAATATTCCCTTGAGGAGATGGTCCATTTCAGACATTGTCCCAGCTTGTTTTGGCCGATGGAAGGTGCATGCCTCCTTGCCGAATCCACCAAGGTCGAGAAGTCCGCTTCAGCAGATGAGGGAAGAGAAAGTCCCATAGATTCTCCTGTGCTATACACCAAATCCCTCTCTTCCCTGATAGCCTGGAAGGAGGACAGGTAAACACAGTCTTCCCCGCCTCCTCCTTGGTTTAAGCCAATTCCCGACCGACTGCAAAGCCCTCTTCATTGAAATGGTCGGTTGCATCTTCAAGAAAGAGGAAGACTTCGCAGCCTTCGTACTCGAAAATAAAGACCGAGGAGAAGGAGGGGCAGCAGGACTCAGAGACTCTCCAAATTCTTTTAACAAGAGGGCTGCTAGTATCTTATAATCAGAAAGACCTGCCCCTTGTTTTCTTCAGAGTCCGAAACATCCTCTAATTCCGGTTGAGTTTTATTCGGAGAAGAGTGTGCGACCGGAGGACTCCTCTCTCGGGAATGCACAGGGCTTGCAGCAATACCGGCTGCAACCTGACAAGGGCTACGGTCGCTTGTGCGACATCTTGAGTCCCTGCCAGGAGAAGGCCGATGTTGTTCTTTTACCCTAAGGCCCTCCTGACAAGGACGACGGTCGCCTGTGCGACAACTTTCGTCCTCACCAGGAGAAGTCCTTAAATGTCGTTCCCTTTTTTCATGATCAATTCCTTCCCGACAGGGGCTACGATCACCTGTGCGACACTAGAGGCCCTGTCAGGGAAAATTGATCTTGAGAAAAATCCCAAAGAGGAGCCTCCAAGTCCGCTTCAAACTCCGATAACTCATCCAAATTGTATTCTGGATTGTACAAATCCTTGCGCCTGCTTTCAGGCGCTCTAGACGCTTTACGTCTTGTTTCAGCCGCTTCAGGCTTTGCAGGCGCCTTGCGCCTCCATATGGACGCTTCAGGCTCTTCAGGCGCTTTGCGCCTCGTTTCAGGCGCCTCAGGCTCTTTAGGCGCTTTGCTTCTTCTTTCAGGCGCCTCAGGCTCCCTAGGCTCTTTGCTTTTCCTTTGAGGCGTTCTAGGCTCTCCAGGCGCTCTATGTTTCATATCAGGCGCTCTAGGCTCTCCAGGAGTTAAATATTTCCTTTTAGCCACCTCAGGCTTTTCAGGCGCGTTGCGCCTCATTTCTTTTACTTGAAGAGCTTTACGCCTCATTTCAGGCGCTCCAGACTCTTTTCGCCTCGCCAAAAGAGTTCCAGGATCTTCAGTTACTTTGCGCCTCCCTTCAGGCGCTTCAGGCTCTTTGCGCTTCCTTTCAGGAGTCCGTCCGATTTCGGGAGTTCCAATTTTACTCCTCGAAACGGACATCTCATGTGCTTTCTTTCTAGTAGGAAGTTCCCTATACACATCTTGTCGCCTTGACGGCGTTTTGCGCTTGACAGTAGCCTGACGTCTGGCTGGCGCCAGGCTTCTGGCAGGCGCCTCGTCCGAGCTCTCAGATAGTTCTAAAGGACGGGATCTTTTGATAGGGAGAAATCTATCCTTCCTTCTAGGCTGATCAGATTTAAGAACTCCTACTAGGGAAGATATCTGTTTCTGCATATCCTCTAACATCTTCGTAGCTACGTCTCTCTTTCCAACCTCCGATGCAGGAGAAGAAGCTTCTGAATATACATTCTTCTTCCTCTTTTCCGGAGGATATTCTTCCGGAAATTCTTCAGGGCTTGAGTCGAATGAAGGAGACTTCCAAGTTCTCTTCGAAGGTCTCGACAATCTATCTGAACTCCATCCTTTTTTAGATGAGGAATCAGACGAAGAAAAACAGTGTTTCAGGACGTCTTTCAACGACTATCCTTGGCAGCCTGGGACGTAAACTATCAGGATCTGCCGGAGGCGGGGGGGGGGGGGGGGACGCCTGACCGGTGGGGATTCTCTGAAACCTCCCTGCGGCTTTCGACATTCTTTCTCCCACTGGTCTTGGGAGCTTGAAAGAGGTCTAGGCCTGGGAGCGAGACAGAGCCGATCAGACGCACCCTCCACTTCACTGGGAACACTTTCACTGCACTTACCTTCCAGTTCTTTAATTTTTTGTTCCATATGTTTAAGCGAAGCTTTCAGACTCGCAATTTCAGATGTTGAGCTTGCCGAGTCCGATAATCGGGAAGGTAAAGCTGTATGGGAGGAAACAATAGGGTTATCAATAGGCAATAGTCCGCTAACTGGCTCGTTAGAGACCGACCTACTTACACTCTTGGAAGAGGCTTTTCTAGCCCTATCTCTCTCCAACTTTCTTAGGTAGGAATTAAGCAACTTCCATTCCTCCTCATTCAAATTCTTGCACTCATCACATGTATTCAATTGAGAGCATACATTCCCTCTACAATTTTTACAAGTGGTGTGAGATCCACCGAAGCTTTCGGCAGTCTCACAAAACAATTCTCATTCACACACACTCTGAACGAAATCGACACGTCAGACATTATGAGAAATTCCAAAGCCAAATCCAAAAAACAGTCCACAATAGCGTATGCCAAACCAAAGATCCAATACGTCACCAAATAGCAGTCCAAAAGATCAACGGCGTAATGAAATTCGAAATTCAAGTCAGGAGGAACTAGCAACGATGTTACTAGTACCGCGACAGAGAAAAATCTGGCTTAAAACGGTAATAGTTCCTACTCCTGCCACCCAGCAGCAGGCGGCGGGATCACCTGACCTACCTGTAGTGTGTGCCGCGAAATTTGAATTTCTGTCGGGGACGACGGAGTCTATAGCTAAGTATATATCTGACAAGGAAGTTGAATGTATGAAATGTGGAACCTTACCTTTCGAGCGAGGTGATCTCTGAAAGTGGCGACAGAGGAGGAGGACAAATGACAGAAACTTTTAACACTTAACTTTACGAAACACATTAACAAATGTCAAGAAACATTAACACTTAACTTTACAGAAAACTTAAAATTAAATTTCTTTTTTTTTGTCTTTTTTTATTTTTACATTTTTATTTTACTTTTTATATTTTACTTTTTTTTTTTTTTTTTTTTTTTTTTACAAAATTTAAGTTTTTTCACCACTTTCAACTTTCTGTTTTTTCGTAGTATCACTTGGATCTTCCTGTTTGCTTACTCCTACTAAAGGCCTCTTTAAAAAAAAAACTATCCAAGGAAGATTGCTTCTGCCTGCTTTTCACAATGTTCCTGAAAAGATTCAGGCAAACGACATCAAACTGCGCAAGCATACGGCCTGTGTAAGCCTTTTCGGGGTGTCTCTTTTCTACAAATGATTGCACCTTATGAAAAGCAGCTAGAGCATCCTTAATTTCTGCCGTTGTCATAGGGTCGTCCTCCTCCTCTCCGCTGCTATAGAACTCTTCTTGAACAACGTTATGTTGCATGGCCTCCAACTCCTTCAGGTCATCCGTCATAAGCTCCTCTTGGTGCTCCTCGAGAAGGTCATTGATGTCGTCCTTGTCGACGACCAGCCCCATGGACTTGCAGAGTGCAACGATCTCGTCAAGATCTGGTTGCGAAACAGTTTCAGGATCGTCAACTGTTTCTGAATCTGCATCATCTTCGGATGCATATGACGATGTCGAAATGCTCCTTCCAGAATTCACACAAGGTGAGGTTTGCGGTATCGGTGATGTCGAAACATCTCTTGAAAAGATGTTTCGTATACAGCCTCTTGAAGTTCGATATCACTTGCTGGTCCATGGGCTGGAGGAGAGGGGTGGTGTTAGGCAGAAGATAAAGAACCTTGATGAAAGAATACTCCGCTAGGATATCCTCCTCGAGGCCAGGAGGGTGAGCAGGGGCATTGTCCAACAACAGCAGACATTTCAGAGGGAGGTGCTTCTCTTCCAAGAATTTCTTCATTGTCGGGCCGAAACACAGATTTACCCACTCACTGAACAAAAGTCTCGTTACCCAGGCTTTCGCATTAGCCCTCCACATCACTGGAAGCTTCTCCTTTAGCACTTTGTGGGCCTTGAAGGCTCGAGGAGTCTCCGAATGATAGACAAGTAGGGGCTTCACCTTGCAATCCTCACTGGCATTCGAACAAAGAGCGAGCGTAAACCGGTCTTTCATAGGCTTATGCCCGGAAGCTTCTTCTCTTCCTCCGTGATGTACGTCCAACGAGGCATTTTTTTCCAAAAAAGGCCAGTCTCATCACAGTTGAAGACTTGCTGAGAACTGTAGCCTTTGTTGATCGTCATCTTGTCGAACGTCTTAATAAAGGCTTCAGCCGCTTTCGTGTCCGAGCTGGCCGCCTCCCCATGCCGTACCACCAAATGGATGCTAGTCCGTTTCCGGAATTTTTCAAACCACCCACAAGAAGCCTTGAAGTCTGGGGTTGGTGTCGATGTCCCTTCTCCTCCGGCATCTTCGGCCTGGGCAATCAAATCGCCGAAAATAGTGCTGGCCTTGTGGAAGATTGCCGTCTCGGTTATCGTATCGCCAGCGATTTCTTTGTCTTTTATCCATACAAGAAGCAGCCTCTCCATCTCATCGTGCACGTGGCTCCTCTTGTTGGACAAAATAGTTACGCCCCTGGAAGGTGTAACTGCTTTGATGGCTTCCTTCTGCTTAAGGATGGTGTCTATCGTTGAGGGATTTCGGCCGTATTCCTTAGTGATCACACTCAACCGCATGCCAGCTTCATACTTCTTGATAATCTCCATTTTTGTCTCCATAGAAAGCATCCTCTTCTTTCCGTGAACTTCAGCAGCTTTCTTGGGACCCATGACTATACTGTACGTAATTAAGTTATGTAGTATACTAATTAAATTTTCACACAACGATAAAGTACAAAGCGAAATCATTAACACGAATTTACGTTAACAAACGAAATCGTATATGTGAATGAAAAAATTCCGCGTGCGTACGATAACGAAGGTGTGACGCAGTGGCCAAAGAACGCCTTTACGGAGAGCACGATGGGAGAGATGCTGACCAATAGGAGAGCAGGATCTTATGGCGGTGACTAGCATCAGGCACCAATGGGAGATGGGAGGATGGTGGCGAGTCTACTCAGTTGGCGGCGGCTGAGTTTTAAAATTGTTCTCGGCGGTCCGGGTGAATCTCAGGACTTTATAGCAACCTTTCGTAACTTGAATTATTTTCATATTTAGAGGCAAAAAAATCTTCGTATTTGCTATTGTAACTTGAATTTTTCGTAAGCTGGGACTTTTGTATGTCGAGGTTCCACTGTACTACTACACTACTATACAACATACAGGATATAACATGAAATGGAGGTATGTACATATGTATTGTAGAAGACACAAAAAGGATTAAAAGTAAGGCTTTCATCATTTTACAGTATACGTACAGCAGTATATTGTACTGAAGTAATATACTACATATGAGTTTTATCTATGGCGCCGAAACGCTTATGGCGCTGAGACCCTTAGACTTTCATGTTTTGCTTAATGGCGTCCCGCCAGGATTGGAACCCCTGCCCTCTACCATTTTCTTTCATCCTCTATCTTTGAGCAGTACATCCCATAGTATTGCCATGACCAAATGTAAATTAATGTTAATTTTTCGGGGACAGATGAGTTCCTTTCTCAAGAATTTTAATAACCTCCATCCGTGTAATTGCTAGTGAAGTTGCCTCAGTAGCTTCTCTTATGATGGAAGGGCTCTGGGAAGGTCAACCAGAAGAATCAGAAGATTGGGAAACCATGCTTAAAGGTCATTCACAACATTTAGCAAAGCTTCCAGCTTGCCCAAAGCTGACCTGATGATGGAGAAAGATGGAACAGCATCTGCTACCCATACATCCTCATATATCTACCCCTCTGCCCCAAATATCTGGCAATGCGGACCATACCCTTTTATTACAGATAAAGAAAAACTTCTTCAACCTTTTCAAGTACATCAAAAATTCAATAACTATAAGAACAGTCCAGGAAAGGATCAGCTATACTAATCATAGAATGCGTGCCACTCTGATTGGTACAATCTTATTGTTAACTCCTTTCCTGGTGTTTCTAGGAAACCCTTTTCTTCCTAGCTTCATAGAGCAATCAAGTGAACTTATGCCTCCTCTGATGAGGAAGCCCAAGAGGTGAGGGACATGGGAACTGTCCATAGCCTTTCAGAAAAACTACTTCATTCAACATGTAATGAGGGCAAGTGTCTGGAATAGGCAGAAAAAACTTTACCACATACAAAAGAGGGTCATTGCCCACAAGTCCCTAGACACCCCCTTGGAATCTGTGGTGGCTGCTTAACAAGTTGTGTAGGAATCCATCTGTTCAAACAAAAAAAATTTTGCTGGGGTTCTTTAACTTGGGGTAAACCTGGAGGTGTGAATATAGAGCAAAATAACTCACATTCCCTTCCTTAACCTTGGAGCAGCATGCCGAAGTACCTCCTGGAGTTAAACCAGATACGTACTGGTAACTACACTTTGAGTACCCAATCTTACTATGGATTCTAAGATGCATCTCCCTCCCACACTTCCCTCATGGGGAACTTCATGAATATCCAAATGTTTTTCCCTTACCAGAGTTCTCTCCATAGACCAGTCTCACTATTGCTGTCATCCAAAATGCTAGACTGAACAAGAGGTTACCAGATTCATCCCATCCCTTCCATGCATTAGTATTTCACAGGAACAAATAAATAATTCTTTAAGTAATTTGCATTTTTTCTATGTAGACAAACCAGTCTTTTATTATAATCCCACCTCAACCTCAGAATATTTGTTAACAAGACAATATTGCCGAGATGACAGCCAGTAACTATTGCAATATAATCGATTTGAGTACTGAAAAACAAATTACTGTCCTGCAGAACACCCATCCAAGTCATGGACTTTGCAGTTATTACTGGATTCCTATTTGTCAGCGAAATAGTACAGAGGTTTCTTTTAAAAAAAAAATTTTCTCACCAACATAAATTCAGCATCATTTTCATTCAGTTTTAGTTGCTTAAATGTTATTCATGCCTTAGCACTGGTAAGAATTTTATTTTTAATGTTTCCATAATTTCATTAATGGATAAATAAAAAAAAAAAAGCTAACATGAAGTAATGGACATATTTGGTAACAAGGAAGAGTCTACTATGCACTTAAGTAAATAATGATGGCTAAAAACAATCATTGAAAACAATCTATTCAGGTGTTTATGGATGAGTTTCGTCTGGCATGTAAATGAAGAACTGCCAGGACTTACTATGCAAGTGATCACAAGTCAAAGACTGATGCTCCTCTCCAAATGGTTATAAGCTTCTTATACAATAAAACAAGAATACAAACAATTACATAATGGCAATCCTTAAAAGTATGAAATACTACAAGGTGCAATAAATATACATACCTATACTGAAAGAAGAAGGGAGATTGCTTACTGGATCCATGTGCACTGACACTGAGGTCTCATCTTGCCCAGAGCTATTATTTTCAAGAAAGGAAAGTGATGACAAACGCCTGCACTCATTTTCCATTTCACTGTCCTTATTAGGAAAATTTATGTCATCAAAAAGTTTCCTACCGAGAGACTCATTTTTCTCTGACTCCTCGCCATGGCAAGAAATACTGATATCAGACATCTCTGATGAATCAGCAAATATGTCAGAAGTACTTAATCTTTTCTGATTATAATTTTCCATAGTTTCTTTGTCTTCTTGAAGTGCTTTCCTTTTTACTGACCTAGACCAGCTAACATTTTTATGCATATTATCACACTCAAACTCATCTGAACTCTCCTTTTCAATACTGAACTTTTTTGTGTGCTCCTTTTCAGCAGCATCAACAGTGATTTTCTTTAGAAGAAAGTCTCTCATAGTTGGCTGACTAGCTGGTCTCTTTATCCTTTTACATGCTGCAGATTTCTTTCCTTTTTTAACTTCCTGAATCCCTTTAGTTTTGAAATTGTAATCCAATGACGGACTTTGAGAAACATTAGCTAGCAGCAGACTCTCTTCTAGTTTTCTTTTCCGCACCTCTTCTATTTCCTTCATAACCTCTCGTAAAATTTTTTTTCCTTCACGAGTTTTCTCAGATTCAAAAAATCCAAATTTTCTCTTTCCTTTCTGTCTGTTACTTCTGGTCTTCTGTCTCTGTTTTGCATTTGTCACTGCCTTTTTAGTTTCAATTATAGATTTCTCTTTGAACTGTTCAGACACATTTTTCTCAGAGCTTTCCTCTTCAGTTTTAGAACAGTGTCCCAGATCATTCCCAATACCCTCTGAAATTTCTGAGTTACTGCAGGGCTTTTTCTTATCCCATCCAACAACGTTCTGGGGATCAACACTTACACTTTCACTTTTGTTCTTGCTCCAAAATGACACTTCATCCTTTTTCTGGTCTGCAATGTTTAAACCTACTGCTTTCTCCTTTTTTAAGTTTTGCGCTTTGCCTATATTTTGGCCACCTAAATCATTCACATGTTCACTTGAAAATACGAAGTCAGAGGACAGTGTAGTCTTGGTCAAAGCAGAATCTACTGTCTCACAAAGCTGGCTTTTTCTGTTTAAAGTAACTGAACTCATATTTAACTCATTACTACTTTTTTCCTGGACTAAACCAAAATTTTTTGCCTCAAGAGAATCATCATTAAGAAGTGTATTTTTGCAACAAAGCACATATCTTTCAATGTCATCTTCTTTGTTATAAAAGACTGTAGTATTATCTTCACCAATTTCATTATCTTCAAAAATTTCACCTACCTCTGCTTGATAATCACTTGAATAATTGCATCCAAATCCCTCATTATCAAATTCACATGAAAGCTGTTCATTTTCTGGACTATAACTAAGCGGTACTTCATACTCATCACTGAAATTCTGACATGAAGAAAATTCATTTTCATTTGTATTATCACTTTTGACCCCCAGTGCAACATCACCTAAGTAGGATCTCCCCGCTTTAATAATACCACCTATGAAGGACTGAGTATTATTATCTGAACCCTGAGGTTCATCAGATAAGGAAGGAATTTCAGTATCAGTGTTCTCTAGTGAATCATTTAATCCTGATTTTCTTCTAGTTTTTATCCACTCATTCATTATACTCATTGGATTTTCACAGTTTATATTAACATCAATGTCTTTTTCTCTAAATGCCTGGTATACACTATCTCTACCACTACACAAAGGGGCCTGAACTTGTCCAAGTTGTTTAAGCACAAGGTCATCGCCGTCATCAGTTAATTCCTCAGAAGAGCTGTCAAATATTGATTTTTTACGCAACCTTTTATTCTGGTCAGAGTCAGGAGGGAGAACTAGGGATTTCTGCTTGGGCTTAACAGTCCTGAAAAAAGTAATATATTGATTAACAGAATCAAATTGTTCCTTAGTATTAACTACAAACACACTACACTACGTATTTGCAAAAAATATACTATATTCATTATGAAATCATAAAAAAGCCTTTTCCCTCTTATCATAATTACCTTCAAATAAATAATAAACAAGATCAAAGGGAGCCTCAAGGAACAACAAAAATAAAGACAGTCTGTGACTCTTGACAAAAATTTTCAAAACAAAAGATAAAACTAAAATTGATTCAATACAGACACATAACTTGCAGCCATTTCATTTGTTACAGATGTTCCTTATACACACCTCCTCCAAAGCAAGAAATGATCTCATTCTTGCCAGACACTCAGTGCTCCGGCAAACTTAATTAATTCAGTACGTTTTTGGCACCCAAATCATCTCAGTCATTGTGTGGTAAACCTTTGACAAACTGAATGCATATTTTACTTTGTATCTTAGAAATTTTTTTATTTATTTCATAGCAACCACATGACTTACAGCTGATTCTTTATTTAAATGAGAAAGATTCAAGTTGTCAAGTCTCCAAATGCCAAATTGAGGCCTAGACATGACTAGCTTTAGATATATGAGATGCATGCCACAGTAAGTTGTAGACTACTCCTATATTGTTTATAAAAACTGGAACAGGTCAGACTAATAATGCTCTATTTTAGGATCTAAGTGGAAGTTCCCACAGAATAAACTGGATGCAAAGCAATGTAACATTACGAAGTTGAAACTGTTTCCAGGAACTTGTTGGAATCCGGTATGATTCAGCTGACATGGAAGAATAACCTAATTTAAGCCAAGGATTATTTTCTTTTGACCATAGTAAACCATACGTTCCAGAAGGATTTCAGAGACAAATAAAGAGAATTACCAAAAGGTAGATTTCGATGTTAATCGATTGACCATTTGTGATCTCCCAACCTTTTTGTATTCACATTAGCTGTATACCATAGCCACTGAGAGAGAAGGCTGCCACGGTGGGGGAACTAAGCATGGAAGGTGGTCCTCTGGTTGTGCTTTAATCCGCAGCCTGAATGAACTTTCTTAAACATTTGTGAAACCCCTTGATTTGTCAATGTATAATTGATAATCATTCATAGGAAATAAAAGAAATGATTTGAGGTTAGTAAATAAAAGAATTAATTTAAGGATGTTAAAATACAAAATAATTTAATGATAAGGTTATAATGCTAGTATGAGCGCTGAGGCAAAATTTATCTGATCGTTACAAGTTCTGAATTTAGGTATTTGTGTTAATTTACTGATTATTATGTACTTATGTAACAATACATAACAATATTTGCTGCTGTGTCAACCGGATATGATGAAGAGCCTCTACTAATTCCCCCGAGATATCATGAACTTTTACAGGAATCTTGAAGTCCCCTAATCAATGTACTTCAGTGTCTTGAACAAAAGTTTTCACTGCGCAATTATTCTTTATCATTAAGGATAGAATAATTTTTGGGTACAGAAATTGCGCAACATGACAAATTTTTGAAAGTCCCTCATTATCTTTTATCAAAGTCCAATGCTGAGTGTCTAAAAACTGTAACTTCCAAACAAGTTCATCAACAGAGCTGAACAACCTAGAGTTGTCAATTGCAACACTCTGCTATTACAGCCTGCATTGCTGATTGCTCCTTCCTTGCTCTCTCTGTATCTGGAGAATCTCGTCAATGTGATAGCTCGGACAGATACAAGGAACCGTTAGGTAACTGTGATGAAATGGCACCTTCATAAAGTTTTGGCATTTTCAATTTTGTAGTAGAAGTTGTGCCAGTATTTTTGTCATAACAGGATTTTTCCCATCTAATATCCTCTGGCACAAAATGCAAACTGCAAACCTGAAAACAGATTTGCAGTCTGTTAAAACTATTGCCCATTAACAAATATTAGTGTACGATTATCAGAAATAACTGCATTATAGTAATTAATGCAAATACACAGGGAAAATTTCACTACTAATTTGCAATTTTTCTTAGGGCCGTATCTCTAAAATTATCACTAATTTACTTTTTTTCATGTGCAACACTGTGTATTCACAAATTGCTGTATATTTTCATTAAAATACAAGAGAGAGAGAGAGAGAGAGAGAGAGAGATGAGAGAGAGAGAGAGAGAAGAGAGAGAGAAATAACTCCTTAGGTTTCAATAGATTGAAATGAACGTCTGTAGGCAACTTTTCTTTTTCCCCCTCCCATAATACATATATTTCTCCAGAGAGAGAGAAAGAGAGGACTGTGCAATTATGTTTGTCTGTCTATCAATTCTTTTGCTGAGAGCAAGAGAGATAAAAGGAAGAAATAGAAACACCAAATGTATGACAAGTATAGGGGCTTGTGGAGGAGAGAGAGAGAGAGCAGAGAGGAGAGAGAGAGAGAGAGGGAGAGAGAGAGAGAGAGATTGTCCTTACAGTATTTAAAGAAAGAGAGAATGGAATGAATTATTGTATTTTAAAATACTCAGAATATGAATTTTGTACTTATAGTATTATTATTGGAAAATATTAATGATAAAACTTATTACATACATGTCCATGAAAATGATCTCATCTCAGTAAGAGAGAGAAGAGAGAGGAGAGAGAGAGAGAGAGAGAGAGAGAGACGAGAGAAGAGATTACATAAAACCATTAAATTCAATTGACCATTGTATGCACTGTTAAGCTTGAGTGTCACTCGAGTTGAGGTGGGGAAATTGATACAGAAAAAGACAAAGGGAAGAATTTTCTTTTGAAATTAGTTATCTTATTATTACTATTTCTATTATTAATATTATTATTATTAATATTATTTGAAAATATAATAAACACGTGCATCTACCATAAAAAATTCTTTCAGTTCAGTAAGAAAGAGGAATTATCCTTACAAGTGAAATGGAAAGGTCATTTTCATCTCTTTAAAATACGACCATTATGAATTTTGTAAAATAAAATTTTATTAGTATTATTATTATTATTATTATTACTCAAATAACTGAAATTATCAATAAACATTTTACATACTAGTACCATAAAATTCTCTCATCTCGGTAGAGAGAGAGAGAGAGAGAGAGAGAGAGAGAGAGAGAGAGAGAGAGAGAGAGAGAGTTTAACCTTAATTAAAAGTGACATGGATAGATTAGTACGTATTGTATTTCTTTAAAATACTATCATATGAATTTTGTAATTACAGTTATTATTATTATTATTATTATTATTATTATTATTTGAAAGTATTAAAAACAAATAGTACAAGTACATAAAAAATCTCGAGTCTCAGTAAATGAGAGAGAGAGAGAGAGAGAAGAGAGTTAGAAAGAGAGGGGGATGGGAAAATCAGGACCACGTGATTGGAGGAGGGGGAGAGGAGAGAGAGAGGGAAAGGGGGAAGGAGGGAGGAGGAGAGAGGAGAAGAGAGAGAGAGAGAAAATGTCAGGGACCACGTGAATTGCAACACTGCAGCTCTCCCCCAGCTCTTCCCCCTCGTGGCTGTCACAGAACTTGATATATAGCTGACAGTTTTAGTACCTGGGTCTGAAAAGGGTTACTGGAAGTTACTTCAAGAAGACTGGGATTTCCTTCATTCTTCCATAATTTTTTAAATATAAGCTAAAATCTTACTAATTCACTATGGTATTTTCTTTAATGAATTGATATTATTGCTGTATAAATTAATAATAATATTTGAAAATAGTAATCATTTATTTATCATACTAAAAAACATACATCTTTGTAGTATAGAGAGAGAGAGAGAGAGATGAGAACGAGAGAGAGAGAGAGAGAGAAGAGGAGAGAGACGGAGAGAGAATTATAGTGATTATTTTCGTTGGAAAATACAAAGAGAGAGAGGGGAGATTTAGAGAGAGAGAGAGAGAGAGAGAGAGAGAGAGAGAGAGAGAGAGAAACTGCTAAACTATAAAGGATTCTTATCTTATCATAGTATGTGTTTTATAAAAGCGTTGTAAACTCGGAGCGTCGGAAGCGTCAACGTCGTAACCTCGGAACAAGCGGCGTAACCCAGGGCGGATTTTTCAATGAATATTTAAGAAAAAGCGTCGTAACCTCGGAACGTCGTAAGCCGGACCCGTCGTAACCCGGGGACCGCCTGTATAACTATATAATTAGTTCATGATGCTCCTAAACTGCAAATATTGATTATATTAGCAAGAAACTTAGCCAATTTTCCACAAACGATATTACAATTTCAACAGTACTGAGGTACATGTAAAGTGTATTTATATATACTCACTATGCTATATTTGGTCAGTGAAGCTTTCTCTAAAATTTTTAAGGCTCTTAGCCATTTTTCTGCCAATTCCAAATTTGTTCTTGGAAAAAGAAAATATATTGAGTTTTGGCCCTTTATCATAATTCCCCTTGCAATTTGATTAAACAATAATAGGGCATCGTCACAAAAACACTCGCAAACATATATTTAATATCAATATCGTTTTTGTTCCACAAATAACACAAAAAGTTAGCAATTCACTCGAACAAAATCGGCGGTGTGACCCCTTCTGAAATTAGGTGAATACTAAAGCAGGTAGGCTGCTATGGTAGAGGTTCCTTCGAAAAACTCTGATGATGTTTAATCATCCAGGCCTTTATCTCTCAGTGGCCATGTTTATAACCACCATATATATACACCCATGTCTGTATACCTGTACCAACTTTGGTACGAAATTTTAGTTTTTGTTGCTTCAATTTCAAGTTAAAAGTTGTAAATACACTCCTCCACAGGGCTTATTCCTCGAACTGGTCTGACTTTCACAAGAAATTTCATTCTTATTCTCTATTTCTCAGAGAATTATTTCCCTTCCAGTTTGTTTTATAATCAGCTAAGTATATTTCTCAATAATAAAATCTTACCGAAAATTAGGTCTCCAGTAGTCCCAGAAATGCCCTTTTATTAGAGCCCTCCTTTCATTCTTGATAAGTCATTTATTTGGGAAAAACCCTCTAACGCAAGAGTAAATATAATGTTCTAAAGGGTCCACAATAATAAAAAGGGTTGTGAGTCCGTGTATAATTTTTAAAACTTTACAAAAAGCTTTCGAACCCCTCCCTGGGTTCATCTTCAGTCCAAATGAACAATTAGTTAAACCATGTACTGAGGTAAATTTAAAAATAATAAACAAGAGTCGTTGAAGATCGTTGACACCGGTCGTTAGCTCGTTTATGGACCAGATGATGATTAAAGAGGGCAGTTAACTCCAACTAGGTTATTTCCTCTCCCCTATCAATCCTTCTGGCTGCAATTCTGTTGGATCTCCGTAATGGTTGTTGCAACGTTGCAGGAAGTCCTTCATCCGAGGGCGTAGATTGGGTGCCGTAACCAGACTCCCCTGGGGCAGCGGTTACCTAGACAGGGAGAGGCAAGGCGGAAGCAGCATCAGGAGAGGGAAAAACTGAGCCTGTCCTACAGTTAAAATCTTTTAAAAACATACTAGTAATATAAAAATTAACATATGGGTCTTCGTTGAAAAAAAAAGAAAAAAAAGACTTGTTTCCTTTGAATGTTTCTCCTAAACTTATAGCAGCTTCCTCGACTAGTCGTAATGCATGTGCTACTATTGTGCTGTTTTGTGACTGTAGTTCATAAGCTCGCTTATGTTCGCCCAAACGTATATCCAGTTCCCGTCCACTTTCGCCAAAATATTTACTATTACAATCCATACACGGTAGTTCGTAAACGCCTGGGACTCTGGGATTTTTATGATTGTTATTGTTTCTTACAAGGGTGCGTCTTATTGTGTTTTCATATTTGAACACAATTCTTCATCACCTGGTCCATAAACGAGCTAACGACCGGTGTCAACGATCTTCAATGACTCGTTTATTATTTTTAAATTCACCTCAGTACATGGTATAACTAATTGTTCATTTGGACTGAAGATGAACCCAGGGAAGGGTTCGAAAGCTTTTTGTAGTTTTAAAAATTATACACGGACTCACAACTTTTTATTATTGTGGACCCTTTAGAACAAGTCATTTATTACTGGAATTAATTCATCAATACAGCAGTTTCGTCTTGCCATAAGAAGTCACCTCATTCCCACTAATCCTATCACCACAGGTTCCTTTTCTAAATACATATAAGGATAGAATGAATCCTCTGATGACATCAAATGCGGTGTATTTAATTTCTTGCCCCTGATGTAGTGACGGAAATATGTCAGTGCTTCTCGTAGGTTACTGAAAGTCTGCATCGATTGTTACAGGTGTTAGCTATCGTACTGGTGTCAAAATGTCGAATTCAATTTTCCAGTATACGACAGCATGCTAAAAAATGCAAAATAGATATTGAATACAATCCATTTAAAATTTTATCGAAGGCTCGTTCCCCTCAGCAGCTGGCAATCCTTGAGTCACTTTGTATTAAACAGGTAGTTCCAACGTTAAACAGCCAAACTGCCTCCACCCCTCTTTCCTTAGTATAATTTAACCTGGACTTTTTAAAATTTCTCCTTAGTCACTCATGTTATTTCTTTCCACTTGGGTGGTAATACCTTTCTCCTGGCATTTTAAACTGAATAGTATTTTGTGTATGCTTTTAACATATTTTTTAGTTCGAGTCATATGATGTTTTAATGCATTTGTATATATCTTACAACTTAGATAAAGAGTCTAGGCCTTGAAAGGTAAGCAATAAAACAGAGTTCTGGTTATTGGTGCCTTAAGGTGCCAATAATAGAGTTACGGCACTATAACATACCCAACAGATGCACCATTAACCAGGTATTGGCACCATACATAAATTGCCGTGTTTCAGTTAATGGCAGTTTTCGTTTTTTCGTTTATCAGCACCCCACCAATAACTGGGGACTGCCTGTACACACACACACATATTATATTATAATATATTATATATATATATATATATATATATATATATTATATATATATATATATAATATATATATATATATTATACAATACATCCATATGTAGCAAAGATTAGCTTAAGCCTTAATGGAAGGATAGCTTCTCGGGAGTAGTAATAACAGGTTTGGGGTGGTGGACAGATTGATCCTGTAGAGAAGCAATATTAGGCGCCATCAATTGGGAAAGAATCGGAAGGGAAAGAGGTGCCAATACTTCTGTAGTACATAAATTCACTAATGGCAACTTTTACGCTGGCTAAACTCACGAATCTGCTGGCATCTCAGGACTTCAGTTCTGCTTCACTTCAAGGGGAAAATCTACTGCATCTGTCTCACATGATGTCTTTTAGTAAATTTGCTCATAAATATACCAAGGGGTTGCTTTTGGTTTTTGTTCTTGTCTTTTACGATAGTATGTTAGTTGTTAATGTAATTTTGCCAAAGAAATACTACAAAAACATACTGAATCTTCGCTCATAGTAAATTTATGTAAATATTTTTATCAACAAATATGCTAAGAATTTGTTACTGATTTTATTTCTTTTCTGTTTTGATATTGAGTGAGCAGTAATTAGAATTTTACAAAAAATAAAATAATTTATTACAAAACACATATATAAGTTGGTAAAATTTACAATTGTCTTGTAAAAGAGGCCCCACAAGGGGTTGTAAATAGTAATTTTCAACTTCTTGTGGAAGGTAGAGATAGTTTTTTTTTCTTTCACCATGTGCATTTGCACATCTTCCTCTTTATTTGGTGTGTTTTTTTTCGTAAATTGGTTGACCTCAAAGTTTGCCCGGCCTGGAGCTTCATATTGATTTTTTTACCATTCCATTAAGGGTTAATCATGTGGAAGATAGGAATACTAGTAGTCACTTTATATCCCTGTACCCAAGACCTATATCCCAGTGCTGGTCTCAACTGTTTTTTCAGGAATGTCAGCATACCTCCCCAGGCAAGTTGCCATTTTTATAGCTTGAGTGCTCATAGGGTGAGCAACATTCAAATGCAACAGAGAGCACCAAATCCTGACTCAGTTCCCAAAGAGCAGACCTTAACCTGCTAGGTTCTGACTCTTGGGCTGCATCCCCCTGGTACTAAGGTCACAAGCGACCTGGGCTAGAAGCAGCCCCATCAGTTGTTAAAGGAAGACCTATTGGATCAACAGAGACTTTGCAATAGTGCACACTGCAATTTGGCTCTGCCCAGTAAACCTAAAAGTAGCAACTGAGTGTCAGCTACTATTTCTCTCACTAAATCTTTAATTTCCTTTTCCTTAGAATTCATCTCCCAAAGTAAAAAACCCTTGCTGAATATTAGTATGTGTGTTCTCCATATGAATTAAATTTATAAAGAAATAATCACAGTAAATCATCCCTCCATTGTGACAGGTTATTGCGAGAGAATCTTTTATGCATGAATACTTATCTGAGAAATCTATTTCCAGAGGCATGTTATCTAGTCCCCTTGTGTTCTCTGCCCCTGACTTCTGTGAAAATTGCTTTAGAAGATAATTCAACTTTGCTATAAGCAAAACCCTTATAAATTCAAGAGCCACAGACTTCATTAGTGTTACAATTGTGCAAAATTCCTTTTTCATTCTGAAAACCAGTTAACTGTAAATTTTGTCATAAGATTATTGTTGCACTTGATTTCCTGGGTTGCATACCAATCAAGATTTATTTCCCCTGCTTGAACTGTGTGAAATAAAGTAATTTAAAGTAATCTACCGGTTTTCACTGTAAACTTTCCCTTGTGTGTAAGTGTACTAATTAGAAGGTAAGTCGCCTCTTTTATTACATTTGCCTACATATTTGGATCTGGATAAGTGGCCCATGAGGCAATTTTTAAATCAATATATGTATTGATTTAAAAATTGTCTTTTATTGTAATACAAGAGTGTAATATGAAGTAAATAAAAGAGGAGAAGCCTGGGTTGACAAGATACCCTGTAGCAATTGTAATGAGATTTACGTTGGGGAAACTGGTAGCTCCATCTCGCAAAGATTGGCAGAGCACAAAAGATCAGAGCGATATGCATCAGAGAACTCTGGGATTTTCTTACATATTAGGGACAAAGCCCATACTATTAACTGGAGCGGGGCAGAGCTGGTTTTCAAAAGTAGCTATCCGTACAAAAGGAAGATGCTGGAATCTGCTATCATCAATCAAACCAACAATATGAACCTGTCAGGAGGACATTGGAAATCGGATGATATCGACAAACTAATCCTTAGGCCACTCCTCAAGCAGGTGTCCAAGAGCATCCGACCATCGGGCGAGTTGCCAGATAAGAGTTAATGAGGCCAAAAATCAGCAGGGAATATTCTAATCCCATCCTTCCTGGGTCACTGATAGAAACTTACTGCCACACCTACATATCCCTTGTATATAAACTCTTGTAAGATAGCCTATGCCCCTATTTTTACCAGTGATCAGGAGCACAGAAGGAAGTGCTCGAAATATATGGCTGCAACGTTAAAATAAGTGATTTATAGGCCTTTTATCTTCATGTATGTATATATGTATATATGTATGTATGTATGTATGTATGTATGTGTGTATGTATATAAATATATATATATATATATATATATATATATATATATCTATATATATATATATATATATATATATATATATATATATCTCTGGGCTCAGCTCGTGTCGCCAGCGAATATCCTTTATCTATTATTTCTAGGGTAAATGTACTAACACATACCAGAGAATAAATAAATAAAGAAAAAAGGTCAGTATAACTGACTCGCTCACTCTCCCAGAGAGTGTCGGTATGAACACTATGGCGAGTGAGACCACTACCACGAGCCAAATGCCAATAGAATTCTCCCACTACAAAATCCCCCAAGAGGAGAGCCGACCACAGAGTGGGCAGCACCTACTACTACTACTCCATCCCATGCTGCCGACTGCTGCGCCTCTGGTGGCCATCCTTTTCAGTAGCGCACACGAGACACACGTGCCATTTTCTTCTCTGTGTTTTTGTGCCCTTTCCTTTGGATTTTATTACCATGGAGCGTGCAGCCATCGCAGCAGCTAAGTTAAGTACTCAATGTTTATTGCTAATTGGTTTTTTCCGGCCCTGAGCACGTATTTGCCGTTTTTTAGGTATAAATACGGTCTCCAGGTCGGAAGCATGGCAGCATGGTTCTGCCTCGTGGTGGGTCCGTTCTGGGTCGCCCTTACCCAGAACTTCCCCTGGCTTTTGTACGCTCTATTTTTATTATCCGCTTTGTTTTTTTAGGGTAAGGTCTACACGGTTTTGTCATGCATGCATGTCTTTTACCTTATGTAGGCTCTTCCATCCAGACCCTAGCCACGGCTCTTAGTATCGGCCTCGGCTAGCTTTGAGTGGTAGACTTGCCTTCGGGTAGTCGTACACTCCTGGATTTTTTCTCCTACTATTTTGTTTTCTTTCTTTCATTTTGTTATTCATATTGTATATTTATGTGATATTGTTAGGTTAGTTAGGCGTCTGGCTCGCTTAGCCTAGGTCATGGCCCATTGGGCCTTTATGTTACCGCTTTTCAGCTCGGTTGCTTCCCGATAGCATCTCTCTGATCAGTTGGTTATGTTCTAGGCTTAGTTGTTGTTCTTATCGCCCCGTGGTCACTATGTGATCACGAGGCAGCCAGACGCCTGTCCAGTCACCTTGCCCCCCTCCCGCTCTTCCATAGGGTCGGGGGGGGTGGCTAGGCCTGCCCATGCTCGCTCCGCATACCCGAGCCTGCCTCCCTCTCTCCCCCCAGGCGGAGGGGGTAGAGGGACGGGACAGACCCAGACTGGACTCGACCTCTCCGGCTTCTCGGTCCGGTCGGATGGTAAGGTGGGGGGGGACTGGCCTTTCCCCCCCTCCGTTACTACTCCGTCGCTCCGTTACTAGCCCGAGTCTGTATGCCCCTTGCTCTTTCCCACCTTACTAGGGCTCCTTTACCACCGGAGACCTGGCATCCAGCGGAAAGGTGCTAGTCTACCCACGGGGTGGACCGGAACATACAGTCGGTCACTTCTAACCTCTCCGTTTCACTGAGTTATACACTCCGCCACGCACTGGACTTAGTCCGGTACGTTCGAGCTTTTAGGTTTAAGATCTATTATGTTAAACTATTAAGTTTATCTTAAGTACCTTAAACCATTCCCCTCCCTTCATGTTTCACCGGATACCTCCGGGGTTTATAGCCTATTCAGGCGATTAAGGGAGGGGCTATGCCCAAATTTTTTCCGAGCTCCGGCATGCAACGGAGTTCTTCTGTCCTTTAGCCTGTAAGTGATATTCTTTAAGATACTCATGTGTCTTTCCACTTACAGACCACCAACTGAGAGCATCCGGGATGCGCCGCCACACTTCAGGACCCATGTGGACACGAAGTTTGCCGGTCCCCATGCTCCATGCGCGACTCCGCACGGGGACATCCAGGTCTGGTACCATGAGACGTGTACCATATGTTACGATCTGGTGAGCCAGCTTTTAGACGGGGTAAGTATACCATCTCCGGTAGCTGGTCCTCATCTGTTTTAGTGCTTAAGTTTTACATCAATCACTCTAACTTAAGGTAAATTCAAGGGGCCTCATAGCCCCTATAATTTTAAGTTATGCTTTAAGTTAGTTTTAGTTTTAAGTTATTCTTAAATCTAATCAATACCCTCTCTTCCAGGCGCCGGCCGTGAGGGATACCGCACTGGCAACACCCTGCGGGCCTGGGTCGGCGGTTTCGGGAAGAACGCCGCCAAGGGTATGCCTACATCCTGGAGAAAAGGTTGGCGGTACTAATCTTCCCCGGAGGCAAGGCGACAGGATACGTCGATCCAGTAGAGGCGGCCCCGACTATCGCCTTCATCAGCAACAGCTGGCTGCCTCATTGACTGACCAAGGCCAGGACATCTCCTCGGAAGTCGCGACGTTGGATATTAATGTAGAACCATGGTAGGTGTAGACGACCTGTTGGTCGAGGTAGGTAAGGTGGACACCCAAGGGATACCCTTGGGTGCAACTGTTTCTTCTACTCCTGCAACCTCTCCATCCTTCCAAGGCTTTACGGGTGACGAATTATATACTCCTCCTGACGCTTCAGTTAGACCCAAGGTCAAGGGTCAAGCAGTGAAATCCTTGACAAAGACGTCGTCGTCGTCTAAGAAGACGGCTTCGGCGTCATCTTCCTCTCGTAAGTCTCCGGCTAGGAATCCCGGAGCAGAGAGATCCAAAGCTTCTGGGTCCGGCTCTAAGTCCTCGAGGAGTAAATCCTCCAGAGAGAGATCTCACACTCCGGCAGAGTCGTCAGTTCCGCTACCCTTGGTTCCAATTCAGAGCCACCCTCCACCTCCGCAGCAGCTCCGGCTTTGGACTCCAATGCTGGTCTGTTACAACAGGTGGGCGACCTGGTTGGGTCTCTGAAAAGTAGCATGGAACAGATGATCTCTCGGTTGTCGGATAGGATTACTTCCCAAGACAGCATTATAGCCGGACTGAGCCAGGCTCCTCTAGCCTCTCCTCCACCTTTCAATACAGGTGGAGCCCAGCTTCCCCCCCCCGTATGACTCTCTACCTCCGTTCTCAATGAACAACCCTTGGAGAGTAGCGTCATACGCCCCCTTCCAAGACGGACTCATTTCTATCCCGGAATGTGGAACTCGGAGGATCGAGGACTTCGAGTTCTACCCGGAAGACCTTCAGCCTCCGTTCATCGGCTACGCAAGGCTCACCGCCTCAGCCATGACTCGGGATGATAAAGTACCAAAGGAGGACAGTCCTCTATCACGTGACCAGGCTCAGAGAGAATGGCTCAGGTGTCTAGAGGACATGGATTGTTCCAATACGAAAATCCAACCTTTCAAGAGTCCGTTTACGATCTTTACGATGGATGAGAGTACCCCGCTCCCTTTCCTGACAAAGATCGCGACGTCTACCATTCCAGCGGACCAGAAGGGGGACCCCATGCCTCAACTGAAGGAAGCAGATCCTACATCTCCGTTACTTCCTTCAGCCGGAGAATTGTGGGAAGACTTACCTAACACCTTCTCAGCTGGCAAACTCAAACCGGACTGTGCTATGGAGCAGTTTGGTGAAAAGTTACCTAGGCTTCCAGATAGCCTTATTCAGGCTGAATTTGACGCCAAATCGCGGTTAGCCAGATCTATTAATTCCATGGCTATGACCGAGGTGGCTACCATAGCCTATGGCTCAGAACCGCTCTTCAAACTTATGACCAAATCTCTGACTCAACGGTACAGTCAGATATGTTTGAGTTTGCCACTGCTAGGACGAATTGTAGGAAGCATGTCCTACAAGAAGCAACTATTCGGCACGAGCCGAATAGGTTACTTGCGTCGAGCATCTGGGGAGCAGACCTCTTCCCAGAAGCGATGGTGGTAAGGAGGTCCAATCAGAGGCTACGAGGTTGAACCAGAGCCTTAAGGACCTGTTGGGGTCTTACGGCCAAGAGGCGGCAAGATCTAGCAGCTAGAGGTAAGGGTCAAAGGAAACCCAGACGTTTCCAGCCCTATCAGAAAAAGCAGCCACGCTTTTCTCAGCAAGTTCCGGCTGTTCCCTTAGTGCAGACAGCCCAACCTTCCACCTCAAAGGCTCAATCACAGCCTATTTATGTTATCTCCCCTCAGCCTCAGCCCTCCACCTCTTACGCCCTCTCTCCAGCTTACAATCAATCCTTCGAGAGTCAAGCTTCACAGAAGTATGACGCTCGGGAAAGATAAACACACACACACACACACACACACACATATATATATATATATATATATATATATATATATATATATATATATATATATATATATATATATATTATACAGCCAAACCTCGGATCTCGTAAGCCCTGGTTTTCGTACCTTTTCCAACAAAATTTTTACTCAGGTTTCATAAATTTCCTCAGAATTCATACACCCGGAAACACTTCTTCTAGAGCCCACCCTGTGACTAGGCCCGTATTGAGTGCCAAAACAAAGCATTCCATGTTCTCTCGTGCCCCATTCGGCTTTTTCGTTTTGATTGTTTTTTGTGCTGTTTGCAACTGCTCAATAAGCCATCATGGGGGCAAAGAAAGTCCCTTCTGTAAAAAAAGAAGAGAACCCGTATAGAATTTAAGTAAAACACTTAGCAAAGTGTTGGAGGCGATGATTTGTGAAAAGGCAAAGATGTTGCATGCCGATCTCAGTGGGAAAATGCCCACAACAATTGCTGCTGTTAGTGAATTTAAGTCTAGCGGAGAGTGTTTTGTAAAACTCACAAAAGCGAATGGGCATACAAAATGAGCCTATGATTAAGGACATGTTCGCAAAGTGGAGTGATGTATGAAATTTTGTGGAGAATTATCACCCCAACAAAGATGTAATCCGTATCTCCAACATGTTTGAAAGAAACATCAGAAACAAAAGTCTCTGGACAGTTCTGTTGTGTGACGGGGTCCAGTGACTATCAGGCTGGTCCTAGTACCAGTAAAAAAAGAAGAGGGGAAGTAACCCCGTGCCAGTAAATATCAAAGAGAAGTAACCCCAGTTACGCCCTTGATACCAGAACTACTTCTGGATGGGGATTTGCCTTTCAAAAAATAACTTCTCCCTCTCTCTTCCTCTCCATCCTCCATATGCTAACTAGTCTTTCATAAAGGTAAGAGTGATGTTAAATGGTCATTTATTAATTCCTTGTCTTTTATATTTATTTCTCATTGTTTTTTGTATGTATAACTGTGTTTATTCTTTATAAAATGTGTTTTGTGTTAATATTTTTGGGTGTCTAGAATGCACCTTACTGAAATTGTTGTTTTGGATTTTGTACGAGTCGGACTTCATCAGACATTCTGGAACGGATTATGCACGAAAACCAAAGCTCCATTACACACACATATATATATACGTATATATTTTATACATATCCCCCCGTATTCGCGAGGAATGTGTACCAGGGAACCCGCAAATAGCGCAAACCCGCGAATAGTTAGAACTCCCCTCTAAAAATGCCCATATCTGCCTATCTTCAAAGTTCAAATACCAAATCTATACTTAAAAGTATCATCCTACATCAAATATACCTATTGAATTGGTATTATTAATATAATTTCAAAGTCATCTTAAACATTTTACTATTAGAAATATATAAACAGCCATACATGATTTTAGATAGAGAGAGAGAGAGAAGAAAAGAAAGAGAGAGAGAGAGAGAGAGAGATAGGAGAGGAGAGAGAGAGAGAGAATAGAGAGAGAGAGAGAGAATAACTCCTTATGATATTAATAGATTGAAAGGAACTTCTATAGGCAACACTTATTTCCCCTCCCATAAATACATATATCTATGCAGGAGAAGGGAGAGAGAGGACTGAACATTTATGTTTGTCTATAGATCAATTCTTTTGCTGAGAGAGAGAGAGAGAGAGAGAGAGAGAGAGAGAGAGAGAGAGAGAGAGAGAGAGAGAGAGAGAGAGAGAGAGAGAGACACCAAATGTAAACCTTATGTAACATCCTACATCAAATTTACCTTAAATTATTATCATATTAATGTATTAATCTTAGAGACTGTATCAATATAATTTCAAAGTAATCCTAAACATTAGTACCCTTAAAGGTATATGCGTACATACATATGTGCTTCTAACACTTGCAGCCAAGAGAGAGAGAGAGAGAGAGAGAGAGAGAGAGAGAGAGAGAGAGAGAGAGAGAGAGAGAGAGAGAGAGAGAGTTGTCCTTACAGTATTTAAATGAGTGAAATGGAAAGATTATTGTATTCAAAACTCACATATGAATTTTGTAATTACATTTATAGTATTATTATTATACATATAGTATTATTATTGGAAAATATTAATAATAAACTTATTACATGCATGTACCATAAAAAGGATCTCCTCAGTGAGAGAGAGAGAGAGAGAGAGAGAGAGAGAGAGAGAGAGAGAGAGAGAGAGAGAGAGAGAGAGAGAGAGAGAGAGAGAGAGAGAGAGATTGCATAAAAACCATTAAATTCATTGACCATTGTATGGCACTGTTACTTGACAAATTTAACAGTTTCCCAGCTCCGAGCGTCACTGGAGTTACGAGAAGGAAGGGAAATTGATACAGAAAAAGACGAAGGGAAGAATTTTCATTTGAAACATATTATTATTATTTAAACACATACATCTACCATAAAAATTCTCTCATCACAGTAAGAGAGAGGAGTTATCCTTACGTAAGTGAAATGGAAAGGTCATTTTTATCTCTTTAAAATACTACCACATATGAATCTTGTAATTACAGTTTTATTATTATTATTATTATTATTATTATTATTATCATCATTAACAACAGAAAATATCAATAAACATTTTACATACTAGTACCATAAAAATTCTTTAATCTAAGTAAAGAGAGAGAGACAGACAGAGTGTGTGTGTTTATCTCTCTGTTCTCTCAGAAAATACTTATATCGCTTCCAGCCAAACAGAGGTAGGGAGTTACCACTATGACATACATATCTTGTGTGGCAAGAGAGAGAGAGAGAGAGAGAGAGAGAAGAGAGAGAGAGAGAGAGAGAGAGAGAGCTATTATTATTATTATTGTTAACAACAGAAAATATCAATAAACATTTTACATACTAGTACCATAAAAATTCTTCAATCTCAGTAAAGAGAGAGAGACAGAGACAGAGTGTGTGTGTTTATCTCTCTGTTCTCTCAGAAAATACTTACATCGCTTTCAGCGAAACAGAGGGAGGGAGTTACCACTATGACATACATATCCTGTGTGCAAAAGAGAGAGAGAGAGAGAGGAGAGAGGAGAGAGAGAAGAGAGAGAGGAGAGAGAGAGAGGAGTTATCCTTAATTAAAAGAGTGAAATGGATAGATGATTGTATTTCTTTAAAATACTATCACACAATATGAATTTTGTAATTACAGTTATATTAATAATAATAATAATATTATTATAATAATTATTATTATTTAAAGTATTAAAAACAAATAGTACATGTACTATAAAAATTCTCGAGTCTCAGTAAATGAGAGAGAGAGAGAGAGAGAGAGAGAGAGAGAGAGAGAGAGAGAGAGAGAGAGAGAGAGAGAGAGAGAGAAATTGCATGAACATCGGTGTCAACAACATACAGCTCCTCCCCTCCGTCCCATTACTTGATATGTTGACAGTTTTAGTCCTGGAGTTTGAGAGAGAAGACTGGGTTTTTTCCTTCATTCTTACATAATTTTTCAAAGTTATAAACTAAAATCTTACTAATTCACTTTAGTATTTTCTTTAATGAATGATGTTATGTTTCTGTATACATTAATATTAATATTTGAAAATAGTCAATCAATTACCTATCATACAAAACAACCATACATCTGTAGGAGAGAGAGAAAGAGAGAATGATTATTTTTACTAAGGGGAACACTGTATATATATATATATATATATATATATATATATATATATATATATATATATATATATATATATGAATTTTTATCACACTGATATATATATATATATATATAAGCATTAGGCTACAAATGTTTAATATCTAATTTGCTCTCTTGATAGCCAGATGGGCTAAGGCATCACTGAGTTCTCATCCTTGCAGTTCGAGACCATGAAACGACAAACTTCCTATCAACTATAATTCCCCTTCAGTATCCTCTTACATAATAACCGGCATATATTCATTTCCGAGGGTAGAGGAAATTGAATAGTTAAATGATGTTTGAAGCTTAATGTTTTATATATATATATATATATATATATAATATATATATATATATATATATATATATATATATATATATATTAGTCCCAGTTTATGAGATATATAATTTTTATCACATGACTGTGATTTATATACCAGCAATCAAGTATTAAACTACAAATGTTGTTTAACATCCACTTTACACTCTTGATAACAAGATAGACAAGGATCACTGAACATCACAAGTTCTCGTGCTTGGCGGTTCGAGCCCATGAGACAACAAACTTCCTATCAACTATAAATGAAGTATTTGGAACCGTTTAGGTGAACAAATCAAAGTTATAAACCTATCCACATGCCCTTTAACTAATAACCAATCCATAGTATTAAACTTAGGTTTGTAATTTGCTCTTAAACCTGATAAAAAAGAACAAACTCGACTTCCTAGTAACATCTGATAAATTCACTGCTAACAACAATTACAAGAAAGGCAAAATATGTCTTAAGGGAATTCTTCTAATATCTTTGCGCACACCAACCAATATATAGTATATATAGTATATTCTTAATATATATTTTAATGTAAGATATATATAGAATAATATATATGAATTTTATCACACAACTTAATACATACAAGCATTAGGCTACAAATGTTTAATATCTAATTTGCTCTCTTGATAGCCAGATGGGCTAAGGCATCACTGAGTTCTCATCCTTGGCAGTTCGAGACCATGAAACGACAAACTTCCTATCAACTATAATTCCCCTTCAGTATCCCTACATATACGCATATATTATTTCCGAGGTAGAGCAAATTGAATAGTTAAATGATGTTTGAAGCTTAATGTTTTATATATATATATATATATATATATATATATATATATTATATTAGTCCCCAGTTTATGAGATATATAATTTTTATCACATGACTGTGATTTATATACCAGCAATCAAGTATTAAACTACAAATGTTGTTTAACATCCACTTTACACTCTTGATAACAAGATAGACCAAGGATCACTGAACATCACAAGTTCTCGTGCTTGGCGGTTCGAGCCCATGAGACAACAAACTTCCTATCAACTATAAATGAAGTATTTGGAACCGTTTAGGTGAACAAATCAAAGTTATAAACCTATCCACATGCCCTTTAACTAATAACCAATCCATAGTATTAAACTTAGGTTTGTAATTTGCTCTTAAACCTGATAAAAAAGACAAACTCGACTTCCTAGTAACATCTGATAAATTCACTGCTAACAACAGTTACAAGAAAGACGAAATACGTCTTAAGGGAATTCTTCTAAATATCTTGAGCACACACAACAACACATACTCCGTACCTAAAAGATTTATGTTAGCTATAAATACTCACTCTGCAAACTGGATGTTATAATCACTAGATCAAATAAAGACAGTAAAATTGTGTTAATAGACAGAGTTTCTACCAAGAAAAGATCAGAGAACTTTTTAATGATACAACTACTTATGAGAAATTAACAAAAACCAGAGCCATAATGTCTAAGTAGATTTCTTTAGAAAAATCAGAAACACTGGTAAAAGTAAGAAATATATAGAATTTTGGAAAAATTTAAAACAATCAATCCCAAATTACCTTATTTCTATGGCCTTTCCAAAACGCAAAAATAACATTCCTTTCTATCCCATAATCTTGTGTGCTGGAGATTTTAACTACAGAATCTCTATATGGTTAGCCAAAACATAGAGAAGACTTTTGCAACAAAATTAGGCTGGCAAATATCCTCATATATAACGTAAAGCTTCTCAGCCTAGATGTAGACTCCCTTTTCACAAAAATACCCATAGAAGATGTATTAAAGTTCCTCAAAAATAAACTGGAGGCATATGCTGACTACTTCCCCATAGCATTGAATAAAATAATGCAACTTGTAGAGGTCTACATCACTAATAACTTCTTTTCCTTTAGCGATAACTTTTACCATAAAAAATCTGGTTGCAGTATGGGGAGCCAGCTTAGTCCCGTGTTTACAAACTTATATATGGAGTATTTTGAAACTGTAATTATAAACTCTATCAAACCTGCAGATATGATTTGGCTTCGTTATGTAGATGACATCTTAACATACTGGAAAAACATGTGAGGTGATTTTGGTGTTTTTCTACAAAAATTAAATTCCATGATCTTGAGCATAAAATTTAGAGTGGGAAAATAATAACCAAATCGAGCTTTTAGATGTCTTAATCATCAAAACCAATAACAACAACAAATTAACTGTATTCAGGAAAGCAACATACTATGGTTTCACTGGAAAATCTCTCGGAAAGATTAACTCAACATAAATGATCAGTAAGATATGGACATCATAGTTCAGCAATTTTCTATCATATAAATAACATGAATCATACCATCCATTAGAACTCATCCCAAATTGTATACAAAAGCAACTGTCGATACTAATGTCAGATGGTGGAATCTTCACTGATAAAAAAAAAAACAAGATAATAAGATCAACCCTTCCAATGGAGCCTGGGGCTCTGACCAATGGACAATGTCTTCCTTAAGGCAACGATGAAGAGGATTAAGACAATTGACAGAAACAAGGAGGCTTAGCAATAACCCCAGGCATCACCTAAGGGCATCTCCCACTTTATATTTCAATAATGAAACTCCTTTTGTCACTCAGTGCTTGAGAAGGGTGGAAGTGAGTCCACCAAAATATAGTCCTTAGCTTTAAACCAGTGTGTTAATGGGCCTTTTATAATTGAGATGTATCCTGTTTATATATATAAATATATACTATATATATATATATATATTATATATATATATGTATATTATATATATATATATATATATATATATATATATATATATATATATATATATAATATATATATATATATATATATATATATATATATATATATATATATATATATATATATATATATATATCATATATATTATTAATATATATATAATTATATATATATATATATATATATATATATATATACATATATACACACACACACAGTAGTACCTCGAGATACGAAAGGCTCAACTTACGAAAAACTTGAGATACGAAAGCCAATACGAAAAATTTAACGGCTCTACATACAAAAAGTTTTCAAGATACAAAAGGTTTCTGAAAGTCCGAGATTCGGCCGGATAACAATTTTGAAAATCGCGCCACGCGCTGCCATCTCAGTACTAGTAGACTTGCCACCATCCTCCTGCTCTCCCATTGGTTCCTGATGCTAGTCGCGGCCATGAAATCCTTCTCTCCTATTGGCCAGCGTCCCTCCCATCATGCATCTACTATGTAAATGTGGTGGCGTGGCTCGGCCACTCGGTACCAGCATTGTTATAGTATGCACGCGGTATTCGTTTTCGGGATCGTCAATGTGTACGTATTAAAAAAAAGTGACCAAGATCTCTCACATGGGATAAGTGATCAAGGTCTCTCTCATGGGATAACTGGAAACTTTGCAAGGTTGGTAGAATCTCCACTCCTTGCTGAACAGAGGGTGTACCAATCATTTACAACATGCACACCAGTAGTACGTATAATCAAGGCACTTCAGTTTATGTTGAAGGTCAGCAGCCGAACATTCAGTACCCAAATCAGTTGCAGAGAGAGCATTTGGTTGAACAGGGTTTTGATGGACACCAGGGCCAACAGAGTCATGAGGTGCAAAAAAAGAACCAAGTGATAAAAAACAAAAAGTTAAAATTCTGAAAAAAAAAAAAAAAAAAAAAAAAAAAAAAAAAAAAAAAAAAAAAAAAGGCAGAAATTAAAGCCGCTTTTCATAAAGTGCAATCATTTGTAGAAGACACCACCCGAAAAGGCTCACACAGGAACATTGTGAAAAGTAGGCAAAAGCAATCTTCCTTGGATAGTTACCAACCGAGTACTACAACCATACAACTCAACAACACAAATCACTGCACAGACAAACACAAATCAAAACAACCTTACAAGTCCATATACAACCACTCACAAACAACATCAAGAAATCACATCTCACCAACAACAACACTCAACAACTCATATACAACTCAACAGAAACTCACAAGCTAAACAACCTTCCAACACACAAGCACAACAAATTCAACAAGACAAGCACAACAATTCTAAGCATACGATATCAACAGCAAATCAAACAACAATTCAATCCAGAAATACAACACAACTGACCATAAACAATATCCATGACTGCTGTCAAAAACGACTGTCCAGTACAGATACTGATCCAAGACTGACTTCGCAACCGCACCAGCAGACAACCCAAAACGATCGCCCAACAAGCAAACCAATGCTAACTATCCACCCACCACTTACGGTCTTTCTCTCTCTCTCTCGCAACAGCTCGCTCACTCACACTCTTCAGAATAACACATACGCACTTACACACTAGCATACAGTAACACCAAACACGAACACGACACATCAAACACACAAAAACAGTCACTCTCTCAATTATTCCTGACAATTACAAACAACCCAACAACACTCACTTACTCTCTCGCTCTCTTTCTCATGCAACCATCGAAGACATTGTCAAATGTAACTACCACATCACTCCTCCATAGCAAGTCCTCAAAACGTGCCTTGCACAGCCCAAAGTTTCCAATTAAAACGAATGAAGGGCCTGCGGCAATTTGCATCAATAATAGATCCAATATTCAAATTGCAACAAAAGAATGTGAACAAATTTTAGCTATTTCATGCAAGAAACAAGATGTGAAACCGACCTAGTCACAAGATAAAAAAAGTTAGGGAGATACTTCAGCCTTGGTTTGGGAAGGAATCTCTGGTGAAACAGCTACTCCGGGGAATTGTCATATCAATTTCCTGGTACTGATGGCTGACTTTTTATCTCTCAAAAACCTCCATAAGAGACACTTGATTGATTCTAGACAGCAATGACTACAATGTTCTACATCTTCATATCTTATTGTGTCAACATTGTATCCACTACATAGTGGCCTAATAACATTCATAGAGGTCAAAATCTGTACAGATTGGCCCATGTTCACACCCACAAAGTATGTGATCCATTGTCTGGATGAGATGACTACATGGGCACTCAGCAGAGGGGACAAGACCCCACTTATGAAGATTGTCTCCAGTCCTTCCAACTCTAGCTCTTGCTCGATTAAGAGTAACCCAATCCTTTCTACAAAGGTTTGGTCCATGGGGGAGAGACTCACATGGGCTCTGGATGGCCTCACCCAGTGGGCAGTGGTCAGTTTCTCTCCAACATTCTAGACAGTAAGTTGCTGACTCCCTGGGGTCGAGGCTGGTGGTGGTTATGAAGCTCTTGGAGGGTTTCAATCTTTGTCTAACCACCTGATGATCATAGAGCGAGTGCCTTTCATCATTCTCGTTTATATTTTTGGCTCTTTGAATGGGCTGTTCAGTGGTGAAATGCCTGCCAATCTATAGAGTACTGGGAGGGGTGTTGGTGTTAAGGCACCAGTAATTATGCGACATGCTTGATTGAGTTTGGCATCAACTTTATGGGAATGACATGACCTTTCCCAGACTTGTGAGCAGTATTCGGCAGTGGAGTAGTTGAGTGCCAGAGCTGTTTGTCTTAAGAGTTTGAGGATTTTGTTCCCCAGTTTGAATTGGTAGCTACCTTCTCCTTTACTTTCCTTACATGCTCCCTAAAAGATAGTGTTTGGTCTAATGTAATGCCTAAATTGACGGGGAGATATCATTCTTCAGTTTCTTATTAATCCACGAGATGTTCAACTCCCTTTTTGACTGGTAGTTTTTAAGATGGAAAGCACATACCTGTGTTTCGTCTGGGTTGGCATTTAGGAAGTTTTGCTTGTAGTATTCATTAAGATCTTTCAAAGCATTTGATAATTTGCTTTCAATGATAGTAAATGAATCTGACTGGATGGCTATGCACAGACCATCTGCATTTATAAATCTATGGATATCTATAAACTGTGGTTGATCGTTGCTATAGATGTTGAAAAGAATGGGGGCCAACACAGACCCTTGTGGGAGGCCGTTTGTCCGTTTTCACCATCTGCTTCTCCTGCCATCCATTTCAACAAAGAAAAGTCTGTTACTCAGCAGTGACTGGATGATATGCACAATGCTTGAGTTGCAAATAACTTTGGCAAGTTTCAAAAGAAGCAACCTGTGGTTCACAGTGTCATAGGTCAACAAATACTGCCCCTGTCATTTTCCCAAGCTCAAAGCCATCCTCAATATACTGAGTGAGGCTGAGTACCTGAGAGCAACAAGATCTTCCTGCCCTGTAGCCAGCCTGGTCTGGTGTCAGTTGTTCTTCAACTGTAGGAGATATGCAGCCCATTATCATTCATTCATACAGTTTGTATAAGATGCAGTGAAGAGATATTGGCCGATAGCTCTTAGGGATTTTTGGGTCTTTACCAGGTATTAATAAGGCCACAACTTTAGCTCTTCTCCATAGTTATGGGATCTGGTATGTTTTTCCACAGTTGTCAAGAAATGCCACTACCCATGATTTAGTCTAGCTACCAAATGCAATATTATATCAGATGTAATGTCATCCACCCCAGCAGCTTTTCCAGGTTTAAGGTGTTTCATAGCTTCTTGGAGTTCTTCAACAGTGAATGGCCAAACTGATATTTTCTTACATGACAAGTTTCATTTCATCCTTCATTCTTTTGAGATATCCTCGTTCTTTGACATATGGCTTTCCATTAAGTAAAGGTTATTTTGCTACTGTATTAGGTGTTACTGCTGCTATTCTTGTTTGGGTGTACTTATCCAAGTTCAGTTGACTAATTGTTTTCTATACTTTCTTACTGTTCTGAGTCATATCTGTGCTGGTTATCAGTTCTTGCCTTCTCTTCTTTTTCTCGTTGGCTACAGAGGCCAACAAAAGCTCTCCTGGTTCGATGATGCTTTGGGCAAACGGGTCTAAATTGTATGCTTGTGTATAATCCTTGTAAATCTCTTTACCTCAGTCTGTGATACACGGGATATAATTATTTCTGCTTTCTCTTGGAATATGTTTCCTATGTTTCCTTGACACTGTCCATACAAGTTTCTTGAAAAGTTCATAGTTGTCTGGTTCTGGTTTGATGTTATTTATCTTGTCATCCAGCTCCGATGTGAAATAGTCCCACTTTTATTTCCGGAAGTTGAATCTTGGTATAGGTTAAGACTCAAGAGCTCTGATAACTGATCTAATGTTAACAGCAATAGGTCTGTGTTGAGATATTGGAATTGGGTCACAGGACTGATTTTTCAAAGTTTAGGTAGTGGCAAGATGACACAAATGCCAGGTCAGGTTTATATCCTCTCTTCCACCTTGTACAAATAAAAGATGGTTTATCTTTTGCACTATGGAGAATGATTAGGTTGTTATTTAGAGCCCATTCTTCTACAGCCTATCCATCAAGTGTTATTCTGGCTGTAGCCCCATATGGTGTCGTGGCTATTGAAATCTCCAATCACTAAAGATGCCCTATTTCCGAGGGTGTGATTTTGAGGCCATTTAAATGGAATAGGAAGTGGTTTGTACACAGACACGATGTCGATGTTTTTGGTCTCTATTTGGAGTAACTCCATTCCCTCATCCGACAGATCAGCATTATTCACAATTAAGGTTTTTTCCTTCCCGTACATTGCACTACTGTGAACGGGATTTGGGTGGTAGATTATCAGGTTATTATTATTATTAATAGGGCTTAGTTTTTCCAGACCTCTGAGTCTTAAGTAGACTCTTCTCGGGCTGGTTAGATTGTCAGGTGCATGCCTGGCATTTTTGGTGGTGCCGAGTCCTTACGAGTCTCTTGAAAACATAAAATGTCCACTTTAAAACTGCTGAGAATTTCCAATTTTACAGCTGAGAGGCCGTCTGCATTGAAACTCATGACCTTCAGGTTCGAGACCTTAGGGGCTGAGGGTTTATCCTTTTACCACCCCGTAGAAGATTTTGGTGTTCTACATCAAGAGGTGATCACCCTCACCTCCTCTCAATATGGTAATGCTAGCCATCCTTCGATGGCGCAAGCAAAGAAGTGGCACTTGTCTGCCATTCACCTCAAGGGGTCTCTCAATGTAATAGTCAGACTCCCTGTCAAGGAAAACGACAGCCTCAACAGTGAATGTTAAGACAACCACTCACTCTTTACAGACAATGGCCAACAAGATTCCACAACTGGAAGTGGACCTACTCGCCACATATTAGACTCATAAACTGCCAGTCAAGCAACCCCAAGAGATGCCTTCCTACAAGATTGGAACAAATGGAGGACGATATATCTTTTTCCTCCATTGTTCCAGATTTCGAAGGAACTGAGCAAACACCTAACCTTCAAAAGAACAGCTTACTTAATAGCCGCAAACTGGCCAAACAGGCATTGGTTCCTATTACTTTAACAATGAGCAGAGATAAATTCCACTACTGTCTACTGTTTTATCCCAGTCAGTAGGAGGGAAAGCCGTTTACAGATCCTCCTTTCTGAGCAGAGACCTTCACGGGTGGATTATTTAAATATCTACCATAGAAATTACTCGCCCAATGTTGCTAGGTACCTGGTACAAAAACTACAGACTTCATATATCTGGCAATACCAATCTGTATGAAACATATGGTTAAATTATATCCATACCATGAGCACAGTCAGAATTTCTAGGGATGTGCTTTTAAACGTTTTTATCCCTTTTGAAGTCAAATGTCTTGCAGTTACAACAATCATGACATACAAAGCAGTATAAACCGAACCATTGTTTCATAGATTCGGGATTGACTGTAGTACAGAAGTTGTCATTTTTGCAGTCCTTTGAACTAAGAAGATAAGCTCTCTAAAGGTTCCAATTACTTGGTCCCTGAATGAGGTGCTTAAACTTCGATCAACCACTCAATTCAGCGGGCCTTATACAGTGGATCCCCTTTACTCATGTTCTCCGGATTCGCGGACTCACACATTTTACATATGAAAATGTGCGCAATTTCATGTAGAATACAACAAAAACCACTCATGGTTGTAGCTTTTATCAGTTTTGAAATATTTTCATATAAATAACGATAAGTGCCAAAATTTCAACCTTCGGTCAACTTTGACTCTACCGAAATGGTCGAAAAACGCAATTGTAAGCTAAAACTCTTATATTCTAGTAATATTCAATCATTTACCTTCATTTTGCAACAAATTGGAAGTCTCTAGCACAATATTTTTATTTATGGTGAATTTATGAAAAAACTTTTTCCTTACGTCCGCGCGGTAACTCTTCCGAAAAAATCATAAATTTTTTCGTCCGATTGTCGTAATGTTTGCACCATTTTAAATTAGCCGTTACATAAAGTTTGATATATAAAAATGTGCACAATTTCATGTAGAATACAACAATAAACAACCCATGGTTGTAGCTTTTATTAGGTTTGAAAATTTTTCATATAAATAATGATAAGTGCCAAAATATCAACCTTCGGTCAACTTTGACTCAAACGAAATGGTAAAAAAACGCAATTGTAAGCTAAAACTCTTACATTCTAGTAATATTCAATCATTTACCTTTATTTTGCAACAAATTGGAAGTCTCTAGCACAATATTTCAATTTATGGTGAATTTATGAAAAAAAAAAAATTTCCTTACGTCCGCGCAGTAACTCTTCCGAAAAAAATCATAAATTTTCTCGTCCGATTGTTGTAATGTTTGCACCATTTTAAATTAGCCGTTACATAAAGTTTTATATATGAAAATGTGTGCAATTTCATGTGGAATACAACAAAAAACAACCCATGGTTGTAGCTTTTATCAGTTTTAAAATATTTTCATATAAATAACGATGTGCCAAAATTTCAACCTTCGGTCAACTTTGACTCAACCGAAATGGTAAAAAAATGCAATTGTAGGCCTAAAACTATTACATTCTAGTAATATTCACATATTTACCTTTATTTTGCAACAAATTGGAAGTCTCTAGCACAATATTTTGATTTAAGGTGAATTTATAAAATAAACTTTTTCCTTACGTACACGCGGTAACTCTTCTGAAAAAATCATACATTTTTTCGTCCGATAATCATAATGCTTGCACCATTTTAAATTAGCCGTTACATAAAATTTTATATATAAAAATGTGTGCAATTTCATGTAGAATACAACAAAAAACAACCCATGGTTGTAGCTTTTATCAGTTTTGAAATATCTTTTATATAAATAATGATAAATAGAAAAAATTCTTCCTTCGGTCAAATTTAACTCTACCAAAATGGTCGAAAACTGCAATTGTAAGCTACAACACTTACAGTCTAGTAATATTCAATCAATTAACTTCATTTTGCAACAAACTGGAAGTCTCTAACACAATATTTCGATTTATGGTGAATTTTTGAAAACTGCTTTTTTTTTTTTACGTCCGAGCATTACGAATTCATGCATCATTTTGTGATAACATTTTCTCTGTGTTGCCTTGATCAATTTACAATGTGTTATATACCAAAATGATTGCAATTTAGTGTACAATACAACATAAAATAATTAACTCGTTAGCTTTAACCGTTTTGCTCACAGCGCGATTTGTATACAATTATATTTGATGATATTTTTTTTCATTTCTGATGATTGCATTCTAAACCTCAGGCAACAACAAAAAAAGGAGCCATAAATGAACCCTTAATCTTGAAAACTAAGCGTGCTGTGATATTTTTAAGAAAACATTTTTTCCGCTTCAGCACTTACTCGCGAACGCCGCTGGCATATGGCAGTCGATTTTTAAAATACCGCTTCGGCGTTTAAGGGTTAATCCTTAATGGACAGACTGATCCTTGGGAGCAGTAAAAACAGGTTAGGTGTGGTGGACAGATTGATCCTTTAGATAAACAATATTACACACCATTGATTTGGAAAGAATCGGGCGGGAAAGAAGTGCCCATACTTTTATAGCCCATAAATTCACTAATGGCAATTTTTAAACTGGCTAAAATCACGAGTGTGGGCATCTCAGGACTTCAGTAGTGCTTGTGACTTGAAGGGAGAATGTTCTGCGTCTCTCTCACATGACGTCTTTATGTAAATTTGCTTGTAAATATATCAAGGGGTTGCTGTTCTTTTTTGTTCTTATCTTTTACAATAGTATGTCAGTTGTAAATGTAATTTTACAAATAAAATTGCAAAGAAATATTAGAAAAACCATGTAAAAGTAAATAAAATGTTACTGAATCCTCATTCTCAGCAAAATTTATGTAAAAACTGGCTAAAATCATGAGTGTGGGCGTCTCAGGACTTCAGTAATGCTTGTGACTTGAAGGGAGAATGTTCTGCGTCTCTCTCACATGACGTCTTTTTGTAAATTTGCTTGTAAATATATCAAGGAGTTGCTGTGCTTTCTTCTTGTCTTTTACAATAGTATGTCAGTTGTAAATGTAATTTTACAAAGAAATATTAGAAAAAAAATGTAAAAGTAATTAAAACGTTACTGAATCCTCATTCTCGGGACATTTACGTAAAACTTTTTCAACAAAGATGCTAAGAATTTGTTACTGCTTTTATTTCTTATCTGTTTTGATATTGTGTGAGCAGTAATTATAATTTTACAAAACAAAATGAAATTATTTATTTGAAAAAAACATATTATCTTGTAAATAGGCCCCAAAGGGGTTGTAAATAGTCATTTTCAACTTCTCGTGGAAGGTAGGGAAAATTTTTTATAATTTTTTTTCCTTCATGTAAATTTGCATATCTTCTTCTTTCCATTGATGTGTTTTTTTCATAAATTGGCCAACCTGTCCAGTAAGGGTTAAAGGACTTTGAGTTGCTATAAGAGCATGGTGTTTTATAACAATGGTTAACCACTTTTAATAAGTATAAATTTACTTAAGAGTTAAGAGCTCCTATATGTTCTGAGTCCTCTACTAAATCAAAGGTTTTTATGCATTATAATATTAAAGTAAGAATAATTATTTCCTCACTGATTCAAGAGAATGGTAGCTGCAATCCAGGTAGGTTACAGATGAATATACAGTGATATAACTCCCATGGTCAATTACGGATATATCTGTTGCCTTACAATAACATGAGGGTTATGTTAGAACCCACCTGTCATAATAAGTAACTTTTCCATTGCGTTTAAGACATTTTTATTTTCGTTTTTCTTTATAAAAGATGTGTGTAATTAATTAGGCAAATAGCAAAAATTTTACAGTTTGGCTTATGGATATTATATGTAGTCTTTCATACTGAATTCTATTTCATAGTCCTACTTCCACCTGACCTCTTTAAAAAAAAAAGTTTACTTTTATTACAAAGAACTAAAAAAGTCTAGGAACAAATTTCATTTTAGCAGAACTGAAGATATGTACATCATTTAGTAAATTTGTGGCTGTATAAAAAAATCATCCCAATATATATATACTGTAGATATTCTTCATTCCATAAGGTAATCCCCTAAAATTTAGGTAATGTGAACACTGCGCTACTTAGAACACTTTCTTAAGGAGCACAAATTTCTAATTTAAATATGTTAGAATAACTAGTGTCTGTAAGTGAAATAGAAAAAATTATCTATGAAGAATTCTAAGATCATAAAATAAATACATCAATACATAAAACCAAACTAATGGAAGAACAGAGAAACAGTGTATTTAACTTTTTAAACAAACATAAAAACTTACACATGTATAGGAGGGGCAAGGTAGCACTTCTATGAATACAGGCAGTCCCCTGTTTACGGCAGGTTCGGCTTACAAAGTTCTGAGGTTACGACACTTTTCAATTATATTCATCAGACATTATTTCCAGGTTTATGACCCATGTTCCAGGGTTACAAAACTTACAACACCAAACTGGTGGAAGAAATATGACTCCAAAAATGCAATAAAAATGTAGTTTACATAGTTTTTAATACACCCAAAGCATTAAAAAGATGATTTTCTTAGGATTTTTTACAATTTTCCGGCTTACAACGTGTCTCAAGAACGGAATCCCCGCAGTAAGCCGGGGATTGCCTGTACATGAAAACCAGAACTTAGGACCTGGTAGAGGCCTAAAGCATCTGATGAGTTCACTACCCTGTATCTTTACAGCACATCATCATCATACAATCAAAATGGGATAGTGATATAAACAGTAAAATCAAGGACAATTATGGACCCAAAAATTAGCAAAAGGTTGCATTGATAGCAATCATTCTTTTGCTATTCCATCACAGTGCCTGTGTTTATGGTCATGGACCAAACACCTTTTAATCATCTGAAAAAAGAAAGTGTTATTGTCATATGAATCTAATTAAAATACTACATATATCATTTAAAACATGAATATACTGAATACAAACCTTATTTAGATACATAACTATGCTACAGTTTCCAAGCTGCACCCTGTCATATATACATGATAAAGCAGCTACAGTGAAATATCAGAGCCTTCATAAAAAATTGACAGCACAGTAGTATTTTTAAAATATGTTAAATACCACACCCATAATTAAGTTGAAATGTTAAATATTGTTCCAAACTAAATCTGTTTTCCATAAGTACTTAACTATGGTATATCTAAATTTTTTTGGTAAATTTGATAACTCTACTATTTCAAAATAATGTATACATATATGCTATACAGTACTCCCCCACTTTTATGCAGGGATATCATTTTAAAGTCACCTTACAACATCATGTATCCGCCTACAACTGTTATTCTTAAGCATCCCCTATAATTCAGACATGCACATTTTCCTTTGCCTAATGTAACTTTGTGCACTGTCTACTGTACTGTGCATAATGTACGTACATTTTATTGATATTTTGCTGTATTGCAAGATGATTTTGAAATTATATTTACTGTACTGTACATATTTTATCATAGTACTACTTTATAGAGTACAGTGGGCCCCGGTATTCGCGTACTCACACATTCGCGGATTTCTCTCGGGAACGTTTCCCCGCATTATTCGCAGAAAATTTGCGCATTTGCGGTATTTTTCTATGAGAAATATCCACAAATTCCTGGTTTTTTTTATCAATTTCATCATAAAAAGCACTTTTTGTGATAAAACTATTAAAAAAACCAAGTATGAAAATTTTTAGTGGTTTTTCTTGAGTTTTAATTAACAAAATAGGCTGTTTTTAGCGTTTTTATAGGGGTTCCAAACATTAGCTGGTTCTAACTATTCACAGGGGGTCTGGTACGCATCCCCCCGCGAATACGGGGGAACCACAGTATATCTAAAATATCTGGGTAATTTAGAACAACAGGACTCGTTCCTCCAAACAGAATTATATAGTATTTTCACATCAGCCGTGCATCTGATGTCTAGGCCAGTCCCTTACAATGCTCTTGATTGGCTGTTGATAAGCCAATCACAGTGCTGGAAACTTTCAGTCTCTCGAGAGAGTTTACATAGGCAGGATGTATGTTCCACCTCTCCTGAGGGATACTGTTGAATGACAAATCCCTCAGGAGAGGTGGAACATTCATCCTGCCAATGTGAACTCTCTTGAGACTGTGATTAGCTTATCAACAGCCAATCAGGAGCGTCGTAAGGGACTGGCCTAGACATCAGATGCACGCTTGATGTGAATCTACTATAGGCTTGTTGTTACATTGTTAGTATTTTCATGATTCCGTACATAAACATTTAAAAAAAAAAAAATTTAATGTACTACTTTTCAAACATTGCAGTAATATTAATGTATGTAAACACAGTGAATCTGTGACAATTTTAAAGTTATAGTCCATAAAAAATTCGTAAATAAGTGAAGTGAAAGTTCCACAAAAATATGTGATAAAGTGAAGCTCGGAAAATTGGGGGTCCACTTAGAATGCTCTGGCTGAAAGGAAAAGTTCAAGTATTTTGATATACAAACACTTTACAATAGAGTGTGCCAGAGAAGATTGTACTTTACTCCTATCCAGATAGGATCTTCTAAGTGGCAATCTGGTATTTATCAGTTTTTTCCATTAACTTGCATAAAACTGTTAATGAACTTTATCTATCATTGTTACTTTGGGTCTTTGATGGCTTTGACCGGCAATAATCATTTGCCCGTACTGATATGAAAAAGGAAATATTTAATGAAAAAAAAAAAAACTGTTTTCATAAAAACCCATCAATTTATACATTCCGAATACCTGTTGTCAACAGCTCCTTGCAGACTCACTCCAAGGATAAGAAAAAATTCCAACAGGCAAGGCTAGCATTTCGGTAGGTTAGCACTACTGGAAGCTTCATTCATTCCCAGAGTTGTTTGGACCAAGATCAAGAAATTCAAGAAACCCTTTTAATCTAAAAATAAAAATAACACCTGATGGACTATAAATCAACTCAGAATAAGAGGGCACTTTCTCTTATCCTCAGCTAATGCTATTACCCAGTTTACCTGCGTCAAAAACTGCAAGAAGAAGATGAAGTGGTTATGTGCATGCACACCGTCATATTCTTTACATACGACCAATTACCATTCCTTTCTGTTAGTCAATGCAGGATGGTCCCTTACATAAATCCCATGTCTTTTCATAAGGGAAGTGGGAGGGTTTTGAGGACTCAACAGTGTCTACCAAAAATAGGTTTTTCCTACATCAAACACTGTTTTTCTTTTTATAGTGTAGTCGCTGTCTTGTCCTCAAGGAGCTTCACAAAGAAACTGACAGGTGACGAAAAGCTCTTGGATTTTAATCCCAACAACCGCCAAAAAAATTTTGGTCCACGGTTAAGCCACTAGTTTTAAGGCACCATTCTTTATTCCAAATACCTTTAGGTTTGGTAGCGAAGAACAAGAAACTAAGTGCGAACTTACGTTGTTTAGGGTGAACTTCTGTGGTGACTTACCTAAGCACACTGGGTGTGGTTGCAGTATTGTCAAACCTTCCTCAGTGATAGTAAGTATACCAACCTATTAGGAAGACCCACTGTTTGCCGCTGTAGCACCTATGGATCAAGACTATCCATGCCACCTACCAATACACAGCGAAATTAAATTTATTCAAGCTCATGGCAAGTGTTACTATTGTATGAAAAAACGGACCTTTTGGGATGTCTGCCGTGACCTCTAGGTAAACCTTAAGTGCTTGAACTGGGCAAAAGGTTTTGTCTGCTAATTCTAATTTACTCAGAATAGGAGATTTCCTTCTTAAAGGAATCCCATTCTTGGCCAGGAATGACAGGCCAGGGGACAATAACAATTGATGGTCAGCCGTTTGCGTGATGTATTTTCCCCATCTAAGAAAGCCCAGTTTGCTAATATGCACTCCTGATGCCAATGCATTCAAGAAGACTGCATATTGTAGCTTGTGAGTTGTGGTTGAATTGGATCCACTAAATTGAGGGGCTGAACAAAGTTGAGGGACCAAGTAATTGGAACCATTTAGAGCAGATCTTTGTAGTGCAAAGGACTGCAGAAGAGAAGTGACAATCTCAATACTAGTCACATCCCAAAATCATGAATCAATACGTCCGTTAATGGTACCTTGCATTAATGACTGTTGTAACTGCAAGGCGTTTGTCTTCAAAAGGGATAAAAAATTTTGAAATTGCTTCCCTAGAATTTTTTATTGGACTCTTGGTATGGATATGATGTAACCATATCCTCCATACATACTGGTATTAGCAGATATATGAAGCCTGTAATTTTTGCACTAGATACCTAGCAATGTTGGGTGAGTAATTTTCATGGTATAGATAAAATTTAAGAAAATCCACCTGTGAAGGTCTTGGCTTAGAAAAGGAGGATCATTGAACGATTTTCCCTCCTACTGACTGGGATAAAACAGCGGACAGTTTTGGAATTTATCTCTTAGCCTCTTGTTAAAGTAATAGGAACCAATACCTGTTTGGCCAAATTGGGGACTATTAAGTAAGCTGTTCCTTAGTAGGTTAGGAGTTTGCTGAACACCTTCAAAACCTGGAACAATGGAGGAAAAGGGTATGGTATATCATCCTCCATTTGTTCCAGCCTCATAGGAAGGCCTCTCTTGCTGCTACTGACTGGCAGTCTGTGTTTCTCATATGAGGAGAACAGGTCCACTTCCATTTGTGGAAGCATCTTGGTGATTTTTTGAAAGAGTGGTTCAACTTCACTCTTGAGGCATTTGTTGTCCTTGATAGGGAGTCTACTATTCCATTCAGAGACCCCATACGGTGAATTGCAGGAAAGTGCCACTTCCTTGCTTGTCCTATCGAACGATACCTAACATTACCACATTGAGTGGAGGCGAGTATCATCCTGACTCTTAATATAGGGCACTGCAGTCATGTTGCCTAGAACAAACCAAATGTCTCTCTTCTGGAAGTTTGAGTTTTTGAGACAAAAGGATAGCCATCAACTCCAGGAAACTGATATAATTCCTCAGAGTAGATGAACACCTCCCTGCCACCTGACGATCCTCCCAACCTGTCAACAATGCATCTGTGTTTATTGTCATTCATAATGACTGAGGAATCAGGGTGACATGTATCGCCAGAGATTCCTTCTGGGATCAAGGCCAAAGTATCTCCACAACTTTTTTCAATATTTTGATGAGGCTGGTCTCACATCTTGTTTGTTGCATGTGATAGCTAGAATTTGTTCACATTCATTTGTTGTAATCTGAGTATTGGATCTATTTTTGATGCAAATTGTAACAAGCCCGTCATACATTCTAATTGCCGTTTGGAAACGCTGGGCTGTGGAAGACACGTTTAGAGGACTTGCCTTATTCTGTTTTGAGTATGATGGGGAAAGACAACAAGCTGTGAATAAAGTATCCCAGCACTGTCCCAGCTACTGAAAGCATCTGTTGGGTGTGAGGTGGGATTTTGTCAATTTATCAGAAATTCTTTTGACTGTAGCCATTTGACCACTGCTCTTAGGTTTTCCAAGCACACTTTTCTTGTGGGGCCCCAGATCAACCACTCGTCAAGGTGGGCTATTAGCTGTTTCTTAATTCTCGAAGAACTACCATTACTAACATTGTCAAATCTTAGGGCAATGTTCAGTCCATAGGGCACAACTACGAACCTATACATATCTTTCCTATCCGGAGCCTTAGGAAGGGATGGAAGGGAATGGCCATAGGGATGTGTCAGTATGCATTTTCCAGATTTACAAATATCCAAGTCCCTTTTAGAACAACTGAACGCACGAAGGCAAAGGTAGTTATTCGGAAAATTTAGCAAACAATGCGCTTGTTCAATGTTGATAAGTCTAGGATCACTCTTCATTTGGAGGGATACTTTTTGGGGACACTAAAGAGAGACATGCATAGTGACGAATATCGGCATTTTTATCTATGGTTTCTCAGAAGAACCTCTTTATAGGAGGGGAGGGGTGAGACTGTTTCTACCCCAGCCTGTTTAAAATTAATGCTGTCCCCCGAAAGGGAAGACTTCAATTGCCTGTGGTGTCATTGAAGTAAGACTCAACCTTCCATTCGATTTGGTTTTTTGTTTTAGAGTTAGCCATTCGTGAACAAGAAAAGGATCTTGCTCTAGGGAAACCTGTAACCAATTAACAGAAACTTAGTCTGTCACCATAGCACATCATGTACCTGTGCGGCCAAGTGAAGAGTTGCCAGATGCTGCTTGCTGAATATTTCCATATATATATATTATATATATATATATATATATATATATATATATATATATTATATATATATATACAGGCAGTCCCCGGTTATCGGCGATCCGGTTTTATGGCGCTTGTCTAGCACCATATTGGCGATTTATAGTGCCATAACAGACAGAGTTCCGATTCTCAGCACCAGTAATGAGTTATGGCGCCATAACATACCTAACAGGGGCACTATAATGGCGCTAACTGATTCAATACTTTGTATTGTAACTGTACAAGAGACAAAAGTGAAAGTGAAGAAAACAAATAAGTAACCAAATACCTTCCACATATGCTGAATCATTAGAAGAAGGATTTGGGTAAATAAAGACAAAGTCAAAAGAGTTAAGGAAGTTAAGGAAACAAAAATGACCAGAGAAATGGAGTACAGTAGTACCTCTAGATACGAAAAGCTCAACTTACGAAAAACTCGAGATACGAAAGCCATTGCGAAAAATTTTACTGCTCTACATATGAAAAGTTTTCAAGATACGAAAGGTTTCTGAAAGTCCGAGATTTGCCCGGATAACAATTTTGAAACTCGCGCTGCGCACCGCCATCTTAGTTCTAGTAGACTCGCCACCATCCTCCTGCTCTCCCATTGGTTCCTGATGCTAGCCAAGCCATGAAATCCTTCTCTCCTATTGGACAGCATCCCTCCCATCATACATCTTATACGTATACGTGGTGGCGTACCTATCTCGGCCTCTTCGTACCAACATCTCTATCGTACACACACGGCATTCGTTCGGTCCAACGATTTCGTTTAGTAACGTAAATTCGTTAGTGATTTCGTTGCAGTATACTATCGTGTTGTGCGGAAACTTTATTGTGTTACTTATACGTAAATTACGTACAAGATAACGTAGTCATGGGTCCCAAGAAAGTTGAAATTCACGGAAAGAAGCGCATGCTCTCTTTGGAGACAAAGATGGAAATCATCAAAAAGTACGAAACTGGTATGCGATTGAGTGTGATCGCAAAGGAATACGGCCGTAATCCGTCGACAACAGGCACCATCCTTAAACAGAAGGATGCCATCAAAGCAGCTACACCGTCAAAGGGCATCACTATTTTGTCCAGCAAGAGGACTCACGTGCACGACGAGATGGAACGGCTGCTCCTCGTCTGGATAAAAGACAAAGAAATTGCTGGCGATACGGTAACGGAGACAGCAATCACCCACAAGGCCAGAGCTATTTTCGGCGATTTGAGTGCCCAGGCGGAAGACGACGGAGGGGAAGGGACTTCAACGCAAACCCCAGAGTTCAAGGCTTCGCATGGCTGGTTCGAGAAATTTCGTAAACGAACTGGCATCCATTCGGTGGTGCGTCATGGGGAGGCTGCCAGCTCGGACACGAAAGCGGCCGAAGCATTTAACCCTCTTACGCCGACTGGACGTATTTTACGTCGACATTTTTTGTCTCCCGTGTGCCGACTGGACGTATTTTACGTCGACTTACAAAAGTTTTTTTTTAAATTCGCGGAAAAATACTTATAGGTCTACTAGCCTAAAACTTTTGAATCACGCGCCTTGGGGGATGCTGGGAGTTCACGGATCAAGGTGTTGTTTTGTTTACAATCGTTACGCAGGCGCGCAAGCGCGAATTTCTTTCTTGCCACACTAAAAAGTATCTGTGACACATCTCGGAAATTATTTCGTCACTTTGACATAATTTTTGTACCATTGTAAATTAGCCGTTACATGAAGTATTATATATGAAAATGTGTGCATTTTTATGTAGAATACAACAATAAAATACTCATGATTGTAGCTTTTATCAGTTTTGAGATATTTTCATATAAATAACGATAATTGCCAAAATTCCAACCTTCGGTCAACTTTTACTCTACCGAAATGGTAGAAAAACGCAATTGTAAGCTAAAACTCTTATATTTTAGTAATATTCAATCATTTACCTTAATTTTGCAACTAATTGGAAGTCTCTAGCACAATATTTCGATTTATGGTGAAACTTTTTCCTTACGTCCGCGCGGTAACTCTTCCGAAAAAAATCATATATGCGATTGTGGTAATGTTTGCACCATTTTAAAATTAGCCATTATATAAAGTTTTATATACGGAAATGTGCGCAATTTCATGCACAATACAACTAAAAACAACCCATGGTTGTAGCTTTTATCAGTTTTGAGATATTTTCATATAAATAATGATAATTGCCAAAATTTCAACCTTCGGTCAACTTTGACTTTACCGAAATGGTCGAAAAACGCAATTGTAAGCTAAAACGCTTATATTCTAGTAATATTCAAGCATTTACCTTCATTTTGCAACAAATTGGAAGTCTCTAGCACAATATTTCGATTTATGGTGAATTTATGAAAAAAATAACATTTCTGGGCTCAGCTCGTGTCGCTGCGCGAAATACCGACACCTTTTATATAGGTGAGCGAGTCAGAGGCTTCTGACATGTCCAATTTAGCAGTTCTCTGGTATTATAGCAATATTTTACTAGAAATAGTGCTAAAGCAGACATATTTCACTGGGCGACACGGCTTCCTCGCCCAGAAATAGATTTTTCCTACGTCAAAATCCCTTTTCTAGGGTAAATGTACTAACACATACCAGAGAATAAATAAATAAAGAAAAAGGTCAGTATAACTGACTCGCTCACTCTCCCAGAGAGTGTCGGTATGAACACTATGGCGAGTGAGACCACTACCACGAGCCAAATGCCAATAGAATTCTCCCACTACAAAATCCCCCAAGAGGAGAGCTGACCCACAGAGTGGGCAGCACCTACTACTACTACTCCATCCCATGCTGCCGACTGCTGCGCCTCTGGTGGCCATCCTTTTCAGTTAGCGCATACGATACACACGTGCCATTTTCTTCTCTGTGTTTTTTGTGCCCTTTCCTTTGGATTTTATTACCATGGAGCGTGCAGCCATCGCAGCAGCTAAGTTAAGTACTCAGTTTATTGCTAATTGGTTTTTCCGGCCCTGAGCACGTATTTGCCGTTTTTTAGGTATAAATGCGAACTCTAGGTCGGAAGCATGGCAGCATGGTTCTGCCTCGTGGTGGGTTCGTTCTGGGTCGCCCATACCCAGAACATCCCCTTGCTTATGTACGCTCTATTTTATTTATCCGCTTTGTTAGGGTACGGTCTACACCTTTGGTTTTTCATGCATGCATGTCTTTTACCTTATGTAGGCTCTTCCATCCAGACCCTAGCCACGGCTCTTAGTATCGGCCTCGGCTAGCTTTGAGTGGTAGACTTGCCTTCGGGTTAGTCGTACACTCCTGGATTTTTTCTCCTACTATATTGTTTTCTTTCTTTCATTTATTATTCATTTATATTATTTATGTGATATTTGTTAGGTTAGTTAGGCGTCTGGCTTGCTTAGCCTAGGTCATGGCCCATTGGGCCTATATGTTACCGCTCTTCAGCTCGGTTGCTTCCCGATAGCATCTCTCTGATCAGTTGGTTATGTTTCTAGGCTTAGTTGTTTTTTGTTATCTTATCGCCCCGTGGTCACTACGTGATCACGAGCAGCCAGACGCCTGTCCAGTCACCTTCCCCCCCTCCCGCTCTCTTCTATAGGGTCGGGGGGGGTGGGTAGGGTCTGCCCATGCTCGCTCCACATACCCGAGCCTGCTTCCCTCTCTCCCCCCAGGCGGAGGGGGCAGAGGGACGGGACAGACCCAGACTGGACCTCGACCTCTCCGGCTTCTCGGTCGGTCGGATGGTAAAAGGTGGGGGGGACTGGCCTTTCCCCCCTCCATTACTACCCCGTCGCTCCGTTACTAGCCCGAGTCTGTATGACCTCTTGCTCTTTCCCACCTTTCTAGGGCTCCTTTACCACCGAGTCCTGGCATCCAGCGGAAAGGTGCTAGTCTACCCACAGGGTGGACCGGAACATACAGTCGGTCCCTTCTAACCTCTCCGTTTCACTGAGTTACACACTCCGCCACGCACTGGACTTAGTCCGGTACGTTCGAGTTTTTAGGTTTAAGATCTATTATGTTAAACTATTAAGTTTATCTTAAGTACCTTAAACCATTCCCCCTCCCTTCTTGTTTCACCGGATCCCTCCGGGGTTATAGCCTATTCAGGCGATTAAGGGAGGGGTTATGCCCAAATTTTTTCCGAGCTCCGGCATGCAACGGAGTTCTTCTGTCCTTTAGCCTGTAAGTGATAGTCTTTAAGATACTCATGTGTCTTTTCACTTACAGACCACCAACTGTGAGCATCCGGGGTGCGCCGCCCACTCTTCAGGACCCTTGTGGACACGAAGTTTGCCGGTCCCATGCTCCATACGCGACTCCACACGGGGACATCCAGGTCTGGTACCATGAAACGTGTACCATTTGTTACGATCTGGTGAGCCAGCTCTTAGACGGGGTAAGTATCCCATCTCCGGTAGCTGGTTCTCATCTGTTATAGGGCTTAAGTTTACATCAATCACTCTAACTTAAGATAAAATTCAAGGGGTCTTATAGCCCCTATAATTTTAAGTTAAGCTTTAAGTTAGCTTTAGTTTTAAGTTATTCTTAAATCTAATCAATACCCTCTCTTCCAGGCGCCGGCCGTGAGGGATACCGCACTGGCAACCCTGCGGGCCTGGGTCGGCGGTTTCGGGAAGAACGCCGCCAAGGGTATGCCCTACATCCTGGAGAAGAGGTTGGCGGTACTAATCTTCCCCGGAGGCAAGGCGACAGGCTACGTCGACCCAGTAGAGGCGGCCCCGACTATCGCTTTCATCCAGCAACAGCTGGCTGCCTCGTTGACTGACCAAGGCCAGGACATCTCCTCGGAAGTCGCGACGTTGGATATCAATGTAGAACCTATGGTAGGTGTGGACGACCTGTTGGTCGAGGTAGGTAAGTTGGACACCCAAGGGATACCCTTGGGTACAACTGCTTCTTCTACTCCTGCAACCTCTCCATCCTTCCAAGGCTTTACGGTAACGAATTATATACTTCTCCTGACGCTTCGGTTAGACCCAAGGTCAAGGGTCAAGCAGTGAAATCCTTGACGAAGACGTCGTCGTCGTCTAAGAAGACGGCTTCGGCGTCATCCTCTTCTCGTAAGTCTCCGGCTAGGAATCCCGGAGCAGAGAAATCTAGAGCTTCTGGTCCGGCTCTAAGTCCTCGAGGAGTAAATCCTCCAGAGAGAGAGATCTCACACTCCAGCGGAGTCATCAGTTCCGCTACCCTTGGTTCCAGTTCAGAGCCACCCCTCCACCTCCGCAGCAGCTCCGGCTTTGGACTCCAATGCTGGGCTGTTACAACAGGTGGGCGACCTGGTTGGGTCTCTGAAAAATAGCATGGAGCAAATGATCTCTCGGTTGTCGGATAGGATTACCTCTCAAGACAACATTATAGCCGGACTGAGCCAGCTCCTCTAGCCTCTCCTCCACCTTTCAGCACAAAGGTGGAGCCCAGCTTCCCCCGTATGACTCTCTACCTCCGTTCTCAATGAACAACCCTTGGAGAGTAGCGTCATACGCCCCCTTCCAAGACGGACTCATTTCTATCCCGGAATGTGGAACTCGGAGGATTGAGGACTTCGAGTTTCTAACCCGGAAGACCTTCAGCCTCCGTTCATCGGCTACGCCAGGCTCACCGCCTCAGCCATGACTCGGGATGATAAGGTACCAAAGGAGACAGTCCTCTATTCACGTGACCAGGCTCAGAGAGAATGGGCTCAGGTGTCTAGAGGAAATGGATTGTTCCAATACGAAAATCCAACCTTTCAAGAGCCCGTTCACGATCTTTACGATGGATGAGAGTACCCGCTCCCTTTCCTGACAAAGATCGCAACATCTACCATTCCAGCGGCCCAGCCCAGAATGGGGGATCCCATGCCTCAACTGAAGGAAGCAGATCCTACATCTCCGTTACTTCCTTCAGCCGGAGAATTGTGGGAAGACTTACCTAACACCTTCTCAAGCTGGCAAACTCAAACCGGACTGTGCTATGGAGCAGTTTGGTGAGAAGCTACCTAGGCTTCCAGATAGCCTTATTCAGGCAGAATTCGACGCCAAATCGCGGTTAGCCAGGTCTATTAATTCCATGGCTATGACCGAGGTGGCTACCATGGCCTATGGTCAGAACCGCTCTTCAAGCTTCTTACCAAATCCTTGACTCAAACGGTACAGTCAGATATGTTTGAGTTTGCCACTGCTAGGACGAACTGTAGGAAGCATGTCCTACAAGAAGCAACTATTCGGCACGAGCCGAATAGGTTACTTGCGTCAAGCATCTGTGGAGCAGACCTCTTCCCAGAAGCGATGGTGAAGGAGGTTCAGTCAGAGGCTACGAGGTTGAACCAGAGCCTTAAGGACGTTGGGGTCTTACGGCCAAGAGACGACAGGATCTACCAGCTAAGGGTAAGGGTCAAAGGAAACCTAGACGTTTCCAGCCCTACCAGAAAAAGCAGCCACGCTTTTCTCAACAAGTTCCGGCTGTTCCCTTGGTGCAAACAGCCCAACCTTCCACCTCAAAGGCTCAATCGCAGCCGATTTACGTTATCTCCCCTCAGCCTCAGCCTCCACCTCTTACGAACCCCTCTCTCCAGCTTACAACCAAGCCTTCGAGAGTCAAGCTTCACAGAAGTATGACCGCTCGGGTAAGGGGGGCAGAGGTAAGCGATCCTTTCGTGGGAGAGGATCGGGAGGTCCCTTTAATAGGGGAAAACATTTCAGGGGAGGCCGAGGAGGCTACCAGAACCAATGAGGAATTTCAGGTAGGAGGGAGGCTGTTTCACTTTCGCCATCGGTGGAACTTCAGCAAGTGGGCTCAGAGCATTGTGTCAAAAGGCCTGGGTTGGAGCTGGTTAACGAACCCACCCACATCCAGACCTTTCCGCCAACTTCCTTCCAAGGAATTGACGGAGTATGCGGAGGATCTCCTTCAGAAAGGAGCTATAGCGAGAGTCAAAAGGTAAAATTTCAAGGACGCTTGTTCAGCGTGCCAAAGAAGGCTCACAAAAAAGAAGGGTAATCTTAGACTTGTCCCGCTTAAACTTAGCCATTCGCTGCGACAAGTTCAAGATGCTCACGCCTGCAGGTGCGGACTTTACTTGGGGGCCGTGGGGCCGCCACCACCTCTATCGATCTTACAGACGCTTACTATCATATCCCTATTGCAAGACACTTCCGTCCGTATCTGGCTTCAAGATAGGAGACCAGACATTCTCCTTCAAGGTAGTTCCTTTCGGGCTCAACGTGGCACCCAGGGTGTTTACGAAGCTGGCGGAAGTAGTAGAATTCAACAACTCAGATCGCAAGGGATTATGGTAGTAGCGTATCTCTACGATTGGTTGATCTGGGCTTCAACAGTCGAGGAATGCAACAAAGCAACACTGAAAGTTATTCAGTTCCTGGAATATCTAGGCTTCAAGATAAACAGGACCAAGTCAAGACTCACCCCAGAGTCAAACTTTCAGTGGCTAGGCATTCAATGGAATCTATCCTCCCATACTCTGTCGATTCCATCATCCAAAAGAAAGGAAATAGCGAAGTCAGTCAAACAATTTCTGAGTCACAAACTGGCATCAAGAAGATCTCAGGAAAGGATCTTGGGTTCTCTCCAGTTTGTATCAGTGACGAACATCCTAATGAAAGCCAAACTGAAAGACCTAACCAGAATCTGGCGCTCACGAGCAAACGTCAGGTCCAGGGACAAATTATCCTCAGTCCCTCTGATTCTAAAGAATCGACTCCGGCCGTGGGCGAAAGTCAAGAACTTGTCGGTGTCAGTGCCCCTTCAGTTTCCTCCACCAGGGATCACCATCCACACAGACGCGTCATTAAGCGGTTGGGGAGGATATTCCCAGTTCAAAAAGGTTCAAGGAACGTGGTCACCTCAGTTCCGTCAGTTTCCATATAAACGTACTGGAAGCAATGGCAGTGTTCTTGACTCTAAAAAGGTTACGCCCGCCAAAGTAACTCCACATAAAGCTAGTCCTGGACAGCGCAGTGGTGGTACATTGTGTAAATCAGGGAGGCTCCCAAGTCACGTCATCTAAATCATGTCATGATAGCCATCTTCTCCCTGGCGGACAAGTTCAGTTGGCATCTCTCCTCCACTCATATAGCTGGAGTGAGAAACGTCATAGCAGATGCTCTATCCCGATCAGTACCTCTAGAGTCGGAATGGTCACTGGACAACAGTTCGTTCCAATGGATTCTTCAGAGAGTTCCAGGTCTACAGGTGGATCTCTTCGCATCTCAAGCGAACCACAACTCCCGTGTTATGTGGCCCCCAACCTGGACCCTCTGGCCTATGCCACGGACGCCCTGGCTCTAAACTGGAACAACTGGGAGAAGATTTATGTCTTTCCTCCGGTGAATCTTCTCATGAAAGTCTTAAACAAACTCAGGACATTCAAGGGTCAAGTGGCTCTAGTAGCCCCAGACTGGCCGAAGAGCAATTGGTACCCTCTCATTCTGGAGCTGGGTCTTCGCCCTCTTCGGATCCCCAATCCCAGGCTCTCCCAGTCAGTGCAAACGAAGACTGTGTTCGCTTCCTCAGGGATTCTCAAAACCCTAACTTTATGGATTTCATGAAGTTTGCAGCGAAAAGGGATGCGAATATTGACCCTCAGAATATTCTCTTCTTAGAATCCAATAAAAGAGATTCTACTTTGAGACAGTATGATGCTGCTGTCAAAAAGTTAGCAACCTTCCTGAAAGAATCAGATATTAGAATCATGACAATCAATTCAGCTATAACCTTTTTCAGATCCTTATTTGAAAAAGGCTTAGCAGCTAGCACAATTACGACAAACAAGTCAGCCTTGAAAAAGATTTTCAATTTGGATTCAACATAGACTTGACAGATTCCTACTTCTCGTCTATTCCCAAGGCATGTGCTAGACTTAGACCTTCGGTAAGGCCTACGTCAGTATCATGGTTCTTAAACGATGTTCTAAAGCTGGCTTCAGAAACTGATAATGACACATGCTCGTTTATAATGCTCTTAAGAAAAACCCTATTTTTATTAAGCTTGGCCTCAGGAGCTAGAATTTCAGAACTGTCGGCGTTATCCAGAGATCCGGATCATATTCAGTTCCTTCCCACAGGGGAAGTGCTACTTTCTCCGGAACGTAGCTTTATAGCAAAGAATGAAGATCCTTTGATGAGGTGGGAACCATGGAAGGTACTGCCCCTTCCACAAGATCTATCTCTTTGCCCAGTTTCAGCCTTACGAGCCTTTCTATCTAGGACCGTCCTCATCCTCATCGGGTCCTCTCTTTAAGAGAGAAAAAGGTGGTACTTTATCTATTAAAGGCATCAGGCAACAAATCCTGTACTTCATTAAACAAGCCAATCCTGACTCTTTCCCAAAAGCACATGATGTCAGGGCAGTAGCCACCTCAATTAACTATTTCCAACATATGAACTTCGATGAGTTGAAAAAGTATACTGGATGGAAATCGCCGACAGTGTTCAAACGTCATTACTTAAAGTCCTTGGAAGCTCTGAAATTTTCAGCAGTTTGCAGCAGGGAACATAGTTTCCCTGACTCTGACTAATCTTTAGTAGAAGATCCAGTCCTCCTTTCTACCTGCCTCACCCAACAGTTCGTCTATTCCTGCCTTGTTCATTTACGGTCACCTTGTGTCTTAGCCTGCTTTTTTGATTAGATGTAGTTGGGTGTCCCTTATTTTTTTTTGCTAGGGACACTCACATTTGATGATGGTTATTGATCTCGTGGATGTCATCTCCTTATTTTTATGCTAGGAGATACATCTTATTATAATGGGTTACGGGTTTTTGTATATTAAGTCATATACATTCCTTTATATATTATTATTGTTGAGTTTGTTTTATTCAACTTTTATGTTAATTGCTTTAGAATGTGTTGATACATAGCTTTACACAGATACCATTTTTGTACATATATGATATATTTCTCCTGTATATATGTATATTACCTTAAGTTAAGAAATATTATTAGAATTAAGTGTAATTAAAGTAATATTTCTATTTTGTATCACTGTGTATATGTATCCTTATTAGCAATTATATTGATTTATTTTTATTTTATCTTTTTATTTGAGACCTCTTTGTATTTTGTTGAATTTCTTTACAATCTTGTGCTATTTCTCTGGTACGATTTCGCGCAGCGACACGAGCTGAGCCCAGAAAAGGGATTTTGTTAGGGGGCGTAAGGAAAAATCTATTTCTGGGCGATTGGCTCGTGTCGCCAGCGAAATCCCGCCCTACCCATCCCATCGCCAAGATTGTCTGCTAACTTCAGGATGGCCACCAGAGGCGCAGCAGTCGGCAGCATGGGATGGAGTAGTAGTAGTAGGTGCTGCCCACTCTGTGGGTCGGCTCTCCTCTTGGGGGATTTTGTAGTGGGAGAATTCTATTGGCATTTGGCTCGTGGTAGTGGTCTCACTCGCCATAGTGTTCATACCGACACTCTCTGGGAGAGTGAGCGAGTCAGTTATACTGACCTTTTTCTTTATTTATTTATTCTCTGGTATGTGTTAGTACATTTACCCTAGAAATAATAGATTAAAGGATATTTCGCTGGCGACACGAGCCAATCGCCCAGAAATAGATTTTTCCTTACGTCAAAATCCCTTTTTCTTTACGTCTGAGCGGTAACTCTTCTGAAAAAATCATACGTGCGATTGTGGTAATGTTTGCACCATTTTAAATTAGCCGTTACATAAAGTTTTATATATGAAAATTTGCGCAATTTCATGTAGAATGCAACAAATAATAATTGAAGGTTGTAGCTTTTCTCATTTTTGAAATATTTGCATATAAATCATGATAAATAGAAAAAAACCACGTTCGGTCAACTTTGACTCTACCGAAATGGTCGAAAAACGCAATTGTAAGCTAAAACCCTTACAGTCTAGTAATATTCAGTCATTTATCTTCATCTTGAAACAAATTCGAAGTCTATAGTAAAATATTTAGATTTATGGTGAATTTTAAAAAAAATCTTTCCTTCCCTCCGCACGCGGATTCTCCGCCACAAATCTCCGAAATGCGTACGTCCATTTCTCGGAATATTTGCTCCGTTTCATATTAGGCATTTCATAGAGTTTTATATATGAAAATGTGCGCAATTTCATGTAGAATAAAACAAAAAATATTTGAAGGTTGTAGCTTTTCTTATTTTCGAAATAATTGCATACAAAAAATATATATATAAAAAAATTCGACATTCGGTCAACTTTAACTCGTCAGATATGGTCGAAAACTGCAATTGTAAGCTAATACTCTTACAGTATAGTAATATTCAATCATTTTTGTCTTTCATTTGAAAGAAATTGGAAGTCTCTAGGACAATATTTAGATTTATGGTGAATTTTTGAAAAAATATTTGTTTACGTCCGCGCGTTACGAATTCATGCATTATTTTGTGATAATATTTTCTCTGTGTTGCTTTTATCGTTTTACAATGTGTTATAAACCAAAATAATCGCAATTTAGTGTACATTACAACGAAAAAAATGTAACTTGTTACCTTTAACCGTTTTGCGCGCAGCACGATTTAAATATAATTATATATGAAATTTTGTTTTTGCGCTATCATATATCGCATTATTTATATATGATAATGATAATTTTTTCATTTCTGATGGTTGCATACTAAACTTCAGCCAATGACAAAAAAAGGAGCCAAAAATGAACTCTTAATCTTGAAAACTAAGCGCGCTGTGATTTTTTGAAAAAAATATTTTTTCCGCTTCCGCGCTCACTCTGAAACATCTCCGGCACACGGAAGACAATTTTTTTTTACCGCTTCGGCGTAAAAGGGTTAAGAAGACTTTCGACGAGATGATGACCAAGGAAGGCTACAGTTCTCAGCAAGTCTTCAATTGTGATGAGACTGGCCTTTTTTGGAAAAAAATGCCTCGTCGGACGTACATCACGGAGGAAGAGAAGAAGCTACCCGGGCATAAGCCTATGAAAGACAGGCTTACGCTCGCACTTTGTTCAAACGCCAGTGGGGATTGCAAGGTGAAGCCCCTACTGGTGTATCATTCCGAGACTCCTCGAGCCTTCAAGGCCCACAAAGTGCTGAAGGAGAAGCTTCCAGTGATGTGGAGGGCTAATGCAAAAGCCTGGGTAACGAGGCTTTTGTTCACCGAGTGGGTAAATCTGTGTTTCGGCCCGACAGTGAAGAAATTTTTGGAAGAGAAGCGCCTCCCCCTGAAATGTCTGCTGGTGTTGGACAATGCCCCTCCCCACCCTCCTGGCCTCGAGGAAGATATCCTAGCGGAGTATTCCTTCGTCAAGATTCTTTTTCTTCCGCCCAACACCACCCCTCTCCTCCAGCCCATGGACCAGCAAGTGATAGCGAACTTTAAGAAGCTGTACACGAAACATCTTTTCAAGAGATGTTTTGACATCACCGATACCACAAACCTCACCTTGCATCAATTTTGGAAGGAGCATTTCGACATCGTCATTTGCATCCGACTCATCGACCAAGCTTGGCAGGAGGTTTCGAGGCGAACCTTGAATTCCTCGTGGAGGAAACTTTGGCCTGATGCCGTATCCGCCCGAGACTTCGAGGGATTTGACGTGGGCAAAGCTGGTGCTGCAGAGTCAGAAACAGTTGACGATCCTGAAACTGTTTTGGAACCAGATCTTGACAAGATCGTTGCACTCGGCAAGTCCATGGGGCTGGTCGTCGACAAGGACGACATCAACGACCTTCTCGAGGAGCACCAAGAGGAGCTTACGACGGATGACCTGAAGGAGTTGGAGGCCATGCAACATAACGTCGTTCAAGAGGAGTTCTCTAGCAGCGGCGAGGAAGAGGAGGAGGAGCCTATGACAACGGCAGAAATTAAGGATATTCTAGGCACTTTTCATAAAGTGCAATCGTTTATCGAAAAAAAGACACCCCGAAAAGGCTCACACAGGTCGTATGCTTGCACAGTTTGATGACGTTTGCCTGAGTCGTTTCAGGAACATTGTGAAAAGTAGACAGAAGCAATCTTCCTTGGATCGTTATTTTTTAAAGAGGCCTTCAGCATTAGCAGGGAGTAACGCAAAAATGAAGAACCAAGTGTAGAAAAACAGAAAGTTTAAAGCAAAAGCAAAAGGAAGAACCAAGTGATGAAAAACAGAACGTTGAAAGTGGTGATGAAGTTGAAATTCTGTAAAAAAAAAAAGAAAAAAAAAAGCGTACGTGAAAGTAAAAAAAAAGTTAAAAATAAAAAAAAGAGAAAAAAAATTCAATTTGTAGATTTTTGTAATTTAAGTGTTACAGTTTTGTTAATGTGTTTAGTGAATTTTAGTTTTATAGTTTTCCTTAAATTTTTTGTGTTTTCGTAAAGTTAAGTGTACGTACGTACGTACGTCATCTGCCGTTTGTCCTCTTCCTCCTCTGCCGCCACTTTCGGAGATAGCCTCACTCGAAAGGTAAGCTTCCACATTTTACGTTACAGTAATAATATTTCTTGTACACTAATATAAACTTCATTTACAGGTTTTGCATTTTTATTCTTAATTTAGGTATTGAATGGTCCAAATTGTTGTAGTATTTCATTGTTTATAGGTCAATTTAGCTTTATTATGAAATTTAATGGGGTGTTTTTGGAGGGCTTGGAACGGATTAGCCATTTTACATGTAAAATGTGTTCCCAGATACGAAAAACTCATGATACGAAGGCCGCCTCGGAACGGATTAATTTCGTATCTCGAGGTACCACTGTAGTAGTCTCAGAAGGGAAAACTTGATATAATTAAGGAGTAGAAGTCACATTTCAGTTATCTAATGGGAACAGACCAACTTATTATCCTGTTATTTTCATATTTACCTAATTTCTTTATTACTAAGTTTGCCTTCATTGGTTGACTTGGTAATGAAACCATTTATTTTATAATGTTGCAATTCTTACTTTAATTAGTTGGTTTTATAGCAAAACTTCGAGGTTAGACATCAACTTTGAATTTACTTTTTCTCTAATTAAAGGGGGAATATTTAGGAAACATGAAATGTAAAGTAAAATTTTCTGGAATGTAATATATTCAAATCAGAAGATTTATCGGTCATTTTTGAGGATTGTAACCCACTATCACTAATAGAAGATTAAGGTAAAATGTTAAGACAGATATTATCCCTTTAACACCAATTGGACATATTAAACGTCGACGAAAATTGTCTGTCGTATGCCGAATTGATGTTTGGTATGTCAACGAAAAAAAAAAAAAAAAACAATTTTAATTCGCGGAAAAATAGTTATAGGCCTACTAGGCGAAAACTTTTGAATCACGTGCCTTGGGGGATGCTGGGAGTTCACGGATCAAGCTATTGTTTTGTTTACAAGCGTGACTCAGGTGCGCATGCGCGAAATGCCTCCTTCTCGCATCAGCCAGCATCAGCGACGCGTCGTCCGAGAGCAATCTTTTACCGCAATCGTGTTTTGCCGAACTTTTGCGAGAGTTCGAGTATTTGTGGTGGTACAAGACGTACGTAGAGATGTCTGAACGTCGTATGGAGCGCGAAAGGCGCGTTTTACCCCTCGGGAGGGATCGTGTGAGACGTATTTTGGACTTTGATGCTGGCGAGGGACCAAGCACCCAAGATGACCTCGCTCTTCAACGCCGTTCCGTGCGGCCTCGTGTGGACGAAAGTGTTCAAGGACCACAATGTGTGTCTCGTGTGCCTTTTGTAACTCCTAGGAAGCATTGGGGTCTCCTGAGGGGCATTCGTAGGGATTTGGGAGGCCTCGAACCAAAGGACATACACGACCAATCGTTAGAGCTCGATCGGCAGCATGTCGCAAGTCCTCATTTTGATGGCGGTTGGTTAACCAGTGACGAGGACATTACTCCCGATGTTAGTGATGATGAATATTTGCCCCCAATGTCCGTTCGAGGGTCACATGCCAAAAGTGAGATCGAATTTAGTGGTTTTAGTGTGTATGAGGGGGAATCTGAGGACGAGGAATTGTTGTCTAGTTTTGTCGCCAATGATGACATAAAGCGAGGGCCTAAGTGAGGGAGATGGGCCTGTGGGGGGTTTCGCGTGCAAAACCGTGCCCGAGCATGTGCGTGTGCATGTGCATGGGCACGTAGAAGGTCGGAGCGTCGCGCCAGCCAAGGTGAAGGTCTGTCGTCCGAGAGCGATGAGGGACCCCACCCCACCCAACATGCACCCATTCACGGCAGCACCTGGGCTCGCTGTACCTGTTCCTCTCACTGCTCTGGGGTTCATTCAGCTGTTCCTTATGCGGGAATTGCTGGAATACCTGGTAGCAGAGACGGCGGACTACGCTCGGTACTGCCGTGACGAACTACGGACGACATTGTCGTATCGCTGGCGGGGCTACAACCTCACCGACATGGCGCATTTTTTGGGGCTCCACATTTTTTTTGGAATGATGCCTGCTGCCGACGTCAGGCAATATTGGAGGCGGAATTTTTTTTAAGTATGCCCAATGCGCCCGGCGTTATGCCCCGTGATAGTTTCCTGGCGGTGGACAGGTATTTCAACGCCTTCAACCGAAGGGCCATACCCTGGAATAACCCCAAACGCCTCATGTTAGTCCACCCAGTGTTGGAGTACATTCGTGAACGGTGCAAAATTTTGGTGGTTCCTGGCAAGAACCTTTCTTTGGATGAGGGGATGATGCCTTACAAAGGACGTCTTAGTATTAAAGTGTATAACCCCAAGAAGCCAAAGAAATATGGAGTGAAACTGTTTTTTATTACGGAGTTCAACACCGGATACGTCGTGGACTTCTCGGTGTATTCCGGGTCTTTTCCACGCTGCGTGACACTGTCTTCAGTCTTGTGGATCGTTTCTGTAACCAGGGATACCACCTGTTTATGGATAATTATTATAACTCGGTATCCCTGGCCCAGGAACTGTATGAAGCAGGTGTGCACGTCAGTGGCACCCTTCGGTTGGTGTGTGGGGCCCCGAATGTCCTCAAGAGGTTTGCAAGCCAGCTGCAACATCTGTTTTAATATTACGTTATGTATATGTTTCATTATAGCTGTCAGTAACTCGGTATCTCCATTAGGTAAAGATAGAATAAAGAATAGAAATGAATGGTTATTATACTGTTTGGAAGTTTCATTAGTTGAAGAGAGATACTAATGAAAATTTATGGCTTACTGTGTCCTAGGAAAAGTGATTGCTTGGCGTTCGTTTGGTACTCGTAAGAGCTGAATGTAAACAATCGATTGGAAGGTTTTTTTTTGTTTTTTTGTGTATTATAGTTAATGATTAATTAATAATTATTTGAAATGAGTACATACTGATTATTTATACATTTTATTGGCATATTCTAAGCTTTTAGCTTCTTAGGTTTAGATGTCAGAATCATAGACTAGGCTACAGTAGCAACCGCTAACATAGGCTAGGCTTATTGCTAAGGGACATATGCTGAAGTCCTAATATATGCAGTAAAAATGGGGTTGAACATTACATGCAGTTGAATATTACTCAAGTATGTACAGTATTTTGCCATTTTGGAGTCATATTTCTTCCGTCGGATTGGCGTCGTAACCCTAGAACATGAGTTGTAGGCCTGGAAATATAATTTACTGGGGTGTTTTTGGAGGGCTTGGAACGGTAATTAGCCAAATTTGAACATGTAAAATGTTGGGTGCCAAGATACGAAAACCTCATGATACGTAGGGCTCCTCGGAACGGATTAATTTCGTATCTCGAGGTACTATCGTAGTATATTTTTTCACCACCAGATTAGGGTATTTCTGCTCGTCCTAGTCTCCAATAATAAAAAGGATTAAGCTGGCCTTGTGCCTTCACAGGATCTTGCATCTTAGCAGCCCTCATTGAGAGAGAGAGACCTTACCTTACCTTACCTTACAGACCTTACATCTTGTTCGGGTTGCCCCCCAGGTCCCCTCAGTGTGAGGCACCTCTAATGTCTACCAGAGAGTTGCTAGTACATCTTCCGGTATATTTTGCATCTTCCAATCTTGGATGGTCTGGGATGCAGTTTAGATATTTGTCGAGCTTATTCTTAAACACAATCTACGCTCACTCCTGATATATTCCTCAGATGAGCTGGCAACGCATTAATGAAAGACGCTGCATTATCGATGCTGGTGCGTAGTGGATTAATGTCCTGTGTGCTTTTCCTTATTTTTTTCCTGGTATATTTTTGGGCACTATTAATCTACCTCTGCTTGCTCTTTCTGATATTTTTAGTTCCATGATATTTTCTGCTATTCCTTCTATCTGTTTCCATGCCTGAATTATCATGTAGCGTTCTCTTCTCCTTTCCGGACTATATAATTTTAAGAATTGTAGTCTTTCCCAGTAGTCTAGGTCCTTAACTTCTTCTATTCTAGCTGTAAAGGACCTTTGTACACTCTCTATTTGTGCAATATCCTTTTGATAGTGTGGGTACCATATCATATTGCAATATTCAAGTGGACTACGAACATATGTTTTATAAAGCATAATCATGTGTTCAGCTTTTCTTGTTTTTGAAGTGCCGTAACAACATTCCCATTTTTGCTTTACATTTTGCCAACAGAGTTGCTATTTGATCATTGCATAACATGTTCCTATTCATCATCACACCAAGGTCTTTAACTGCTTCCATTATTTGTGATGGTCTCATTATTAGGTCCCTTATATGCATATAGCTTTCTTTCTCTGTCTCCATAATTTATTGATTCAAATTTATCAGAGTTAAATACCCATCCTATTTACCTCTGCCCAATCATATACTTTGTTAAGGTCTCTTTGTAGAGCGTTCCTATCTTCATCACAAGTAATTTCTCTACTTATTCTTGTGTCATCTGCGAAACTACTCACTACCGAATCCTTAACATTATTGTCTATGTCTTCAATCATAATAACAAACAGTATTGCAGCTAACACCGTACCTTGCGGCACACCGGATATTACCTTGGCTTCATCCGATTTCTCGTCGTTTGCAATAACTATCTGTTTTCTGTTGTGTAAAAAATTCTTTTAACCATCTTCCTACTTTATCCCCACGATATTGTGTTTTCTAATTTTTCTTCGCTATATATTATGGTCTACTTTATCAAAAGCTTTTGCAAAGTCTAAATAAACCACATCTGTTTCATTTCCGCTTTTCATATTTTTGAATATGTTTTCACGGTGACTAACAGTTGGGTTTGTGTACTTTTTCCGGGTACGAAACCATGTTGTCCTTTATTAAACAAATTATTTTTTATTAAATGTTTCATAATATTTTTCTTCATTACCCTTTCATACACTTTCATTATATGTGATGTTTTAGACTCACAGGCCTATAATTTACTTGCCTCTAGTCTTGATCCACTTTTGAAAGTAGGGGTAATATACGCTAATTTGTGCTCATCATATATCTTGCCTGTATCTACACTTTGTCTTAATAATATTGCAAGTGGCTTTGCGATAGAATGAACTACTTTCTTTAACAAAATAGCAGGAATTCCATCAGGCCCTGCAGCAGCTCCATTTTTAATTTCACTTAATAGCCTGCACAATATCAGCTTCATTAATATCTATGTCAGCTAAATATTCACTATTTTCATCCCTTACTTCTATATCATTATCTTCATATCTATTCTAGGGGTGAATTCTCTCTTATATCGTTCTGCCAGTATGTTGCAAATTTCCTTTTTTCATTCGTTAATCTCCCTTCAATTCTCAGAGGGCCTATTTCTATTCTTCTTTTATTCATTTTCTTTTCGCATATGTGTATAATAGTTGGGGTTTTGCTTGATATTTAATAGGGTTTTTTCTTCCAAGTCCCGTTTTTTCATTTTCTTTTGATTGGATAATCTTTTTTTCTGCATTTTCTATCTTACTTTTTAGTTCTATAACTTTATCCATGCATTTTTTTCTTTTGCAAGACCTTTTTTCCACTTTCTGATTTTCTGGAACAAGATTCTTCTGTCTCTTGGTATGCATGAATGATGTTTACTTTTCTTCTTCGGTATATATTTTTCCACTATTATCTCCAATATTTTATATAATATCTCCGTATTTACCCTTATGTCATCACTTACGAAAATGTTTATCCCAATCTTTGTTTAATTCTTCATTAATTTCTGACCATTTTATATTTTTACTGTAGAAGTTGTATTTTCCATATCCTTCCCACTTTTTCATTTCTTGCTTATCTCTATTTTCACTTGCTTTGGAATGAACTGTTAATTCTATGACATTATGGTCTGAAATACTCGCATTATAAAACTATTATTTCTTTAACATAATTCATCTCGTTCACAAATACTAGGTCTAAAGTATTTTCCTTTCTTGTTTGGCAGGTGATTTATTTGTTGAAATGTTGTATTCTAGTAGCATATCTAATAGCTTTTCAAATTGCCTCTTATCTTCTGCACTACTATTACTCTCTTTTTTATATGTATAAGTACAACACAATCTCCTATTCGTTCTTTCCATTCTACGAAAGGAAAGTTGAAGTCTCCAGATAGGAGAATAGTCCAGTCCTTTGTGATTTCTACATATATCATCCAATTTTTCAATTATTAAGTCAAACTCTTTAGTATTAGGAGTGTATATATTACTATGTTCATCAATTTTTCAGATTCAAATTCTACCGCTATTAGTTCACATTCTGAGTTACTATATTTCTCATATATTTTTCCTTGTTTTTTGTCTTTCCCATATATTGCGGTTCCCCCTTGATTCCTATTTTTCTATCTTGATCTATAAGTTTGGAACCCCCCTTTTATTTGATCATCATTCCCAGTCTCTTGGGAATACCAGGTTTCACTTATATTCATTATATCTATTTTCTTTTCATTTGGGTTAGTTCTTCTAAGTACTCTATTTTTCTTTTTGAGTTACTCGTAACTAAACCCTGCGCATTCATCACTATGATGGTTTGCGTGTTTTCTCCTTCATTTAATACTGATAGTAATAAGGATTTTCCCATGTCTCTTTCCTGTTCTGGTATGTTGTTTCTTTTTTTCATTTCCAGAAATTCTGACATTAAAAAATCCAACTTTTCCATAATATTGATCTTCCTTCATCATAAGAGAGAGAGAGAGAGAGAGAGAAAGGAAAAGAGAGAGAGAGAGAGAAGAGAGAGAGGAGAGAGAGAGAGAGAGAGAGAGAGAGAGAGAGAGAGAGCTAGTAAGTGATGTTAATCCTGCAAAAGTAGCAAGAAAAGGAGATGTTGTACTAAATTTATACTTGGAGGAGCATTTGCTTAAAGGGAAAATGTCAAATATTTAGGCTGACATGATACATTGTGGGTGACAGCACCTCTCACTGACTACAGTATTAGACTTCCAAAAGCACACAGACAATACATTCTAAAACATTTCGATTCAGATCATAAAAATATACCATTAACATGTACATAATCAAATCATTGTTAAACTATATAAAAAAGAAATCTCACTTACATGTTTTTCACCTTTTTTCGCTCATTACACCGAAGTTGCAAAGATGAAGACTCTGAGTCGATACATTGTTTCTGACTTGATGAAAAGTAATCTGAGATAGTATTTGTTACCACAAATGAACTGTCTAGTGTCTTGAACAGCTGTTTATCTGCAGGAATCTCAAGTTGGGATGCCTGGCTTTGTAGACGAACACTTACTACAAGTCTTTCTGCGCATGGTATCAGTGCTCTATATTTACCACCTTGAAGACAGAAAAAATGAAATTTTTAAAATAAAATAAAGTTTAAATTATACTTACCCAGTAATTATATAGCTAAGAGTTTCACTTGCCCAGCAGTTAAATTCCAAAATTCGTGTGCTGCACTAATTTTCTGTCTTGTTTTGGTTAGATAACCATGACCCCACCCTCTTTTGGGGAAAGAGAGGAACCAATTGGCAGAAAGCTCAGCTCGTTTCATGACCTTAACGAGAAAAAACCGTGCTAGGGGATGGTGTGTGGGTTCCAATTATATAATTACGGGGTAAGTATAATTAAAACTTTATTTTATCATAAAAATGTAATTTTTTCAATTTTAATTACGGGTCTTACCCAATAATTATATAGCCGATTCCCACACTGAAGGGATGGTGGGATGCATGGATGTTTCTACCTCAAAGCATTACCACTAACTAGAAAGAGGATAGAAAAAGATTTGCCGACATTATATAACAATGTTTGTTGGTTCGTTACCTGATAAGAGAATTGATGCAGGACCATACTGCCTTTGGTTGTTACTCATCTTATCATGGAGAGGCGTGGCGGTATAGGCAGAAGGCGCCTACTACTCTAGTGGGGACCTTTGAGGCGAAGGATCATTCCAATGGCCAACCAAGGATGGGTAAATTGCCCCTGCCCAGGGCTCAATACCAGTAATTCACCAGAGAAAAAACTTGTTACCTATATCCAAAACATGTCTAAATAAAAAACCACCACCACACTACCAATGGACTGGAGGGTACTCAGGTACTTCGTACTTCCAAGCTTCCCAATAACAATAATACCTTATATTAAGGAGAAAAAATGGATTTAGGAAGGGTTGCTTCCTACACTTCTTTTCCTAACACCTCGCTTGCTGCAAGAAAAGGACCCAAGGTACTGCAATCATTATACACTTTTTCAATATCTCAAAGATAATGAGACGAAAACACAGACTTACATTTCCAAAATGTAGTTTAAAATTGCTGATAAGGACAGGTTTCTTTTAAGAGCTAGAGAAGTAGCTACTCCTCTAATCTCAGAGCACCACAGACTGCAAGAGTCACTGCAAATGTCCTTTGTTCTATGTAAGTAATATTTTAAAGCTCTCACTGGGCACAACGATCTTTCCACGTTATTGAATCCCAGAACCTGTCATGCTCTTAATAGAAAAAGAACAAGGCCATGTGTTTGAGGGGGACTAGTTCTTGGCTGAAAAACCAAGTGAATATGAGCAGGTCTACCCTTTTATCCAAGGCATGTACTTTACTGATCCTCTTTGCTGTCACCAAAGATGTCAGAGAAAGGGTTTTTCTAGTCAAGCCTCTTAAGGAGATGGAAGGCATATGCTCAAAGTCAAAGTGGGGACCTTACAACCACTTCATCACTATGTCGAGAGTCCAAGGAACAGCAGGCGAATCTTTACTCTTAGAGGTGTCCAAAGACTTAATAAGGTCTGAAATGTCCAGATTGGAGGACAGGTCTATTCCTCTATGGCAGAAGACTAAACCCAACATGGTTCTATAACCCTTAATGGTGAATGTTGAGTCTCCTCACTGGAGACCGGACAATTTGCCGTAAACAAATTTGCCGTAGGACAATTGATTGTTAGACATTTTGCCGTAAGAAAAATTGCCGTACGGATATTTTGCCGCAAGGACATTGTTTAGCACCTGTTTTATCAAACTGAATGGGGGAAAGGCATACAGATCTTTCTTTGACCAGTCCAGGAGGAAAGCATCTACTGACTAGGCTTGGGGAGCTGGTACTGGCGAACAATACAGAGGAAGATGGTGGTTCCGAGACATGGCAAAAAAGTTCATCATTGGTTTTCCCCAAAGCTTCCAGTGGATCCAAGGTCCATTCCTCATGAGGACTTGTCCCCAATGGCTTAGTTTGTCTGCTAAAACACTGATCCTTCCTTGAACAAAACTGGTAATTAACCTGGTGTCGTTCTGGTCCCTCGCTGCTTCGTACAGGGAGAAAGACCGAGTACCTCCTTGCTTCGCTATGTAAGAGCGTGCTGTCGTATTGTCTGAGTGGACTATGATTGCCTTGTTTCTTACTTCTTGAGAGAAGGACTGAATGTCTAAATGAACCACCTTGAGTTCTTTCACATTTATTTGGAATAACCTTGTTCTGGGAACCACGTCCCAGAGTCTTGCTCTTCTCTAAAACAGCACCCCATCCCAGATCCAACACATCTGAAAAGTTCAGGTCTGGGTTCAATGGAAAAAGAGACTCCTGAGAAGGTCCTCCTTTATTTCCCTCATCACTGGAAATGCACAAGAGTCTGGAAGAACTTTCCTATTCCAGGTCGCTTTCAAGAGGAACTGCAGGGGTCTGAGATGTAGTCTACCCAGATGTACGAACTGTTCCATTGATGATAGAAAACCGAGAAGGCTCATCCAATTGTTGGCTGGGCATTCTTCCAGATAAAGAATCTCCTGTATCTTCTTTATCCAAGATTCTATTCTTTTCAGTGTCAGAAAAACCCGAAAACCCCAACACACTATTACCATCCCCAAATATTGAATCCTCTGAGAGGGGATCAATTAGGACTTCTGATGGTTTACTAGAATTCCTAATTCTTGTACTAACAAGAGAGTCTTCCTGAGGTCCTCTGTGCACTGACTCTCTGAATGAGCTCTGAAAAGCCAATTGTCCAAGTGCAGGGAGATTCTCACCCCCTGTAGGTGTAACCACTTTGCGATGGGAGCCATTACTCTGGTGAAAACCTGAGGTGCCATCAAAAGACCGAAGCAAAGAGCCCGAAATTGGGCTGGGATGAATAGCAACATGGAAATATGCATCCATCAGGTCTAAAAGGGCCCCATAGACAGTACGACCGGCGGATCAGGTTCCATTCTGTCTATGGCATCCAGGTTGCCCATAGACATTCGGATTCACTTCAGTTTGCTGAAACCTGGTAGAGGGAGGACATGGCTGCTCCACTCAGTGATGATGCTATGACTGCGTTCTAGCAGCAGAAACTGGAAACCCCCAGCAAAAAAGGAGAGCCTGAATTGAAGTATGGTTGAAGAAATGAAATCAATTATCTCATGACTGTTTATTTACTGAATTGAAACTTTAACCTGGTGACTGATTTAATTACCTGAGAATGGACGAGCAGACCGACATGGAATTATCTTACGGTCTCCCCTCTTATAGAAATTAAAAAAAAAAAAAAATTAAAAAAAAAAAAAAAAAAAACCACTTGTGACAACCAAAATCACTGAGAGGTAAAAAGTAACTATGTTGCAAACACAGCATCTTACATAGTCTAGTGGTATACAGTCTAGTATACAGTAGGTCTGTAGTTTCGTTAAAGCAGAATAGGCACTTAAACCTACAGTTCTGTAGCCAAGTAAAATTACAATTCTCAACTCTTTTCTATACAATTTTTATTCAAACAAGGAAAATTTAAATGTTATTGAAAGTATTATCATAAACTTATTTTCAACATTAGTAATAATGCATACAGACATAACATACACTCACAATACATACATACATAACATACACACACGTTTCTCTGTGGTCTTACCTGTATACTAGTACATCTCTCTCTTCCGAAATGCATGGCTGACTCAGACACCATTGTCGAACTGGGTTACCCATAAACCTAAACAGTTTCCTCCTTTTTGTTTCAGCTGAACTATGTACGTACGTCCTAGTTTATCTTCTGTATGGTCTGTGGGAATATCCATGCTTGCACAAGCTGTAGTATCTTTAGACATAAACTGGGCTGCAATTATGACAGAGGACTTAAGATTTACCTTTTTCTCTGCTTCAGAACATCAATCTAACATAAATCTTGGATAAGAATAGTTGCCATTTGATATATTTTCCGTTCTTCATACACCTGGAGGCATTTCTGTAATAACTTCTTTAATCCAAATACCAAACCACGGTTATACTTAAGATTGCATTGTCTCTAAGAGAAACTTGAGCCCTTGCACACATGGAATGACTGGGCTAAAAGGACACAAAATTCTGTCTCTGGACACAGTTGGTGGCCTCCTCAAATGGCTCAAAAATGTCTACCCATGTCATTAAGAATATTTTGGGCATAAGTGCCAAGCTTTGGTGCACCATCCAATCTGTTCAGCTTTTCTTCTGGCACTCTCAAAATAGATCTGATTATTTATAACTGCGAATTCCAACGAATAGCACAACCTGATTCTGATTTTCTTCCTCCTTCTAAAACATCTGTTGCTATTGTTGATTTATGCAATAAGAAACCAATTCTGATGTTTTGCTCCATGTAACATTTAACTGTCCTTCTTTGAAGCCATCTTTCGCGACCAGTTGCAATGTATGTGCAAAGCAGGAATTATGCTCAGCTGGTAATACTTCCAACAGTTCAGTAGAATCTGTACCAATGCCATCCAAATATCAAGATCCTCTTCTTCCTCATCAGTGTCATTTGCTTCTGAGATGGCATTAGAAAGTCCTAGCCCCATAAGCCTGAGTACTTAGGTGATGCCATAACGCCACTGGCACAACTATGAGTAATGGCTGCCGAAAGACTAAACTACTGTACTATAGAACTAATCGTGTTTCCTGCAGATACAGTCGGGAAGTGAACAGGTTGTCACAGCTTCATTCTTGAACTGATTGCACGAAAACTGACAGATATTCTGCTGATAAACAACAGTAGATGTTAAACTATTTGAATTAAACTTGGTATATCTTAATCATTGACTTACATAATTCATTATAGCAAAAAATCAACATATATTCATGTTATTGTCACTACTAGTGCAGTTTTGTTATACATACAATTAGTTAAGCAATACAGCCTACTAAGTATGTAATGTACTTAAAAAGTACTTAAAAGTACTTGATTTTTCAAGTACTCTTTGGCCAAGTACAAGTACAATGAATTTTAAAATCTCAAGCACAAGTACTCAAAAATTCGTTCATACTTGTACTTGTACTTGGGCCCATGTCTGACCTCCAGCCCCCTGATGACTTGGGGACCACGAACAGACTGTTGTAAAAACCTGTAGAATGAAGGTCCTGGACTTGCTCTATTGCCCCCTTTTTAAAAAGAAACACTTCTCCTGCAATCGCCTAAAACTTCTCTGACCATTGCGAGTAGTCAGTCAAGACGACTGGCGTGTTGACTAAGGGAGGCATTTTCTGAAAGGGGATGATATAACCTTTCAGAACCTTCACTATCTAGGCCTCTGCTCCCTTTTCTTGCCAAACCTCCCAAAATGAAAGAAGTCTGGCTCCGACTCGAGTACAGAGGACGGTCTCCTCACTTGCGAGAGGAGCCTTTAGCAGAGGTCTTCTTGACTGCTTTTGATGCGAAACGAGTATTTCCTCTGAAACAGGAAAAGGATCACTTGGTGGACTGAGCAAGAAGATCCTGGGTGCTTTTCATCTGCAACTCAGAAGCTATGTTGAGGACTGTAGACTGGGGAAACAGGTTTCTTTTATCCAGCTGAGAATACAGCAATGCCGATCTTTGAGTAGCTGTAACTCCCTTAGAGGTGTACGAGCACAAGAGCTCCCTCTCCTTCAGAGGGCCTAGCATAAAAAGGGAAGCTAGCTCATGGGAGCCAACTGTAATTCCCCTGTCAATACAAGACAAAACTCCAAACCAGTACAGCAAAACAATCTCTGCCTAATCAAGAAAGTTCATAACTTTGAACACTTTGAAGATGTTCTTGAGTAGATGTGCAAGTTCTGAGGCCAAAAACAAAATCTTGGCTGATGAGAAAGCAGAGCACCTGGCTGAATCTACTAAACCTGAGAAGTCTCCATGGGAAGAGGCACAGATTCCCAAGGAAGGCACCTCCAAGAGGGAGGAAAAACTAGAGGTCCTGCCTTGATCCCTCTTTTCTGCTAACCACGCTTCAATGTCCTTAAATGCCTTCTTTGCCAAAAAAGAAAACACCATCTTCGGTATGTTGGAGGAAACAGACAAAGGCATCCATCACTAACTTTAAATGGGCAACGAGGGAGTTGGGGCAAAAAGGAGGTTGGATAAGAAGCCAACAGGAACTTCATTAAGGCGACGTACGCCGAAGAGGCAGCTTGATTCTCTGCCTCTTCCTCTCCCAATAAAATAGGACAAAGATCCACAGGAGCTTGGAGAGTCAAGAGCTACGATGGGCACCTAAAGAAATTGTGCACCTATGGATGCTTGATGTGTCTCAGCCACTACTATGCCTCTACTAACGCCTGAGACGAAGCAAGCGCTTGAGAAGTAGTGGGCACTTGAGGTGTCAAGGGAGCATTAATAAATTAGGCCAAAATGTTGTCCAGTTTCAGCTGAATATGGTCCACATCAGTTGGAACAGCGGGAGCTACCGGAGGGGAGGAGGCGCCGCTGGGCGCAACTGTACCTTGCTGTGACTCCCTACCAGCAGACACTACCTGGAGCTTGTTGATAAAAGAGGGTTCTGGCGCCAATGGGAGCTTGACTGCATGTGACATCACGGGTGCCTTGGGAGTAACAGGCGCTAGGGGAGCATCACCTCCTGAGAAGTAATCATGAGAAAATTTCTCTGGACTATCCCAATGCCTGCAAGACAGGTGCGGAGCTCTAGACCTCTTTACAGGAACCACAGGTGAAGTCACTACATTTGTAGAGGCTCTCTTAAGAGGCCACAACCAAATGCTTGAGTGCCACTGATGACGACGACGACAAGGAGAGGAGTCTTTGGAACTCTATAACTTATTCACTTCCAAAGAGACCTTTCCAGTGGTTCTCTGTTGCAACCTGGCAAACGACAACAGGTTGAACAGAGGGGCAACTGCTCGTGGATTAATCCCACCAACCTTCCTTGGGCTACCAGTTTGACTCCTCCCATGTACTGGGGAGTATGACAGTGACCTTTGCCTAGGAGAGTTGATGGGATGAACAGTCACCTCCTCCACTAACACTGCACCATCAGGACTTTCACTGATGAACCAAGCTGCTCCACAGTCTGAAGTAACAGAGAAAAACTTTCACCCAAGCTTTTCTTCTAGGCTGGCGATGGGGTTGGGATTGGAAGTATGGGAGCCTGAAACTTGAGAAGGTGGTACAGCACAAAAACTGGGAACTGGGGCTAGAGAAATAACAGGAACATTTAAATCCGATGATCCCTGACTAGCTGATTTTGAACTAGCTCTAGTTAAAGCCTTTCTCTTCCTATCGCTATCCAATTTTTTAAAATGAGTTTAAGTTCCTCCTTGTTCTCTCATCCCAATCTACATACTCATTACACCTTACATCCAAAGAGCATACTTGCCCAAGACATGATGAGCACAGTATGTGTATCATAAGAGACTTTAGTCAATCTAGTACACTAGAGTTCAACACGGGAAAAAAAAAAAAAAAAAAAAAAAACAACAAAAAAAAAAAAAAAAAACAAGAGATAAGTCGGTGATAAAGTCCACAAAAACTAGTTCTTTAGTAACAAGGACCTAAAACTAAATAGACTTCGCCGAATCGGCCTACGCAACGTAAATAATACTTCACCAAATGTTGAAAGCCATCAGCTGGCAGAAACAAACTGAGATCTTTGCCAATTGGTTCCTCTCTTTCCCAAAAAGTGGGTGGGATTGTGGTTACCTAAACCAAACAAGACAGAAAATCAGTACGACATGCAAATTTCGGAATTTAACGGTCGGGCGAGTGAAACTCTTAGCTATATAATTACTGGGTAAGTCCCACAATTAAAAGTTAATATTGAAACATATTTATATGTATATGGATATAAAATAAATGTTACACATCAAACACATTATATGTATACTACTTATAATGAGCTTAGATTCACGACCAGCAGATTTCATACACTTCAGTTCAGAATTTATGAATAAGGCAAGGCTGGTAGTACAGTACAGTATGGAATGTTTTTCCGTACTTCGTGCCTGGCTAAAATACCGTACCGTAATATTGTACCATACTCTCAATAATTTTTCCGTACCTACAGTGTTCCCCCATATTCAGGAGGGATGGGTACCAGACACTGCAAGTAGCTCAAACCCACGAATAGTAAGAACTCCCCTCTAAAAATGCTTACATCTGCCTATCTTGAAAGTTCAAATACCAAATGTATACTTAAAGCATCATTTCAAAGTCATCTGAAACATTTTACCATTAAAAATATATACAAAGTCAATAAGATTAATTAATTGATGCAAAAATGTACCATGGCGTCACAACAACTTAGGTCATCGACGACGCAGTCTATAAGAAGAGAGAGAGAGAGAGAGAGAGAGAAAGAGAGAATAACTCGTTACAATATCAAAAGACTGAAATGAACTTCTATAGGCAACACTTCTTCCACTCACATAAATACATATATCTTTTCCAGAGAAGAGAGAAAGATTTGGCTGAACAAGTATCTATTTGTCTATTTATCAATTTTAATTTTTTTAACGAGAGGAGAGAGAAGAGAGAGGAGAATGAGAGATGAGGAGAAAGAGAGAGAGAGAGAGAGAGAGAGAGAGAGAGAGATAAAAGAAGGATGAAATAGGAAATACTCACATATGAATTTTGTAATTACAGTTATAGTATTATTACCATTATATTAAATTAATATTATTGGAAAATATTAAGAATAAACTTATTATATAGTACATACATGCACCATAAAAATTTTCTCATGTTAGTAAGAGAGAGAGAGAGAGAGAGAGAGAGAGAGAGAGAGAGAGAGAGAGAGAGAGAGAGAGAGAGAGAGAGAGAGAAGAGAGAGGAGAGAGAGAGAGAGAGAGAGAGAGAGAGAAATTGCATCAAAACCATTAAAATAATTGACCATTATATGTCACTGCTCCCATCCGATCACATCAAGTTACCTGACATATTTGACAGCTTCCTGAGTACCGAGCTTCTCTGGAGTTGAGAGAAGGTAGGGAAATGGATACTGAGAAGGGCGAAGGGAAGAATTTCCATTTGAAATTAAAAGTTATATTATTATTATTTGAAAATATTAATAAACACATACATCTACCATAAAATTCTCTCATCTCAGTAAGAGAGAGGAGTTATCCTTACATAAGTGAAATGGAAAGGTTACATTTATCTCTATAAAATACTACCACATACAAATTTTCTAAACAACTGGAAATATCGAAATATCAATAAACATATTACATACTAGTACCATAAAACTTCATTTCAGTAAAACAGAGAGAGAGAGAGAGAGAGAGAGAGAGAGAGAGAGAGAGAGAGAGAGAGAGAGAGAGAGAGAGAGCTTACCTCTGTTCTCTCAGAAAATATTTCTAACGCTTCCAAGATACAGAGGAAGAGTTACCACTATGACATACATATCTTGTGTGGCAAAAGAGAGAGAGAGACCTTACAGACCTTACAGACCTTACATCTTGTTCGGGTTGCCCCAGGTCCCTCAGTGTGAGGCACCTCTAATGTCTACCAGAGAGTTGCTAGTACATCTTCCGGTATATTTTGCATCTTCCAATCTTGGATGGTCTGGGATGCAGTTTAGATATTTGTCGAGCTTATTCTTAAACACATCTACGCTCACTCCTGATATATTCCTCAGATGAGCTGGCAACGCATTGAATAGACGCTGCATTATCGATGCTGGTGCGTAGTGGATTAATGTCCTGTGTGCTTTCTATTTTTTCTGGTATAGTTTGGGCACTATTAATCTACCTCTGCTTTGCTCTTTCTGATATTTTTAGTTCCATGATATTTTCTGCTATTCCTTCTATCTGTTTCCATGCCTGAATTATCATGTAGCGTTCTCTCTCCTTTCTAGACATATAATTTTAAGAATTGTAGTCTTTCCCAGTAGTCTAGGTCCTTAACTTCTTCTATTCTAGCTGTAAAGGACCTTTGTACACTCTCTATTTGTGCAATATCCTTTTGATAGTGTGGGTACCATATCATATTGCAATATTCAAGTGGACTACGAACATATGTTTTATAAAGCATAATCATGTGTTCAGCTTTTCTTGTTTTGAAGTGCCGTACAACATTCCATTTTTGCTTTACATTTGCCAACAGAGTTGCTATTTGATCATTGCATAACATGTTCCTATTCATCATCACACCAAGGTCTTTAACTGCTTCCTTATTTGTGATGGTCTCATTATTAGGTCCCTATATGCATATAGCTTTCTTTCTCTGTCTCCATAATTTATTGATTCATTTATCAGAGTTAAATACCATCCTATTTACCTCTGCCCAATCATATACTTTGTTAAGGTCTCTTTGTAGAGCGTTTCCTATCCTTCATCACAAGTAATTTCCTCTACTTATTCTTGTGTCATCTGCGAACTACTCACTACCGAATCCTTCACATTATTGTCTATGTCTTCAATCATAATAACAAACAGTATTGCAGCTAACACCGTACCTTGCGGCACACCGGATATTACCTTGACTTCATCCGATTTCTCGTCGTTTGCAATAACTATCTGTTTTCTGTTGTGTAAAAATTCTTTTAACCATCTCCTACTTTATCCAGATATTGTGTTTTCTAATTTTCTTCGCTAATATATTAGGGTGGCTACTTTATCAAAAGCTTTTGCAAAGTCTAAATAAACCACATCTGTTTCATTTCCGCTTTTCATTATTTTGGAATATGTTCTCACGGTGGACTAACAGTTGGTTTGTGTACTTTTTCCGGGTACGAAAACCATGTTGTCCTTTATTAAACAAATTATTTTTTATTAAATGTTTCATAATATTTTTCTTCATTACCCTCCCTTTCATACACTTTCTAATATGTGATGTTAGACTCACAGGCCTATAATTACTTGCCTCTAGTCTTGATCCACTTTTGAAAGTAGGGGTAATATATGCTAATTTGTGCTCATCATAAATCTTGCCTGTATCTACACTTTGTCTTAATAATAATTGCAAGTGGCTTTGCGATAGAATGAACTACTTTCTTTCAACAAAATAGCAGGAATTCCATCAGGCCCTGCAGCAGCTCCATTTTTAATTTCATTAATAGCCTGCACAATATCAGCTTCATTAATATCTATGTCACCTAAATATTCACTATTTTCATCCCTTACTTCTATATCATTATCTTCATTATCTATTCTAGGGGTGAATTCTCTCTTATTAATCGTTCTGCCAGTATGTTTGCAAATTTCCTTTTTTTTTCATTCGTTAATCTCCCTTCAATTCTCAGAGGGCCTATTTCTATTCTTCTTTTATTCATCTTCTTCGCATATGAGTATAATAGCTTGGGGTTTTGCTTGATATTTATTTACTAGGGTTTTTTCTTCCAAGTCCCTGTTTTTCATTTTCTTTTGATTGTATAATCTTTTGTTCTGCATTTTCTATCTTACTTTTTAGTTCTATACTTTCCATGCATTTTTTTCTTTTGCAAGACCCTTTTTTCCACTTTCTGATTTTCTGGAACAAGATCCTTCTGTCTCTTGGTATGCATGAATGATGTTTACTTTTCTTCTTCGGTATATATTTTTCCACTATTTCTCCAATATTTTTATATAATATCTCCGTATTTACCCTTTATGTCATCACTTACGAAAATGTTATCCCAATCTTTGTTTAATTCTTCATTAATTTCTGACATTTTATATTTTTACTGTAGAAGTTGTATTTTCCATATCCTTCCCACTTTTTCATTTCTTTGCTTATCTCTATTTTCACTTGCTTTGGAATGAAACTGTTAATTCTATGACATTATGGTCTGAAATATTCGCATTATAAACTATTATTTTCTTTAACATAATTCATCTCGTTCACAAAATACTAGGTCTAAAGTATTTTCCTTTCTTGTTGGCAGGGGTTATTATTTGTTGAATGTTGTATTCTTTAGTAGCATATCTAATAGGCTTTCAAATTGCTCTTATCTTCTGCACTACTATTACTCTCTTTTTTATATGTATAAGTACAACCACAATCTCCTATTCGTTCTTTCCATTCTACGAAAGGAAAGTTGAAGTCACCAGATAGGAGAATAGTCCAGTCCTTGTGATTTCTACATATATCATCCAATTTTTCAATTATTAAGTCAAACTCTTTAGTATTAGGAGGTCTATATTACTATGTTCATCAATTTTTCAGATTCAAATTCTACCGCTATTAGTTCACATTCTGAGTTACTATATTTCTCATATATTTTTCCTTGTTTTTTGTCTTTCCCATATATTGCGGTTCCCCCTTGATTCCTATTTTTTCTATCTGATCTATAAGTTTGGAACCCTTTATTGATCATCATTCCACCCAGTCTCTGTGGGAATACCAGGTTTCACTTATATTCATATATCTATTTTCTTTTCATTTTGGGTTAGTTCTTCTTTCCCAATTTGGGTAGTTTTCTAACTAGTTTTATTTTCTTCATTTTTTTTTTTTTGCAGTTACTCGTAACTAAACCCTGCGCATTCATCACTATGATGGTTTGCGTGTTTTCTCCTTCATTTAATACTGGTAGTATGGAAGGATTTTCCCATGTCTCTTTCCTGTTCTGGTATGTTGTTCTTTTTTTCATTTCCAGAAATTCTGGACATTAAAAAAATCCAACTTTTCCATAATATTTGATCTTCCTTCATCATATTATTTTTCATTTTGTGTCTGAATCTGCAATTTTCTTTCCCTGTTTCTGCAATATCCTCTTGCATAATAAATACAGTTATTATCTCTTGAGTAGAATTTCGGAGCTGATGCTTTGAATTTTTTTGCTGCACCTCTGCATATCATTCATTGGTGGTTTGCTTTTTCTCTTTTACCTGATATTCTTGATTTCTCTCTTTATTTGTTTCTTTCTATTTTGGATTTTATTACTTGGTTGGTTATTTATTTGATTATGATTCATGGCTACAGGTGCATATATTTGCATTTTTGTCGAACTTACATCCTTTTCCTTCTTTTATTGGTTTTTACATATTTTTGGATGCAGATCTCTGCAATCATCCCCTATCCATCTAAGTATGCACATTTACCATATATTTTCATAGTTTTGACATATCTTAGGATGTTTGTAGTAACATCTTTCTCCAAATCTGCAATTCCCTCTTTTCAAAAGGTTGCAGATTTTGTCTTTCTTGTCTATTTTTTCTCTTTCCCGTCATTGTATAGATCTGGGTAGAGCCTCTTCGGGGATTTTTGCTTTTCTGTTGTCATATCGTAATTTATTTCTTCGTAGGTATGCTGCTTATTGCCTCATATGTAGTATCAATGAGTATCTCTGCATCCATACTTTTATCTTGTTCTTTGTTTTCCTTATTTTTTTCTGTCATTTCATTTTGTTTACTTCTCTTCCGTTTTCCTCTTCTTCTTTTTTCTTCTTCTTCTTCTCTTCCTCTTCTTCTTCATCCTCAACTATTTGTACATTCAATCTTGATTTAATAACATTGTCTATCCATGATAGACATGAAACAACAAAAAATTCTTGTATCTTTTCTCAAATCTTGTATTACCTCAGCACACTGGGTGGGGAGAGAGAGAGAGAGAGAGAGAGAGAGAGGAGAAGAGAGAGAGAGAGAGAGAGAATTATTATTTTTATTATGTGATATTTAATCTTAATAAACTTACTAATTACAGTCTTAATCAATATTAATATTTGAAAATGAGTAAATCCTTTTTGTCTCATAAAAATGTATTTATTCATGAAAATAACATCAAATTATATTAATTAGTGATTATATTTGTAGGAAAACCCCGCGAATAGGCAAATTTCCCACAAATAATGGATAGATATGTTCCAGAGAGAAATCCGCAACTCCAGAGAACGTGAATATGGGGGCCCCACTGTGTGTGTGTGTGTGTGTGTGTGTGTGTGTGTGTGTGTGTGTGTGTGTGTGTGTATGTATGTATCTAAAGGTTTTTGCCCCAAAGGAAAATTGAAAAGCAAGATAGCTGAGAACATTCGGTCTAGCACGACCCTTTACTAAGTAAAAGGTCGTGCTAGACCGAAAGTTCTTGGCTATCTCGCTTTTCAATTTTCCTTCGTGGTAAAAACCTTTATTTATGCATAGCATCACGTTTTATATACTTCGTGATCAAGTTATTTATTCATGTATGTATGTATGTGTATATATATATTCCTATATATATATATATATATAGATATATATATATATATATATATATATATATATATATATATATACATATATACTAGTATATATATATATATATACTATATATATATATATATATATATATATATATATATCTCATATATATATAATATATCTGTATATGTGTATATGTATATATTGCATCTATGATCTAACAGATAGATCAATCAAAATTGTTTGTTTCATGCATACCATACCAAAATTTCATAAAAGCCCTGTAAAATTTAGATATATGATGAGATCAGTAAGTTGCATTAATAGTTTAACATTATGGTTAATTTAATTCTATATAAACATTATGATGATTAACAATGTTGATGATAATAACTGGATCATTGAAAAAGTGACTAAATTACTAGAACTGATTTAGTCATGTAATAATCCTATAGGTCCTGGAAATTACTCAATATGCTATTTTCATTTGATTTTAGAGCACTTTGTATACTACATTACCATATGATGATCTAATTAGATTGCATTGTGGCCTTTTATATAATAAAAACACCCATGCTAATTAAAAAATGTACTATAAAAATAATAAAACAGCAATTAGTCAGTCTTTGTTAAAATACTAAAATTCTGTATTACCCATAGCTAATTTTATATATATATAGATATATAGATATATATATATATTATATATATATATATATATATATATTATACTAGATAAATACATACATATACATAGACATACATAAATAATACTATATATATCTATATGTATATATATATATATATATAGAGATATATATATATATATATATAATATATATTATATATTATATATAATATATATATATATACTCATATATCTTATATATACTATACTTACATACAAATACATACTACAAATATATATTATATATAAATATATATATATAATATATAGATAGATATATATATATATATATATATATTATATATAATATATATACCTATGTGTGTAAAATTATGTAAATTATGTTATCAAATCTAATAGAGTTATGGGTAATACAGAATTTTAGTATTTTAACAAAGGCTGACTAATTGCTGTTTTTATTATTTTTTTATAGTATATTTTTTAACCCTAGCCAGTCTAAAAGTTGCCCATCAGTGAATTTATGGCTATAGAAGTAATGGCACCTCTCTCCTGCCCGATTCCCCCAAATCAATGGCGCATAATAGTTACTATGAGTGAATCCAAAACCTGTTATTACTACTCGTGAAGGTATCCATCCATTAAGGGTTAAAACTTTAAATATAAATTGGGAATGTTAGGGCTGTAAGTAGCACCCTTAGGGATTCCTATTACCACACACACACACACACACACACACACACACACACACACACACACACACACACATATATAAATATATATATATATATATATATATATATATATATATATATATATATATATATATATTAATGGTTAATACATGCCATTAGAAACGGACATAGCTCGTACACGTTACACATGAATTCACACCCTTCGGTAACTGGTTGCAGCCAGTTTTTCAAAGGCACCTTGGACAAGCTATCATGGCACTGATATGCTTAGGTAAGGAACTTTAACATTACACCACCCAAAAAGGTACATCAGCATTCTTAAGCTGAGAAGTCTTGTCACTTCGACTCTCTGTCCCCAGGGAAGTTAGAAATAGTTAAAAATGATGAATCTGTACATTCCTCCTTTATATATAATATAAATTATATATATATATATATTAATATATTTATATTAATTTATTATATATACTACATATATGAAATATTATATATATATATAGATATATCTATACTTATATATATATATATATACGTATATAATATATATAATATATATATATATATATATATATAATATATATATATATATATATATGTATATATATATATATATATATATAGAGGCAAAATATATATATTTACATAAATATATATATCCAATGTATATATATATATATATATATATATATATATATATATATATATATATATATATTTATATATCTACTACATAAATATAATACTATATCTTATATATTATTATATTAATATAATATATATATACATAATATATAGATATATATTGTATAGATATATTATATATATATATATAATATATATATATATATATATATATATATAGATATCTTACATTATATATATACTATATACTTATATATATATATATATTCTGGATATATATAGTTATTATATATATATATATATATATATATATATTGTCACTTTGTTGTGATTTTATTCTTAGCTATTTTATTATTCTGGTTTTTGTTATGTATATGAATTTTATTGTTATCCATTTCGTTTGTTTTCCTCCTCCCCGGTGGTTTGTCTTGTTTGGTAATTGCCACTAATGACCATTTCTGTCTTTCCATCCATATTGTGAGCGAGGGGTGCTGTCACCCCGTGGCTGTGTCGGAGAGTTTGTTTGGACTGAAGGAGTCAGTTGATCTCTGAGCCTTATTACCCCTGGTGACTTGGATTTTGGCTACGTATCGCCTACTTGGATTTATGATTATTCTTGAAGGATTTACGCTTCATCCTGCCTCACCTTCGGGTCAGTAAATGTCGAGGGGCTCTCACTTAGCCAAGGTATAAGTGATTAATATTTTTTGGAATGTTCAGGCGATCTTTGTGATGCCCTTGGCTCTGGTTTGATTTGGACGTCCCGGGTTTTTTGGAGGATCATCCTCGAGGACGTAGGATCGCTGATGTGTGAATCCTGTGGAATAGTTCCCACTCTTTGTCACTTCACTTTTGTCTCTGGACGCAGAGGCATATAAGTAATTGTAAAGATCACGGCTATAACTCCAGTGTTACGGAGGACAGAAATACCTATATATAATTACGGAGATCACGGCCACAGCTCCAGTATTTAAGAGGAGGGAAACCACCGTTAGGGTTTAGTTTGTATTTGATAGGTTTATTCTTGCTTTCCGTATGCCTTCTCCTGTCTGCCCACCCCCTTCTCTTTGTGGATGTATCTTTGCTTTTTCCTATCTTAATTGGGGTAAGTGTGTTGTTTCATAAATAATTCAGGGTGATTTGGTTTTTAAATAATATATGTATTCCGAGGTTCAGGAGTAACTTCTGTCTAGATATTTTTGTATTAAATTTAAGTATTTTTGTGGTGTTTCGTTTTCCCCCATGAATTAATTTTTGCACTTTGATAATATTTGAGAGCTATTCCACTGATTGTGGACTTAGTTTCTTGTTGTGAACAGAGTTTTGGTAAGAAAGTTATTTAATTTTTTAGTTACGGAGGAAAAGGACCGTTACAATATATATATATATATATATATATATATATATATATATATATATATATCTATATATATATATATAATATATACAGTAAGTCCTCGGGTTACGCTGGTCTCGACTTACGATGTTTCGTGGTTACGAACGCGCCCCCATAAAAATATAAAAATAATATTTTGCGTCGTTCCGTCTGTTAGCTGGTTTTAGCGTCGTAAGCAACGTAGAAACAAACGCGAACTAGTTCCAGGCGCACGGCGGAAGAATACGCTTTGTGGGGGAGAGGACGGCGTCGCTTCGCTACGCTCATTCCTCGCCCATACGCCATTTTGGTTGTTTACACTGCCTCTCTCTCCCTCGTGTTGTATCGTTTTTGTAACTTTTTGCTCTTTGTTATGGCTCCCAAGCGCAAGGCGGACTCTTCTGATGGTAGTGCATCGAAGAAAAGAAAGGCCATCACCATGGAAATTAAAGTGGACATTATAAAGCGATCTGAGAAGGGAGAAACGCCAACAAACATTGGCCGCTCGCTTGGCCTTAGCCGTTCGACCGTTGCTACCATTATCAAAGATAAAGAGCGCATCGTTGAACATGTGAAAGGATCTGCTCCTATGAAAGCGACAGTGATAACTAAGCACGTAGTGGTCTAATAATTGAAAATGGAAAGGTTATTGGTGCTTTGGTTGGAAGACCACCAAAATCAACGGCGTACCTCCAGTCAGCCTTATGGTGATTCAGGAGAAGGCGAAAAGATTGTTTGAAGCGTTGAAAAAAGAAAAGGGGGAGGGAAGTGAAAGTGAAGAGTTTGTGGCTAGTAGGGGTTGGTTTATGCGATTTAAGGCTCGGGCCAATTACCATAACCTTAAATTGCAAGGTGAAGCTGCTAGTGGGGATGAGAAAGCAGCGAGTGAATTTCCTAAAGCGTTGTCTGAGATAATTAAGGAGGGGGGTTATTCTGCTCAGCAAGTGTTAACGTAGACGAGACAGGTTTGTTTTGGAAACGTATGCCTAACCGCACTTACATCGCCAAGGAGGAGAAGTCAGCACCCGTCATAAAGCCAGCAAGGAGCGGCTAACTTTACTTCTTGGGGGTAATGCTGCTGGCGACTTCAAACTGAAGCCCTTGTTGGTGTATCAGGCTGAAAATCCAAGGGCACTCAAGGGCATTTGGAAGGGTCAACTACCAGTAATTTGGAAGTCCAACAAGAAGGCATGGGTGACACTTGCAGTGTTTGAGGACTGGTTCGTAAACCATTTTGTTCCAAGTGTGGAGCGGTATTGCGCCTCCAAGGGTATCCCCTTTAAGGTGTTGCTAGTGCTGGACAATGCCCCTGGACACCCTGCCCAGCTGGGAGACTTCAACCCTAATGTCAAGGTGGTTTACCTTCCACCTAATACCACGGCCCTTTTACAGCCTATGGACCAAGGAGTGATTGCTTCGTTCAAGGGCCTACTACCTACGAAGGACAATTGCTATGGCTTTACAGGCAACTGAAACCAAGAAGGACTTGACTCTGAAGGACTTTTGGAAATCCTACAACATCCTTGATGCTGTAAAGAACATTGCTAATTCCTGGGAGGAGGTTAAGCAAACAAACATGAATGGTGTCTGGAAGAAAATTTGTCCTCAATTTGTGAATGATTTCCATGGGTTTGAGGACACAGTTCAGCTAGTTGTCAAGAACGTTGTTGCCCTGAGTAAGGAAATCAATTTGGAGATGGAGGTTGATGATGTTACAGAGCTGCTGGAGTCTCATGGCGAGGAGTTATCTGCTGAGGACCTGATACAACTGGAGAAGCAGATAATAGAGAAGAAGAAGAAGCACCCACCCCAGAGCCTAAGGCTTTCACAAGGCAGGACTTGATAAGAGGTTTTGCAGAGGTTGCAGCAAGCGTTGTCAACTTTTGAGGCTCAGGATCCCAACTTGGACAGGTTCACTAGGGTTTCCAGAGGCGTCATGGATTTGTGCATGTGTTACAAGGAGATCTTGGATGAAAGAGGTCGCTCTCTGTTTCAGACTAACCTGGAGCAGTATTTAAGAAGGTAGAGAGGCCTGCAGGAGATCCTGTACCCTCTACCTCAGCTGCCTCTGCTAATCCAGACTCGCCTGCCCCACAATCTTCCAGCACCTTCTGAATGTTCTGCTAACCCAGACTCACCTGCCCCAGTATCTCCAGCACCTTCTGTAGGTTCTGCCTCACCTAAAGACTCACCTGCCCCAACATCTCCAGTAATATGTTCTGCCTCACCTCAAGAATCACCTGCCTCAGCATCTCCAGTACTAGTATGTTCTGCCTCACCTCAAGAATCATCTGCCTCAGCATCTCCAGCAACTTCTGGAGGTTCTTTTTCTCTTCACTAACCTCCCCCAGTCTCTCCAGCACCGCAGCTTCCTCTCCAGCGTGCAAGCCAATCAAACTAATAAAGGTAAGGAATTGTTCTCTCGTTGTTATTGATAGGTATTTACATTAAATCATGTGGTATTTTTCAATGTTCCGACTTACGCTGAAAATCGTGTTACGATGCATCGTAAGAACGGATCAACGTCGTAACTCGAGGACCCCCTGTATATATATAGAGGGAATGTACAGATTCATCATTTTTAACTATTTCTAACTTCCCTGGAGACAGAGAGTCCAAGTGACAAGACTTCTCAGCTTAAGAATGCTGATGTACCTTTTTGGGTGGTGTGATGTTAAAGTTCCTTACCTCAGCATATCAGTGCCATGATAGCTTGTCCAAGGTGCCTTTGAAAACTGGCTGCAACCAGTTACTGAAAGGTGTGAACTAATGTGTACGTATACGAGCTATGTCCGTTCTTAATGGCATGTATTACAGAACGATGGAGAGAGTTACTGGGAGAAAAGGCAGGATGCCGGGATAGCTCTGCAAAAGTTATATTTGTTTCTGTGTGTGATATTCCAGGCTTCAATGGGTAAGAGTTCCTGTGCTTTAGCCAAAGTTGTGGCTTGATTATTTTTGACATTTTGTAAAGATGTTCTGTTTCATTTAATCTTTAGACTTTGTCTTTACATTTGTATGTACTTACTAGTGTGTCCCCCTGTCTTTTAAACAGGCGGATCTAGTGGAGGGGACTATGTGTCCTAGTGAGAAGGACTGTGTCCTGTGTGGAGGGGACTATATTTTTGAGAGGAGATAACTGGTGTTTGACTATTACTGATTAAGACTATTATTTACCAGGGGTTATCTAAG